>NC_140655.1:2406466-3006466 GCF_978046115.1 Saccoglossus kowalevskii | reverse complement strand
CAATGAAACTTGGTACATAGATGTCATAGGACACTGCACAGACCTGAGAGTTTTTAGGGTAATATGAGTACATATTAATTACCTAATTTGCATAATTAATTAATTTTCAGCTTTTGATATTTCAAGTACTAATCATCACATTTCAATGACACTTGGTACATAGATGTCATAGGACACTGCACAGACCTGATAGTTTTTAGGGTAATACGAGTACATATTAATTACCTAATTAGCATAATTAATTATATTTCAGCTTTTGATATTTCAAGTAGTAATCATCACATTTCAATGAAATTTGGTACATAGATGTCATAGGACACTGCACAGACCTGATAGTTTTTTGGGTAATATCAGTATATATTAATTACCTAATTTGCATAATTAATTAATTTTCAGCTTTTGATATTTTAAGTAGTAATCATCACATTTCAATGAAATTTGGTACATAGATGTCATAGGACACTGCACAGACCTGATAGTTTTTAAGGTAATATGAGTACATATTAATTACCTAATTTGCATAATTAATTAATTTTCAGCTTTTGATATTTCAAGTAGTAATCATCACATTTCAATGACACTTGGTACATAGATGTCATAGGACACTGCACAGACCTGATAGTTTTTTGGGTAATATCAGTATATATTAATTAGCTAATTTGCATAATTAATTAATTTTCAGCTTTTGGTATATCAAGTAGTAATCATCACATTTCAATGAAATTTGGTACATAGATGTCATAGGACACTGCACAGACCTGATAGTTTTTAAGGTAATATGAGTACATATTAATTACCTAATTTGCATAATTAATTAATTTTCAGCTTCTGATATTTCAAGTAGTAATCATCACATTTCAATGAAATTTGGTACATAGACATCATAGGACACTGCACAGACCTGATAGTTTTAGGCTAATATCAGTATATATTAATTAGCTAATTTGCATAATTAACTAATTTTCAGCTTTTGATATTTCAAGTAGTAATCATCACATTTCAATGACACTTGGTACATAGATGTCATAGGACACTGCACAAACCTAATAGTTTTTAGGGTAATATGAGTACATATTAATTATCTAATTTGCATAATTAATTAATTTTCAGCTTTTGATATATCAAGTAGTAATCATCATATTTCAATGAGACTTGCTACATAGATCTAGGATTATGCAGAGACCTAATTAGTTTTAATTGGATATTAATTACCTAATTTGCATAATGTTCCACTGATATATAAAGAACCACAAATTGGATTTTAATGAAACTTTTAAAGAGAACTATGCAGAAACCCAATTAGTTTTTGGTAAATATTTATGCTTATTAATCACCTAATTAACATAATTAATTAACACTAATATCTCAATTACTGATCATCACATTTGAATAAAATTTGGTACATAAATGCTCTAGGACAATAGACAGGTCTGATTAATTTTGGGTTAAAATTTGTTCATATTAATTCTCTAATTAGCATAATAATTCATAATTTTTTTGTTCTGTTCTGTTCATATTAGTTACCTGATGTACATAATTAGTTTTCAGCTTTTCTATCAATATCTCTTGTACAGGTAATTTTGAATTAATTTTTAATGTGTCTTCAATACTCTCAGCACACGGGAGTTCTTTCTAAGCTTTCTTTGATATTAATATAAAAATCCAGAAGTCCAATGCTGTATACGAATTGTTGTTGCGTGAAACAATGTTGTATTTAATGCATGTATTTATCACCAATTCCAAGAGTAAAAGTCGTAACTTTCAAAGGTACGAGTATTATGACTCGTCCATACATTGCACTTACGTTTGTTACACTTGAATAAAGTCTACAGCATGAAAAGAATGTTATTTACGAAGTTTTAAATAGCCGAGCCTTCTTGATTCGAGCCTCTTGTTGATTTGACAACGGTGGGTATCATTAATGTTTATTCTTTGCCTGTATCGCATTCCAGACAAAATGTATAAGATCGGTAAACAAGAAATGGACGAACTAAAATGTCTCCTGTGTTTCACGAGCAACATGATTATTAAAAAAAACAGTTATTAAAGCGGTCATGTACGTTCTAAAAATCTAATCTTGCACACATAATCTTGTATTGACGTGTTTTTGTTTTTTTTTGTCAAAAACGACGTTGCCTTTCAGTTAACTCTTCGCGAGAGTTTACCGATTTTTTGAACAAATGTTAAGTAACTATATCGTTTTGCGTCAAACTGGGTGGCCCGAATTTAAATGTCAGTGCGTGAACTCATTGAGGTCTTTGCCCATTGCCGCACGTAATTCAAACACGTGGTTATTTATAGTTCAGTCATGTACGCGAATTATGCGATCGAAGTGAACTGCGAGTTTATTATAGAAAAAATTAACATTACGCATGATATTGTATGTTGTTGTATGGTTACATATTCACTATATTTCGAATAAAATAATTCACCGATGAGTCACAAGTATTTAAAATATTTTCTCGACTTTCGTTGGACACCTGACTCCGGGACCTGACTATCTTTTTCAATGTTTTAAATGCGCCCATGTTTATATTTGCGTAATAATTACGAATGCAACGCATTATCAAGTCGGTAATATTGAAATATTCACAGACCCAATAGCCCGGGTTAGTGTCCCAACAATAATAAAAATAACTTAGTTTGCGTAATTATTATAAGAGCAATACATTGCAAAGTTTAAATATTTAGAGCCCGTGAAATACTGTAAACATATTTGCGTTATTAGAAAAGCAGCACACTATTGTAATTATAATAAAACAGGGTTGTAATATTTCATCCACCCTTTTTAACATATTCATCAATGATCTTCCAGGTCATTTTTGTAAAAGTGGTGATACACCAATCATGATTGGTGATAAACCCTTAAACTCTATTTTATATGCAGACGATCTTGTTTTGTTTTCACAGACTGCAGAGGGTTTACAAAATTGTCTGAATAAATTAGCAGACTATTGTAAAACCTGGAATCTTGATGTGAATGTTAAGAAAACCAAAGTGATGATATTCAACACAAGTAACAGAGTACTGAAAAACCAAACTTTTATTATAGATGGTAAAAACATAACACCAGTCAAGGAGTTCTGTTATTTGGGTATGATATTCACTCCGAATGGAAAATTTAAAACAAACCATTGTATGCTAAAAAATAAAGCAATGAAGACATTATTTGCCATTAGACAAACTATACTGAGTCATAAAATGATTTCAACTTTATTGTGTTTAAAATTATTTGATCAGTTGGTTACACCCATTCTAATGTATGGGTCAGAAATTTGGGCAGGTGAACTAACAAATGACACAAATAACCTAGAGCAAGTTTGTAATAATTATTATCGTTTTATTCTTGGTGTTAGTAAATTTACACCATCAGTTGGTATAAGGGGTGAACTAGGTAGATTACCAGTAAGAATAAATGCAATGGTTTCAAAGGTTAAATACTGGTACAGAATAAATTTGCTTCCTGAAAATCACATATTAAAATGTGCATTAAAGGAAATACAAAATAATTCTACCTGGATTACTCAAATAAAAACAATTTTTGGAGAAAAAAACTTGTCTAAAATAAAGGAAACTTACAGGATCAACAATATTAATCAACTAACCAATGTTGTAAAAACAAAGCTATCAAATGAATTTATTCAATCATGGAGAAAACAATTAAATAAAAAAGAGGGGAACAAACTTAGAACATATAGTGTATTTAAACAAAAATTTGAATTAGAAAACTATCTAAATGAAATGAAAAACTTCAGCCAACGTAGAGTTTTAGCAAAGTTTAGGCTCGGTGACCACAACCTTGAAATTGAATTGGGAAGGAAAAGTAAACCAAAAACCCCAGAAAATGAAAGAACATACAAAAAATGCAATTCAGATCAAATTGAAGATGAAATGCATTTCATCTTAGATTGCAATTTCTATGACGTAGAGAGAAAACATGTCTTGGAGTATTTTAAAATAAAAATTAATGACTTGTCCAGAATGGAAAGCTTTGTGAAAATAATGGGAAATAATATGGCTTTGTCATATTATTTAAAAAATACAATTTTCTAAAAGATAAATATGTAACTGTGGTCTGGGAGAACCTTGCTGCTGTTTAATCATTTTTTTCAGAGATTTTCTAATTTGTATTTCTTTCTATGTTGAATTTCAGTGTATTTTAATTTTAGTGTGTCTTATTTTATTTGTCTTTTGTATTCATTTTTTTGTTTACCTTACTAAACCCACAGATGGTTAAGTTGTGTAATAAAGTTATTATTAAAGTAAACGATGTTGAAATATTCAACGCCAATACAGAGTTGGATACAAGTTGTGTTATTACAGTACCGCCGGATATAATAACAATTTTACGAGATCGACGCGCGGACCAAATCAGAAAAAGGTTGCCAAGGTAACGTACCAGTTCAGCGCGTGACTTAGGGTCAAACTTCGGTCAACACACACTTGATGTCAGCATCGCCGCGCGCGTAGCAAGTTTAGCAACGTACTTGAAGTTCAATTGTGCCCCAAAATGATGTCGACGATCACTCAATTGTCGCAGCGCATGTTGTACCAAGTCCATGATACACCCTGTTTCGACTTTGGCTTGCATTTCCTTCTTAGTGCATGTTCTTGTTCACGTAAATGCGACCTCTCACCAATGTATTAAAACGCTTTGAATTTATACCTATGCGTGATTATATTTGGTCTACGCGAAACATTAATCTTTCTAAACATTTTCTGAGACCATGCATGATATATATTCACAAAATAACTGAATGCGATCATATTTTATATTATGTTGATCTCTACGTCTTTCTGGATCGTTTTGTGATTTTATTCCAAGGCTCAGGCAAATAAAATAATGTCAACTATTATAGACTAGTTTCCTATCTTTTGGCTCAGCCAAATTGATTTAATTTTTCATTAGAACTTTGTGATCCTTCTAATTTCCCAGTTCTTTGTGTTCATTGATGGTCTTGACAATAAGTGTGAATAGTATCCCAAGCGCGATCACAGCTTACTAAGTGATGATGGTGGTTGAAATGGAAAACTGAATACAAAAATCCAGTAACATCTCAAACGAATTTCCATCTGCTGTGAATGCATGTTTCGTTACATCAAATAAGTAACCCAATTTTATTGAATGTATCCAAAAACATGGTACCAATGATCTGAAATTTCAGGAGTGCTCGCTGAAGGTTTATCAATCTTGCTTATTGTCTTGTTCTTTTCCAATCCTGCATTTCAGTTACTAGAATTTATACTAAAAAAAAATCGTTTTTGTTTTTCTTCTAATAATTCGGCCACTCTCAAAAACAAATATTTTTCCATGGTCGAAATGCAAGAAGAATACAAAACTACTGTGATTGCATAGCGATACCTGTAGGGCCATTGTCAATTAGTTCACCTGATCAACACAGCGTTATACATAGGGCTGATATTGAATCACGGAGAGTAAAATTTTGTGATACTAATCTCTAGAACCACTCAGATTGGTACATATGTCTTATGAACCCACATGTGTATATCTTGGACAATACTCATTTTAAACTTTTTTTTTTTTTTTACAGTGGTGCTGTGAACTGCTTCAATTTCGCAAGGCAATTTTTTCTGGGTTCCTACAACATGGAGTGTCAGGGACTTTATTGAAATTTCATAGAATCCTGAATATATCTAGAAGTGAAAATTAAATGGTTTACAGTATTTTATACCCATTAATAATGATTGAAATGCAATAATATCACTGCACTAAAAAGACTTCGAACAATTATTGTTACTTCTCCATTGAAGGTTATGAGCAGACCAACCTTTACTGGCTTCCTTAATTATTATATGTACTTGCTCTGAAAACATAGCTTTTACAATTGTTTAAATTAACAGATGTTGTTCTATGTACAATGAATACATTTTAAATAATAAACCTTACTGTATTAATAACAAATTGTATTTGACAACATGAGAATGATTCTGATGCCCAGTGGTGATGTTGAAACAAACCCAGGTCCTGGTAATATACTAAGACCTGAATTAACAAAGAAGTCATGTACATCAAGGTTCACTCAGATTTATGAATGCAGTTTCTTGAGCAAGTATACATGTATGACAAATAGTTTTGTTGCACTTGTCTACTCTGAGATTCTGAACATGGGTCAGTGTAAGTTTTTAGTTGTCAGTACAAAACTAGATTATGGGAAATCACTTTATAATGAGTTGTACCCACATAGAGTACATATTCATTCACCTGTTTGCAGATGTTCCTTGTACTACTTTATAATCAAATAACGGGGACTGTGACATTTCATGTCTTGTTTCAAGTACTTCTTTGTTTCTGTTTTTGCTCGGAAACCCACTACCTCTTGGCGTCTACCTCTGCCTACAGTTCAAAATGGTCATTTTGACTGACCGGAGTCTATGGTGGGTAATTGAACATAGTGAATTCACATAGTTCATACCCACCATACGGAGAAAACCAGGGGAGTGAACCTAAGACAAGATGGCGTTGCCCTCTTTAATTTGGTCGCGTGTTACGTAATGTGGAAGAAGATCTATGAGGTCATGGGACGTCCCCTGACTTAGATTTCTCTCTCCATCATTGGCTGAATTGCAGATAAATGCCCACCACCTCTCGGCATCTCATTTTGACTGACAAGAGTCTGAACTATGTGAATAGGCAGGTTGAAAACCCTCTGCCTAATTTTATTGAGAGTTGGCGTACAAACCAACATATTGGTCAGTGAAGATAATGATGAAGATTTTGACTTCAACTGTGTTCCAACAGACTTTAATATTTTTAATCTTTTTCCTCAAAGACGTATTATCTCAATCTGTCACATGGTGAATTAAAATTGTCATTTGCGCTCTTGTCCGAGGGGGGTGCTTGGGTAAGCGCCCACCCCTAAAAAAATCATGATTTTCTGAGTTGAGGACACTGAGTGATAATGAGTATGGTAGTGTCGATAACTAAAAATTCTCATTCTAGTGAATACCAATATTTTTTGTTATCTTTAAAATGACTGGACTTATTGATAAAAATTGTTATTTTATACCAAAAATTCAAATTTTTGCTCTAAAATGTTTTACAGTGGTCCATCTAATAATAATTTACTATTGTTTTTGTAGGAACCTAGTATTGACGCGAGCTCTCATGATGGTATCCAATTAGATAATTTATCAGGCCATATTGAATTTAGAAATGTCTCATTTGCATATCCCACGAGAGAAGACGTCACAGTAAGTTTATTTTTTATTTTTTATTTTACTCTCCTGTGTATGTGTGGAGCATTTTGTCAAACAAGACTCAATTTGTAGGAATCCTGGGTCAAAATGAAATCTCCTAAAATCAAGTTGAATTAGCTTGCTGACTGCTGCAGTGGTCAGTCTTAAAAAAAAAAAAAGTTGTATAGGTGACTTGAGGCCCAAAACAAAAATGTTCTGGCTTCTGATTTCTTTTGTTTTTATACTTATTCATTTCATGAGAAGATCACTCTCAATGTATTATTTTCTGTTGCATCAATAACACGCCAGTAAATTACAAAACTAGTTGCAACATATCAAATCTTTGTACATCAGTGGCTTGTCATATCGACTTAGAGGACACAGTGCCCTCATAGTGTTACAGAGAAAGCAGGTTTGACATTGATGGTTGGCTGCATACTGACCTAGGAAATTTATTACAAGGTTTTTATCATTCATATTTAGGAGAATTGTGTCTATCTGATAAGATGGGAAGTAAAGTTGTTAGTTCCATGTTTCTTTACTTAGTGCTTGTATATCTCCAACACAAAATTTATTAAAAAATATATATAAATAATTTGGCAGTTAGATGTTTATATAATATGATTATTAATATTTATACAGCGCCTAAGTCTTTGATGGAGTAATTAACATACATTTTTTTTAGGTTTTGAAAGATTTTTCAATAGAAGTGAAACCAGGCCAGACTGTAGCACTTGTAGGGGCCAGTGGATGTGGTAAATCTACTGCAGTTAGTTTACTGTTAAGATTCTATGATGCAGCATCCGGTGAAGTAAGTAATTATTATCACTTACTTAGGTAGTCTTTGAGTGTAACTCATGAATAGTCAAAGTAAAACTTAGGTCAAAGGGTTAACACTGTTCTAAATGTTGAATATATAGACATCTAAACCTGATGTATAACGTAATGGTTATCAGAGAGATTGTGGCTACACACTCAGCAGTGAAAAAAAAGAATGCATTTGCCAGGCTTTAATTGGGCATTCGTATTTGAAAGAATGTTTTTTCAAGGCAGACATAAATTAAGCTTTAATCCTTTGAACAGTTTTTATCCTCAATGCATGTAAAAGATATAGTTGTTGTATTTCTCTAAATGCATTATGCTAACGTAGCTCAGTAACTCATTTTTGTTATAAGCACGAGATATGCTTCTTCAATCCAATAAATATACAAATAAATTAGAAAATGAATAATTTTTTTTATTCTTCAAAATCATATTTGTTAATCAAATGTTTAAATTTGTTACAGATCCTGATTGATGGACATGATATCAAATCATTAAATCTGCAATGGCTTCGACAGAGTATTGGATTGGTTAGTCAAGAGCCTGTTCTATTCGGTTACAGCATCCGGGAAAATATAGAACTTGGACAAGAGGGTGTTACCTTTGATGAAATAGTCAAAGCGGCCAAGGACGCCAATGCTCATGATTTCATTAGTAATCTTCCAAACGTAAGTGTGAAGTTCAAATTTTATATGACAGTACAGTGGGACCGGTGTATAGTGACTGTATCTTAGGTGCTTGTGAAAATTGTCCTTTATAGACAGGTGGTCTTTATAACACAGGGTTATTATTAAATATGTTAATAAAATTATGCCAATAATTCTTCAGTTGTAGGGCAATAGAATGGAATAGAATAGAATAGAATATTGCTTTATTACAACGTTAAAGAAAATTTGACAATTCTTTTTTGGTTTCTACACATATTTCTACAATATGTCAACAGATATTTGAAGATAATAAAATATACTTTTGTGTAAGGTTTAACACTACTTTGTCAGACAAAAACTGAAATAAGATGTATATAAAGTTTGTCAATGATGATGAAAGAAAATGCTCAACATTCATAGATAATCCTAAAAGTTTAGACTGCATTCCATCTTTCACTTTAGTCTACATCCAAGTTTGGTGAATGCTACATATTCCTTTTAGTAAATCAAGTAATTTTCTGTTGTTGTCCAACAATATTCAGATTTTATGATGTTAATATCTTTTGTGAGTATTTTTATAATGTCTAGTCAAAACTAATCCTGTAAAAGAAAACATTTCAAACTAACATTTAAGAATAGCAAAAAAGGAGGTCCTGATCTAACAGACGATATAAATTTTGAAAACAGGGATGAGATGTCTAATAAACATTTTATGTCATTTTAAGGGGTATGATACTTTAGTTGGTGAACGAGGAGCGCAACTCTCAGGTGGGCAGAAACAGAGAATTGCTATTGCAAGAGCATTAGTACGTGACCCAAGAATACTGCTTTTAGATGAAGCAACGTCAGCCCTTGATACGGAAAGTGAGAAAGTTGTACAGACTGCATTGGATAAGGTAGATATATTGTATATAAATAAATTATAAAATTAGTGAAAACTTCTAGGACCAATAAATATACAGAAATGGTGGTATAGGTAATCATAGTCCTTCCTATCTATACTTTGTCCAAAACATCTGGTTATTTTGAATATTTACCAAGGACTACGATTACCTACTACCATTTTGTATATATTATACATGCATCTCTAAAAATAGATCACTGTCATTTACTTTTGTGATAACTAAATTATTACAATTTAATTTGGCATATATTTATGCTTAGGATTAGCTAAAACAGTGAAAAATAATGATTATTGCGTATTTTGTTATGAAACACCATCAACCATTTTTGCAATATCACATACATTAGAATTTCTAGATTGTTTTTGTTGCCATGACTACATGAGAGAATAACACATGATCTGAGTATTAAACATTCGTCTTGTAATATCTGTCACATGGTACAAGTACTAAACCATACCTTACACACATTGAATGGTACAAGTACTAAACCATACCTTACACACATTGATGGTACAAGTACTAAACCATACCTTACACACATTGATGGTACAAGTACTAAACCATACCTTACACACATTGATGGTACAAGTACTAAACCATACTTTACACACATTGATGGTACAAGTACTAAACCATACTTTACACACATTGATGGTACAAGTACTAAACCATACCTTACACACATTGATGGTACAAGTACTAAACCATACCTTACACACATTGAATGGTACAAGTACTAAATCATACCTTACACACATTGAATGGTACAAGTACTAAACCATACTTTACACACATTGATGGTACAAGTACTAAACCATACCTTACACACATTGATGGTACAAGTACTAAACCATACCTTACACACATTGAATGGTACAAGTACTAAATCATACCTTACACACATTGAATGGTACAAGTACTAAACCATACCTTACACACATTGATGGTACAAGTACTAAACCATACCTTACACACATTGATGGTACAAGTACTAAACCATACCTTACACACATTGATGGTACAAGTACTAAACCATACCTTACACACATTGATGGTACAAGTACTAAACCATACCTTACACACATTGATGGTACAAGTACTAAACCATACCTTACACACATTGATGGTACAAGTACTAAACCATACCTTACACACATTGATGGTACAAGTACTAAACCATACCTTACACACATTGTCTTCATAGGCCGTTCAGGGTCGTACAACCATTGTTATTGCACACCGACTATCAACTATTCAAAATGCAGACGTTATAATTGCCATGGATGATGACCACCATGTCGCTGAACGAGGAACACATTCACAACTCATGCTGCAAGATGGCATCTATAAACAGTTGGTGGTGCTACAAATGGTGGCCGAAGTTGAAGCGGATGAATTAGCCATACCCATTAGTATGTATATACATTGCTGTCAGAACTAGTATTGTTTTTCTGTTCTCTGGTCTATCTTTACTTCCACCTTGCCACACTGCACACTATACCCAGGTATATATTACTCATAACACAGTGGTTATCGTATCTACCTATCTCACCAATATTGTCGTTTAAAATTGACTTACGGTTAGCTGCACACTCGACATTGAATAAAAAAAAGATTACATTCTGCCCACCAGTCAGGCTTTCACCATTCGTATTTGGGAGAATTGCAGCATGATGGCATTTCAGAGGGGACCTAAAGCTGTCATTCCTGTGCACATAAAAAGACCGAGTTGAGTCTCATAAGTAGCGCTTTTCACTGGGCAACTGACGTATTCCTCTTAATAAAATAAATATCAAAACAGAACTTCAAAAGACTGCTAGATATGTTTCTTATGTAATGTCTCTTCTCACTATATTACAATACAAATCTATTTTTAAGATGCTGAGGAGTCTATCACTATATCACATGAGGAAAAACTGCTACTGAAAAGACAGGCATCACTGAAGAGGCAATCATCTACAGTCAGTCAAAAGTCTTTGAAGGAGGAGGACCCTAAATTGCTAAAGGTATAAGATTTATTAACAACTTTTATGTATAATATACATTCTTTTGTCACTACTGAGACATACAAACCTGTCTAAACTGAACATCAGTACAATGAAACCTGTCTGAACTGAATACCAACACAGTGAAACCTGTCTGAACTGAATACCAACACAGTGAAACCTGTCTGAACTGAATATCAACACAGTGAAACCTGTCTGAACTGAATACCAACACAGTGAAACCTGTCTGAACTGAATACCAACACAGTGAAACCTGCCTGAACTGAATACCAACACAGTGAAAACTGTCTGAACTGAACACCAACACAGTGAAACCTGTCTGAACTGAATACCAACACAGTGAAACCTGTCTGAACTGAATACCAGCACAGTGAAACCTGCCTGAACTGAATACCAACACAGTGAAACCTGTCTGAACTGAATACCAACACAGTGAAACCTGTCTGAACTGAATACCAACACAGTGAAACCTGTCTGAACTGAATACCAACACAGTGAAACCTGTCTGAACTGAATACCAACACAGTGAAACCTGTCTGAACTGAATACCAACACAGTGAAACCTGTCTGAACTGAATACCAACACAGTGAAACCTGCCTGAACTGAATACCAACACAGTGAAACCTGCCTGAACTGAGCACCAACACAGTGAAACCTGTCTGAACTGAATACCAACACAGTGAAACCTGCCTGAACTGAACACCAACACAGTGAAACCTGCCTGAACTGAACACCAACACAGTGAAACCTGCCTGAACTGAACACCAACACAGTGAAACCTGCCTGAACTGAACACCAACACAGTGAAACCTGTCTGAACTGAATACCAACACAATGAAACCTGCCTGAACTGAATACCAACACAGTGAAACCTGCCTGAACTGAACACCAACACAGTGAAACCTGTCTGAACTGAATACCAACACAGTGAAACCTGTCTGAACTGAATACCAACACAGTGAAACCTGTCTAAACTGATCACCTACACAGTGAAACCTGTCTGAACTGAACCCTGACACAGTGAAACCTGCCTGAACTGAACACCAACACAGTGAAACCTGTCTGAATTGAATACCAACACAGTGAAACCTGTCTGAACTGAACACCAATACAGTGAAACCTGCCTGAACTGAACACCAACACAGTGAAACCTGCCTGAACTGAACACCAACACAGTGAAACCTGCCTGACCTGAATACCAACACAGTGAAACCTGTCTAAACTGATCACCTACACAGTGAAACCTGTCTGAACTGAACCCTGACACAGTGAAACCTGCCTGAACTGAACACCAACACAGTGAAACCTGTCTGAATTGAATACCAACACAGTGAAACCTGTCTGAACTGAACACCAATACAGTGAAACCTGCCTGAACTGAACACCAACACAGTGAAACCTGCCTGAACTGAACACCAACACAGTGAAACCTGCCTGACCTGAACACCAACACAGTGAAACCTGTCTGAACTGAACACCAATACAGTGAAACCTGCCTGAACTGATCACCTACACAGTGAAACCTGTCTGAACTGAACACCAATACAGTGAAACCTGCCTGAACTGAACACCAATACAGTGAAAACTGCCTGAACTGAACACCAATACAGTGAAACCTGCCTGAACTGAACACCAATACAGTGAAACCTGCCTGAACTGAACACCAATACAGTGAAACCTGCCTGACCTGAACACCAACACAGTGAAACCTGTCTGAACTGAACACCAATACAGTGAAACCTGTCTGAACTGAACACCAATACAGTGAAACCTGCCTGAACTGATCACCAATACAGTGAAACCTGCCTGAACTGAACACCAACACAGTGAAACCTGTCTGAATTGAATACCAACACAGTGAAACCTGTCTGAACTGAACACCAATACAGTGAAACCTGCCTGAACTGAACACCAGTACAGTGAAACCTGCCTGAACTGAACACCAATACAGTGAAACCTGCCTGAACTGAACACCAACACAGTGAAACCTGTCTGAACTGAACACCAACACAGTGAAACCTGCCTGAACTGAACACCAACACAGTGAAACCTGTCTAAACTGATCACCTACACAGTGAAACCTGTCTAAACTGATCACCAACACAGTGAAACCTGTCTGAACTGAACACCAATACAGTGAAACCTGCCTGAACTGAACACCAATACAGTGAAACCTGCCTGACCTGAACACCAACACAGTGAAACCTGTCTGAACTGAACACCAATACAGTGAAACCTGTCTGAACTGAACACCAATACAGTGAAACCTGCCTGAACTGATCACCAATACAGTGAAACCTGCCTGAACTGAACACCAACACAGTGAAACCTGTCTGAATTGAATACCAACACAGTGAAACCTGTCTGAACTGAACACCAATACAGTGAAACCTGCCTGAACTGAACACCAGTACAGTGAAACCTGCCTGAACTGAACACCAATACAGTGAAACCTGCCTGAACTGAACACCAATACAGTGAAACCTGCCTGAACTGAACACCAACACAGTGAAACCTGTCTGAACTGAACACCAACACAGTGAAACCTGCCTGAACTGAATACCAACACAGTGAAACCTGTCTGAATTGAACACCAACACAGTGAAACCTGCCTGAACTGAATACCAACACAGTGAAACCTGTCTGAACTGAATACCAACACAGTGAAACCTGCCTGAACTGAACACCAACACAGTGAAACCTGTCTCAACTGAACACCAACACAGTGACACCTGCCTGACCTGAACACCAACACAGTGAAACCTGTCTGAACTGAACACCAATATAGTGAAACCTGCCTGAACTGAACACCAATACAGTGAAACCTGCCTGAACTGAACACCAATACAGTGAAACCTGCCTGAACTGAACACCAATACAGTGAAACCTGTCTGAACTGAACACCAATACAGTGAAACCTGCCTGAACTGAACACCAACACAGTGAAACCTGTCTCAACTGAACACCAACACAGTGAAACCTGCCTGACCTGAACACCAACACAGTGAAACCTGTCTGAACTGAATACCAACACAGTGAAACCTGTCTGAACTGAATACCAACACAGTGAAACCTGTCTGAACTGATCACCAACACAGTGAAACCTGTCTGAACTGAATACCAACACAGTGAAACCTGTCTGAACTGATCACCAACACAGTGAAACCTGTCTAAACTGAACACCAATACAGTGAAACCTGTCTGAACTAAACACCAATACAGTGAAACCTGCCTGAACTAAATACCAACACAGTGAAACCTGCCTGAATAGAACACCAACACAGTGAAACCTGTCTCAACTGAACACCAACACAGTGAAACCTGCCTGACCTGAACACCAACACAGTGAAACCTGTCTGAACTGAACACCAATACAGTGAAACCTGCCTGAACTGAACACCAATACAGTGAAACCTGCCTGAACTGAACACCAATACAGTGAAACCTGCCTGAACTGAACACCAACACAGTGAAACCTGTCTGAACTGAACACCAATACAGTGAAACCTGTCTGAACTGATCACCAACACAGTGAAACCTTTCTGAACTGAATACCAACACAGTGAAACCTGTCTGAACTGAACACCAACACAGTGAAACCTGTCTGAACTGAACAGCAACACAGTGAAACCTGCCTGAACTGAATACCAACACAGTGAAACCTGTCTGAACTAAACACCAACACAGTGAAACATGTCTGAACTGAACACCAACACAGTGAAACCTGTCTGAACTGAACACCAACACAGTGAAACCTGTATGAACTGAATATCAACACAGTGAAACCTGTCTGAACTGAATACCAACACAGTGAAACCTGCCTGAACTGAACACCAACACAGTGAAACCTGTCTCAACTGAACACCAACACAGTGAAACCTGCCTGACCTGAACACCAACACAGTGAAACCTGTCTGAACTGAACACCAACACAGTGAAACCTGTCTGAACTGAACACCAATACAGTGAAACCTGCCTGAACTGAACACCAATACAGTGAAACCTGCCTGAACTGAACACCAACACAGTGAAACATGTCTGAACTGAACACCAACACAGTGAAACCTGTCTGAACTGAACACCAACACAGTGAAACCTGTATGAACTGAATATCAACACAGTGAAACCTGTCTGAACTGAATACCAACACAGTGAAACCTGCCTGAACTGAACACCAACACAGTGAAACCTGTCTCAACTGAACACCAACACAGTGAAACCTGCCTGACCTGAACACCAACACAGTGAAACCTGTCTGAACTGAACACCAACACAGTGAAACCTGTCTGAACTGAACACCAATACAGTGAAACCTGCCTGAACTGAACACCAATACAGTGAAACCTGCCTGAACTGAACACCAATACAGTGAAACCTGCCTGAACTGAACACCAACACAGTGAAACCTGTCTGAACTGAACACCAACACAGTGAAACCTGTCTGAACTGATCACCAACACAGTGAAACCTTTCTGAACTGAATACCAACACAGTGAAACCTGTCTGAACTGAACACCAACACAGTGAAACCTGTCTGAACTGAACACCAACACAGTGAAACCTGCCTGAACTGAATACCAACACAGTGAAACCTGTCTGAACTAAACACCAACACAGTGAAACCTGTCTGAACTGAACACCAATACAGTGAAACCTGTCTGAACTGAACACCAACACAGTGAAACCTGCCTGAACTGAACACCAACACAGTGAAACTTGTCTGAACTGATCACCAACACAGTGAAACCTGTCTAAACTGAACACCAACACAGTGAAACCTGTCTGAACTGAACACCAACATAGTGAAACTTGTCTAAACTGAACACCAACACAGTGAAACCTGTCTGAACTGAACACCAATACAGTGAAACCTGCCTGAACTGAACACCAATACAGTGAAACCTGCCTGAACTGAACACCAACACAGTGAAACCTGTCTGAACTGAACACCAATACAGTGAAACCTGTCTAAACTGAACACCAATACAGTGAAACCTGCCTGAACTGAACACCAACACAGTGAAACCTGTCTGAACTGAACACCAATACAGTGAAACCTGTCTAAACTGAACACCAATACAGTGAAACCTGTCTGAACTGAACACCAACACAGTGAAACCTGTCTGAACTGAACACCAACACAGTGAAACCTGTCTGAACTGAACACCAACACAGTGAAACCTGTCTGAACTGAACACCAACACAGTGAAACCTGTCTGAATTGAATACCAACACAGTGAAACCTGTCTGAACTGAACACCAATACAGTGAAACCTGCCTGAACTGAACACCAACACAGTGAAACCTGTCTGAATTGAATACCAACACAGTGAAACCTGTCTAAACTGAACACCAACACAGTGATGCTGATAGTGATTAATCTCTTTAATGTCTATATTTCTCAACAGGAAGAAGTAGAAAATCCCCATTATTTCCGTATATTAAAAATGAATTTACCTGAATGCGGATACATTCTGTTTGGATGTTTTTGGAGTGCTGTAGCTGGAGTGGCCTTCCCCATATGGGCTATATTTTTCTCTGAAGTAATAAAGGTAATAATCTTTTTTTGACTCCCATGTGCGAAGCACAAAATGGGAGTCTTTGCAGTTAGTGTGTTTGTATGTGTGTGTGTGTGTGTGTGTGTGTGTGTGTGTGTATGTGTGTGTGTGTGTCCGACTGTTCCACTGCTATCTCAAGAACCATACATCGGTTTGTGATGAAACTTGGTGCATAGATGCTCTGGGCCAATGCGCAGATTTGATTAGGTTTTGGTAAAATTCCATGCTCGTTAATTACCTAATTTGCATGATAATTAGCTAATTTTTAGCTGTTCTATGACTGTTCCACTGATATCTAAAGAACCACTCATTGGATTTTGATGAAACTTGGTACATAGATGCTCTGAACATATGCGCAGATTTGATTAGTTTTTGGTAAAAATGCGTGCATATTAATTACCTAATTTGCATGATAATTAACTATTTTTTAGTGGTTCCATGACTGTTCCACTGATATCTAAACAACCACTCATTGGATTTTGATGAAACTTGGTACATAGATGCTCTGAACTAATGCTAGGTTTTGATTATTTTTTGGTAAAAATCCGTGCATATTAATTAACTAATTTGCATGATAATTAGCTATTTTTTAGTGGTTCCATGACTGTTCCACTGATATCTAAACAACCACTCATTGGATTTTGATGAAACTTGGTACATAGATGCTCTGAACAAATGCTAGGTTTTGATTAGTTTTTGGTAATAATCCGTGGATACTAATTACCTAATTTGCATAATGACTAGTCAATTTTCGGTTTTTCCACTGATATCTCAAGTACTAATCATCACATTTCAATGAAACTTGGTACATAGATGTCATATGACACTGCACAGACCTGATAATTTTTATGGTAATATCAGTACATATAATTACCTAATTTACATAATTAATTAATTTTTAGCTTTTGATATAAGTAGTGAGCATTACATTTCAATGAAACTTGGTACTTACATACTCAAGGACTATGCAGAGATTGATTGTTTCAGATAAATATTTGTGCATATTAATCACCTAATTTGCATAATTAGTTAATTTTCAGCTTTTCCACGGGTATCTCAAGTACTAATCATCGCATTTCAATGAAACTTGGTACATAGATCCTTTAGGACTATGCAGAGACCTGATTAGTTTCAGGGTAAATAATTGTGCATATTAATTACCTAATTTGCATAATTAATTTTCAGCTTTTCTACTGATATCTAAAGTACTAATCATCACATTTCAATGAATCTAGAATTATGCAGAGACCCAATTAGTTTTTGGTAAATATTTGTGCATATTAATTAACTAATTTGCATAATTAACCAATTTCCAACTTTCACACTGATATCTCAGGTACTAATCATCACATATCAATGAATGTTTATACGTGGATGCTGTAGGACAATAGACAGACCTGGATAATTGTGGGTTAAAATCTGTACATATTAATTACCCAATTTGCGTAATTAACCAATTTTAAGCTTTCACACTGATATCTAAAGTACTAATTTCCATTTTAATGAAACTTAGTACAAAGATGCTCTAGAACAATGTACAAACCTAATTAGTTTGGGGTAAAACTCTGTTCATATTATTTCCCTAATTAGCATAATAATTCATAATTTTTTGGTTCTAATCACATTTCAATTAAACTTGGTACATAGAGTTTTTGTTACATTGCGCAGACCTCATTAGTTTTACAATCAAATCTGTTCATGTTAATTTTCTGATTTGCATAATTAGTTTTCAGCTAAGTAATTTCAAATTATATTTAATGTGTCTCCAATACTCTCTCAGCACATGGGAGTTCTTTCTAAGCTTTCTTTGATTTGTTCTTGTTATTAATTCTCACTTATTTTTTTTTAGAAAATCTGTGTTATCTTAAAAATTGTATTATTTTATTGCTCTGTTGACAGCTGAACTGTACATATTACTGATTGTCTGAAAGCCTAAACTTTATTATCTGTACAGATATATATTCGCTTTACCAAATCTCCATCAATGTCTATTTTCTATTTAGGTATTCATGCTTACAGATGCTAATGAGATGCGAAAGGAAGCTATGTTCTGGGCTCTGATGTTTTTAGCTCTCGGTGGTGTTCTTGGAGTGTCAAATTTATTTTTCAGTTGGATGTTTGGTGTATCCGGTGAAAAATTAACACTGCGCATGAGATCAAAATCGTTTAAAGCTATTTTACGTCAGGTATGTTTAAGTCATGTTGTGAATTTGGTCCTATGTATCTCAAAAAATTGTTAACTACTGACTTGATCTATAATTGGAATAAATGATAGCTCAACTCGGTGCCATTATGTGACTCATAAGGCAGTTTAAAGTGGATTAAAAATTGATCTTGATTCAGACATTCTCTAAAAGTTACTTAGCATGCTACTATAACAACCTATATATAGTACAATAGTACATATGCTGTACCAATGTTTGTTTAAGGGATTACCTCATGGTTAATTTCACATTTCTAATCTCATGAATAAACTTAACAGAACATTGATAATGCTGTAGGCTAGAGAATAGTGTCTAGTTTTTTTTATCTAGCTGTGAATAAATAACTACATACATCCTATTGGCAACAGATTTTGGTAACATACCTGTAGTTGTTTTGTCATAGCTAGAAAACAAAGGCAAAGGAAAACAGATTTGATCATCTATCCTACATTTTGTACAATTCATGCTTCATTTGCATAACAGGAAGTGTTAACAGTGTTGTTAATAGCGATACATGCTGTCAGGTATTTGCCTATATCAAAGCTTTCAGATGATATATAGGTTATATACCATGCTTATAGTAACTTTCAGGGAATTCCCGAATTACAAGACAATTTTTAACTATCTTAATCAAGTAGTACTGACAAATATGTTATCTACTTGTGTTGCATAACGATCAAACGATTTATTAATATCTTCAATGGGTTATTGCATTGCAGGACATCGGATGGTTTGATGATCCACGGCACAATACTGGTGCCTTGACAACCAGACTGGCTACTGATGCATCTAATATAAAAAATGTAAGAACTGTCAAATGTATTTTGTTTCACCTTTCTCTACGAATTCTAGAATCGTGCAGTCATTAAACTCAGAAAAAAGTATGATTACGTGTCAAGACCTTGTTTGTTTTTGGCACAATTCAAAGCTTATTAATTATCCTAATTTGCATATTTATTATATAGTTATATATTTGTTCCACTGATATAACAAAAAAACAGTCATTATTAGTCCCCCTTCAGACACTGTCCGAAAAGGATCTTGGCTGATTACAGATGGATTTTGTTCAAATTTACTTGGTACATACATTGGGCATTACGGGACCTTGATGCACATCATTTTGTTTTTCAGATCGGATTCAAAATTGCCAATAGGCGTCCATTTTGTTCAAGTGCCATATTTCTGACATGCTATGACTGATTATGATCAAATTTTATATATTCATGACATAGATTATGTATTAGTTTGACGATCCTACTCAAAATGGCCGACTGGTGGCCATTTGTTTTAATTAATGCTGTTCCAGAACAATATCTCTCAACACAGACAAGTACAATCAGATACAAAATGAATGAATGTCAATCATTTTAATGTTAAAAAATCAACATAATCAAGCATCAGCTTCTTGATCCAAATCTCTGACATGTTTATGTTCAAACAAATATAAACAAAACTATATTATTGGTGATCTTAAATTTGATAACTATCAGGGACTGTGCCAAGCATGGCTTGTCATTTACAAGCATGGCTTGTCATTGTATATAGTAACCTATAATCGTATGCTATATGACATATTCCAAGTGGTTGGTGCAAATCTGTTATACATGTATTGTATGCAGTGTAAAACATTTTGACTCAAGAGAAAATGTAATAGCTTCCTTTTTGCTGCTAGAATTCTCAAGATGACAGAGTGGAGCTGTTCATGTACGCGATTGGTTCGTCCATCGTCCTTGGGTGGACCTCCAACAATTTTGTTCATTGCATGATAATATCTTCAATTCTCTATTTTTAATGAATATTTTTACAATTTTTGCTCAAAAATGTATTTATAACTTCTTAAAGACTTCTATTCCAATTGCTTTAAATCGTGGTATATATGTACTTTTGGTTAACCTCTAGATTAGATTATTTTGTGTCATAAGACAAACTCTCTACTAATTCACAGACATATTCTATAACTGGACTTGATGAATCCAAAATTTGGGTACTATTAAACACTTGAATAGAATGTTAACAAAAGTTATTTATTTCCCCACTATGTTATGTAACTATATGCACTTAATACTACTCTGCTAAGGTAGTTTGAGCCAACTACTGAGCGTGTTACTGCACATATATGCAATTCTTTATGGGAGAACATATTTCATGAAATGGAAACCTCATAATTGTTTTTTTAGCTACGCTGTCGACTTTTCATATGAGTGATTGTCTGTCACCATTCCTGTCAACTTTTAGCTCCACTGTCGACTTTGTCGAGCGGAGATTATCATATGAGTAATTGCACATCGATGGCCGTCGTTATTTTATTTTTTCGACGTCTTCTTGAAAACCTCTCTCAGATTTGTTCATTTTGTTATGATATCTTCAATTCTCTAATTTTGATAAATATTTTTGTCGTTTTTGGTAAAATTTTTGACTTCTTGTTAAAAAACGCAAGTCTGATTGCTTTGATATTATATATAGGTACTACAGGTGGACCTCTCTCAGATTTGTTCATTTTCTAATGATATTTTTAGTTCTTTAATTGAAATGTGCATTGTTAACAACGGAGCTATCTTAGGCGAGCGGCTGCTTGTTTTATTAGTCCCCGTTCGGATGCAGTCCGAAAACGGGGACTTATGTTTTGACCTCCGTGCATCCGTGCCTGTATCTTAGAAATGCCTGGACCAATCACAATCAAACTTCACACATACATCATACATGATATTATACATATGCATATATGTTCAAATTTTAAATATTCATATATACAGATATATTGGTTTGACGATCCTATTAAAAATGGCAGAATGGTGGCCATTTTTGTGCTAAAAAAATCATCAAACATCAAGCATTTCTGGCATTTACGGATGGATTTTGTTCAAACATGGTACATACAATAGACATTATGTGTTCCTGATGCATGCCATTTTATTTTTCAGATCGGATTCAAAATGGCTGACTTTGTTTTAATTAATGCTGTTCCAGAACAATATCTCTCAATACTCGTTTGACGATCAGATACAAATGTCAATCATTTTAATGTTAAACAATCATCATAATCATATTCCTGACATGGTTATATTACAGCTATATTACTATAAACAAAACTATATATCTTAAATTTGATAACTAACAGGGACTGTGCCATGCATGGCTTGTTTTTCAAGACATCTAGCCAATAGAAAATTAGTCCATTTGATCAAAAAATCATAACAAATACTGAAAAGTTTGCACCACAATTTTGGGAGAAAAAGTCTACAGGTTAAAAGTTAGTAAGTGATTATATCAGTGTGATTGACAATTTTCAGGCTACAGGTGTTCGCATTGGTACAATATTACAAGCATTTTTCTCTATGGTTGCTGCTATGGTAATAGCTTTCATATATGGCTGGCAGCTGGCGTTAGCATTGCTTGCTTGCGTGCCATTGGTAGGACTTGCCGGACTCCTCAACATGAAGGCTGTTCATGGTCACCAAAAGAAAGATCAAGAATTATTGGAAAATGCTGGAAAGGTGAGACATTCTATTTTGATATAAGTATTATATCTGGAGAACGCTGTGAACTGTGAATTTCTGACTTTCTTGTCCAAAATTTTTCTTGTTTTCTTCAATATTTCTGGATATGAACCCTAATATTGAAGCCAACAGATAAAATTTGAATCAATTTTCAGTTTTTACTCAAAAAATATGGCTATTTTTATCCCAGTCTTCTGAAGGAAAGTGCAGACTATAAACATGACTGTTGTGGATTTGTGATGAAAAGAGAGAACTGGTGGCATATAACTTCTATTTTTTGGGAATATTTTTGTCATTTATGGATAAAATGATTTTTTCCACTTGTCAGATTTCTTTTCAATTTTTAACCACTAAATTAACTGCATTTTTGTTCTCCTTGTTACAGACAGCATCTGAAGCAATTGAAAATATGAGAACAGTAGCGTCATTGACTCGGGAACCAACATTTTATGAAACTTACAGTAAACATTTGAAAAAACCCTATTTGTATGTATATCTTAACTATTTTTATGAATATGTTAATTCATTATTTTTTTGGCTGAAATGTATGTACTGTCCATTAGCATCCTCTTTCGATATGCTTAGCACATGATCTTCTTGCCCAACTGACTGATGCTGGATCTAATCGAGTTAATGTTTGATGTTCAGTTTTTATTCCTAAAAAATAAAAAAATAAACTATGCATTCTTTTTATTTGTTTTAATTTTAAAAACATTATTATTTTAATTTGTGCACTTGAAAAGAACTACTTTCATTTTTATACTTTTCTGTGCTCTGGAAAAAACAATTGTTTTTACTACTGCAATTTAATTGAGATGATAACAATAATTATGCAAATTATGTAATTAACCATGAAAATTAATAACTCACTAATTTACTTGACTTTACAGCAATGCAATGAGAAATGCTCATGTCTATGGTATATCGTTTGGATTTGCTCAAGGCATAATGCTACTGCTGTATGCTGGTGCTTTTAGATTTGGAGCTTTTTTAGTCGGTATTGATGAAATAGAACTGGCAGATGTTTTCAAGTAAGTTGTGATACTACTGGGTATGTACAAAGGTTGGAAACAGTTGCAACTGAAATGCTTAATTAGGCCAAAGAAAGAAAGAAAAGCAAATTATGTTTCTGGTCAATCTGTTTTCTGAAATCAACATGCACAGGCAGCCTATTATTTTAAATTCTGTCAAAATATCCAAAAAAACGAGAAGCCCATGTTTTTAACTGATACAGGTGATGATCAAAAATGTTAATATTTGTTTGGGCTTCACTATACTTCACTGTTTTTTCAGCAATACTCTATTTCTAGTTACAAATTAAAAGTTTGAATGAATTAATTATACAATGATATTATTTTAACTAAAATTACTTACAGGGTCTTCTTTGCGGTTTCATTTGCTGGTATGGCTCTCGGCCAATCAGCTTCCTTCCTTCCTGATTACTCAAAAGCCAAGCATTCAGCCGGTCTGATATTCAAATTATTTGACACGGTTCCACCAATAGACATCTATTCACAGGATGGCATGAAACCAGTAAGTACAGGCGGGATTATAACAATTTTTATTTTGCAACGGTAATGTTTATTCTGGTCACAATGATGGATGCAACACTGTACATTAGAATGTGTGATTTGGTTTGCATCACAAGAATTATTCTCTGCTTTTCAATTTCACTATTTTTGTTGATATGTAATATTTGCTAAATTAAATTCTCATGAACATGAAGAATTTATTGTTTCCCTGCCAAGTTAATGAACCCAGTGAAATTGCTCAAAACATGAAAATAGTGAAATTAAATGCCAGTGAAAATAAATAGTTTTATAGTACATTTAATACAAATTGTGAACACAATTTTAAGCAGCTCACAAATTAGTGGATACAAGTTCCCAAAAATCTTGTAACAAACTGTATTAAAAATAAATCATATATGTTTCTGGCAGCAAAAATAATAAAGTTTAGAATATTGTGGAATTTATGTTAGTTAATTATGCAAATGACCATTATTTGTAAATTAAATGATGAACATATGTAAATGAAGCATTTGAATTGGCAAATTATTATATTTGATGTTCCAAATATGGCAATTCCTTGATTTAAACAGTGTTAGTGTTTCTACACATGTACCAGTGTTCCAAAAACTTGTAATTTTCTTAATACTGTAAAATGACTAGTTTTCATTGGGCTTAAATTTCGCTGATTTACCATTTCAGGCATATTCATTGGGTTTTAAATTCACGGTCTTATCATTAAGATAATGTGTTCTATGCTAAATTTTACATATTCACTGGGTTTTAATTTAACGCATTTTCCAGTCAGCGAAATAAGAAAAATTAAAACCCAGTGAATAATTAATCCTTTTACAGTACATAATTTTTTTTTTTTTATTAGGACCACATTGTTGGTGAAGTGACTTACAGAAACGTTTATTTTAATTACCCAAGTAGACCTGATGTTAAAGTGTTAAGAGGCATTAATATTAATGTGAATACAAATCAGCGTGTAGCTTTAGTTGGTGCCAGTGGATGTGGTAAAAGTACCATGGTGTCTTTACTGGAACGGTTTTACAACCCTTATGATGGACAAATTGTAAGTTTTATTCTGCTGTTAAATTGAACAAGACTGCTACATATCAATAATTATATTTTCAAAATTATTATACGTGTGCCACTGTAAAACAGCTCGCAGGCCTTATAATTCAAGGGAAAAGTCTTCAACTTGGTACAAATATTCCCCATGTAACCCACAGAACACATTTCGGATCAAAATACCAAAAAACTACTTCTATTTGTCAAATACAATATTCAAGAAGAATTGTCCAGATATTTAAATATATTATGAGTTCAAGAGAAGACTTATACAAAATATTATATTATATTATATTATATTATATTATATTATATTATATTATATTATATTATATTATATTATATTATATTATATTATATTATATTATATTATATTATATTATATTATATTATATTATATTATATTATATTATTGAGGGATACTTTCACTTGACACTGATTTTGTAATATTAAAAAATGTTTGTGAAATTACACCTTAAATTTAAATGCAAAAAAAAAATTATGGAAAACTACATGTTATGACTTGAATATGGCCACCTTCTTAATTATTACAAGACAAACAATCGTCAAATGGTAACAGACCATTTTCCGTTAAGTGCAAGACCCTATATTATGCAGGAGATCAAACCTAAAACACGATTTGACAAATAGAAGTAGTTTTTTAGCTCCGCTGTCAACACAGCGGAGCTGTTCATATTACTGATTGTCCGTCATCGGCGTCCGTCATCAACTTTACAATTTCAACTTCTCCTTCAAAACCGCAATTAAGTCAGAATGATTTCAAATTTGATATGCAAGTACCTTGGATGGTTCTTTCTCAGATTTGTTCATTTCATGTCAAAATCTCAGATTCTCTATTTTTGGTGAATATTTTTGTCATTTTTGGTAAAAAGTGATATTTTCGATTTCTTGTTAAAAACCGCAAGTCAGAATGCTTTGATTATACATACAATGTATCTAGGTACTACATGTGGACCTCTCTCAAATTTCTTCATTTTGTGATGATATATTCAATTCTCTAATTTTGATGAATATTTTTGTCATTTTGAGTAAAAAGTGATATTTTCGAATTCTTGTTAAAAACCACAAGTCTGACTGCTTTGATACTATACATTGTACATATTGTTCATTTTCTAATTATATCTCTAGTTCTTAATTGAAATGTGCATTGCTAACAGCAGAGCTATCTCAGCCGACAGGCTGCTTGTTTTGATTTCTTGTTAAAAACCACAGGTCTGATTGCTTTGATACTATACATGTAGGTACCTCAGGTAAACCTCTCAGATTTCGTGATGATTGCTTGTTAGAGATAGAACCGTGGTTCGCACATTTGCCACCAGCATCATGGGCCACACATGGCTGTTCCACAGGCCCGAGGCACTTCCCTCCACCTGTATTTCACAGTTCCATGTCGCCCAACCACCCCCACCCCCTCCAGGCCGCACATAGCTGCCCCACAGGCTGCGAGGTTGCTACCTCCCCCTGTGTCGCTCAGTTCATGTCCTCTGGGCCATGAGAAGTTCACAGTTTAATTATCGTATTCTTGAGCAGACCACGCAGACCGTGAACATCCGTTCCCTCCGCACCACTCCTTTGTCAAGTTTGAGTCACTCTACTAACCCATTATTTCATTTTCAGTCTCTTTATTTCATGGGGGTCGCTTCGGCTCCACTAGCAGCCATGTTCCCTCGTTTGGGCATTAGATTTCATCCTGACCCCCATTTCAAGGTTGGGTGGCCTCATGCAGGTTTTCCCCCTCCTTCATTCTGATCCCAAAATCCAGTGCTCAGGGGCACATGCTATCATGGCGGGTTGAGGTGGGTCCCTTGCCCAATTTGTAGTTTATTGAGTTGTATTTTATTGAATCTGTATTTGTATTAGTTTGTAGTAGTTGTCTGTGTCTGCCGTTATTCTCAATAAATCTGTCATTAATTTTTTTTCCAATCTCTCCACTTTTACAGATGGTTGATGGGAAAGATGTGTGTAATATTAATTTGAATTGGTTGAGACATCAGATGAGTGTTGTGAGTCAGGAACCAATTCTCTTTAACTGTTCAATTGCTGAGAACATAGCATATGGTGTTGAAGAAGACATTCCCCATGTTATGATTGAAGAGGCTGCCAAAACCGCTAACATACATGATTTTATAGTATCACTTCCAAAGGTACAAACAAATAATCACAATAGTCTTAATGTTTTATAAATTCTCTAATATTGATATACAATAAATACAATTTATATTTATGAGTAATTGTAAAATTCTCACCATATTTGCTGTATTTATAGTGACTTACATAAACGATAACGGTAGTGGCTGTGATCAAAATATTGTCATATTTAGAAGTTCCAGCATACAATAAAGAAATGGTTTATGTGTGTCTCTAATAGAACAAATACAGTAATAATTGAATATACATGTACCTCCTGATTCATTTTTTTTGCATAAATTTTAGAATGTAAAGATTATTACATACTCAAAGATTGATTTGATTATCCTACTCAAATATTACATTATTTATATGTATGGACATTTTGTTCAAAAATGTTATTACCGAACCATCTATGGTCTAAATTTGTTCAAATACTTGTGAGTTAAATCTTACGGCACACATACACAATCATTTATTGATCTGATTAAAAATAGTTCCCTATTGGGGAAACAGATTCAGATTCTTTGAAGCTTGTTAAAAGACTTTCCAGAGTTTCACACCTTTTCACAGGTGGAGTGTGCACACATAATTGTATCAGGTACATTCATTTTGTGTTAAACTTACTGTAAAACTGAGCTGTAACTGTACGTATGACTTTTGATTACAGGGGTATGAAACTGTTGTTGGAGAGAAAGGTTCTTTATTGTCAGGTGGTCAGAAACAAAGAGTGGCTATAGCGAGGGCTCTGATAACCAATCCAACCATACTACTCCTAGATGAAGCCACATCAGCATTAGATACAGAGAGTGAAAAGGTGAGAATTCTTGATACCTATCAAGATTTTAATCCACTGAGCATATGTGCAATGCATTATGGGGAGAAATTCAACTTTTGAAGCTATGTTACATTGCACTATATGCATGGGGGGGTGGGGATTAATTTTAACATTTGCATATTCAGATTAATTGATGAGAAATAACTAATTACTGCTGTTTGACTCCCATGTGCGAAGCACAAAATGGGAGTCTTTGCAGTTAGTGTGTCTGTATGTGTGTATGTGTGTATGTGTGTATGTGTGTATGTGCATGTGTATGTGTGTGTGTATGTGTGTCCGACTGTTCCACTGCTATCTCAAGAACCATACATCGGTTTTTGATGAAACTTGGTGCATAGATGCTCTGGGCCAATGCGCAGATTTGATTAGGTTTTGGTAAAAATCCATGCTCGTTAATTACCTAATTTGCATGATAATTAGCTAATTTTTAGCTGTTCTATGACTGTTCCACTGATATCTAAAGAACCACTCATTGGATTTTGATAAAACTTGGTGCATAGATGCTCTGAACATATGCGCAGATTTGATTAGGTTTTGGTAAAAATCCATGCTCGTTAATTACCTAATTTGCATGATAATTAGCTAATTTTTAGCTGTTCTATGACTGTTCCACTGATATCTAAAGAACCACTCATTGGATTTTGATGAAACTTGGTACATAGATGCTCTGAACATATGCGCAGATTTGATTAATTTTTGGTAAAAATTCGTGCATATTAATTACTTAATTTGCATGATAATTAGCTATTTTTTAGTGGTTCCATGACTGTTCCACTGATATCTAAACAACCACTCATTGGATTTTGATGAAACTTGGTACATAGATGCTCTGAACTAATGCTAGGTTTTGATTAGTTTTTGGTAAAAATCCGTGGATACTAATTACCTAATTTGCATAATGATTAGTCAATTTTCGGTTTTTCCACTGATATCTCAAGTACTAATCATCACATTTCAATGAAACTTGGTACATAGATGTCATACGACACTGCACAGTCCTGATAGTTTTTATGGTAATATCAGTACATATTAATTACCTAATTTGCATAATTAATTAATTTTCAGCATTTGATATAAGTAGTTAGCATTACATTTCAATGAAACTTGGTACTTACATACTTAAGGACTATGCAGAGATTGATTGTTTTCGATAAATATTTGTGCATATTAATCACCTAATTTGCATAATTAGTTAATTTTCAGCTTTTCCACGGGTATCTCAAGTACTAATCATCGCATTTCAATGAAACTTGGTACATAGATCCTTTAGGACTATGCAGAGACCTGATTAGTTTTAGGGTAAATAATTGTGCATATTAATTACCTAATTTGCATAATTAATTTTCAGCTTTTCTACTGATATCTAAAGTACTAATCATCACATTTCAATGAATCTAGAATTATGCAGACCCAATTAGTTTCCGGTAAATGTTTGTGCATATTAATCACCTAATTTGCATAATTAACCAACTTTCACACAGATATCTCAGGTACTATACATCACATATCAATGAATGTACATGGATGCTGTAGGACAATAGACAGACCTGAATAATTGTGGGTTAAAATCTGTACATATTAATTACCTAATTTGCATAATTAACCAATTTTAAGCTTTCACACTGATATCTAAAGTACCGTAAAAACACCAAAATTTCGACCGGTTTTAAATAATTGGTGTTAGAAATGTGACGTGTTTTTAGAGTCAAAATTAAGGTGCATTTTCGGACGGTCGAATTTTTCAGAATAGAAATCAGCAAATGAAAAAATGGGGATGATAGACAGTGTGCTTCATTAGTTTTTAAAAAATGCAATGTCTGTCAATTGACGTAAACTTCCTCATGTTTCACGGTAAAAGCAAAGGTCGTGGCCGAGTTGTAACTCAAAATCTAAACAAAGTCATCAATCAGTATTATGACAAGCAAAACAAAACATCAAGACGCGAGAAGAGGTCAGCACAAAACTAATAGGTCAAAAGACAAAGCTGTCTCGCACTACCTAGGAAAACTTGCGAATGTTCGAAGTACAGGTACCCATTGGACAAAAGATACATGGAAGTTTAGCAAACGATCTCCCCGACCCAGTGCAATGTATCCGGTTAGAATCAAAGCTCACGTGTCCCTTATTTGAGGGACCAAATTCTGCCGTAAATTCGCCCCTGGATTAAAAAATAAAATGGGATTTAAGAAAATAAAATGGGACTTTTAAGGTGTATTTTGGCGTCATTTTTCGAACATTTCAATCAATCCTGCCGGCTAAAATAGTCTAAGTTTTACCGTAGTCATTGACGTTTGTCTATTCAAGAGTACACGTGTATGATTTTTATCGTGACTAGCGTGAGCGGGTAAGCTTCCTTTCGAGAATGAGCTGTTATCACTGTGAACAATGTTAAATTATTCTTCAGATGACCAGTTTATTTTTTAAAAACAACTAATTTTTTTATTTAAAAAAAATCATGCCGTATTCGCATCAAAATCCAAGCCAAAATATCGTACTACAACATCAATCTCTTCCGCATTGCGTTCAATAACATAACATATTTAAATAAGCTATGGTAATTTGAACACGTTGGCATCATCCAGCTTTTTGATTGGTTAATTAGCGATTTGACCTATTTGACCTAAGAGAACATGGCGGATATCCTACAGCATCAAACGTTTATACGAGACCGGAATCATTCGCTTACGATGAAACTAAGTTGACTTTTATTTGTATTTCATAACCATTCAACAAATTTATTTTGTGTACATTATTATAATCACTACTGAGTACAGTAATAATCAACAATTCAGAAACGCAGCATGCCGAGATTTTTGTGTTCGTTTATTTAGAATATATTTTCGTTACCAATAAAATAAAAATCTCTCAGTCAATCAGAAACCCGGATTCATGCCTTCGAGGAAGGTCCCGTTTGAACGCTCACATCGGTTTTTTTTTCGTTTGAGGGAAAACTAAAACTGGTCGCAATTTTCGAATAAGAATGAGTCGGCAATTTTTAGTGGAGTCGAAAATTTGGAGGTAAATAAAACACCGAAACCCGGCAAATAAATAGGCGGCCGAATTTTTAGAGGGGTCGAAGTTTTGGAGTTTTCACGGTACTAATTATTCCATTTCAATGAAACTTAGTACAAAGATGCTCTAGGACAATGTACAAACCTAATTAGTTTGGGGTAAAAATCTGTTCATATTAATTCCCTAATAAGCATAATAATTCATAATTTTTTGGTTCTAATCACATTTCAATTAAACTTGGAGACATAGATTTTCTGTTACATTGCGCAGACCTCATTAGTTTTACACTCAAATCTGGTCATATTAATTTTCTGATTTGCATAATTAGTTTTCAGCTAAGTAATTTCGAATTATATTTAATGTGTCTCCAATACTCTCAGCACATGGGAGTTCTTTCTAAGCTTTCTTTGATTTTGTTATTAATCTCAATTCTGATGATTTATGCAAATATTGTAGTTGCATAATATGTAATCACACAACATAATATGTATTATTATACATCTGTCATCATAACGTCATAAGTTACAGCGTGCCGAAATTTTGAAGTATTGCACTGGGTATTTTGATCCCACCATATTAGGAAATGCAAATTCCAAATATGGAGCGATTACGCGCATGAACGACCTCTAATATTAAAAACAAACATGGCAGCTCCCAGGGTTTGACCGGGCTCCACACACAAAGAAGTCAGCTAGTTCTGTTCTAAACTTTTTGGATTTCAGCATTCCCATGATGTATTCCTGGGAGGAAAAGATGTATAAAAATAAGGTTATTACGAGGATACCACGAAGTATGCACTCAGACAGTATGCCATTGGATCGACCTCCGCTGCATGTTGGTCGATACTCCCACTGTACTGTTTTCGTGCATACTTTTCGGTATTTCACACAACAAGACATTTTACCTGACTAGAAATGCTGCTTCAATTCAAAAACATTTGTCCAAATATGGTCAAACAAGGAAAGAAACACTGGCCACAAGCATTTAATTTTCTATTTAATAATCCATTTTTTGCTGGCTTTCATACCATTAGCTAGTATTGTTATAAAGTGCCTTGCTGGCATAACAAAAATAGTGGAAGTATTTAAAAACCTTTCATGACATTTTGTGCTACTGAATCCATGTAAACAACACAAAGTTTATGCTACTGCTAGGATTGGTGTGAATGATTTTTGAGAATATTTTGTCATTGAGAGATAGCATGATTGTTTCACACTCTGCTCCACATACAGTATTATGTATAGCAGTTCTTGTATCACCACAATTGTAAATAATGAAGTTTTAACATGTTTATATTCAGATTGTGCAGAATGCCTTGGACAAAGCCATGGAGGGAAGAACGTGCATCGTAATAGCGCATCGTCTTTCAACAATTCAGTCTGCTGATCAGATATTAGTAATTGAAGATGGTCGTGTAATTGAACAAGGAACGCATAAACAGCTCATAGCTATGCAGGGGGCATACTACACCTTGACTAGTGGACAGCGGTTAACATAAACTTCAAGAATTGTATTATTTTTTCTGATGATGTCCATTCCCATATTATTACCATATTTAGTAGTGTTCAACATTCCAGTTTATTTTTAATTGCCAAATCTATATATTTTTCACGATTGCCATATATGGCATGTACGGTACTTATAATAGTATTCTCCAGTTATTTCAATAATTCTATATATGGCAGTATCGTAAATACATCATCATTTTTATGTACTATCTTTGTTTGCAATAATTGAATGATTTTTTAAATTTTATTTTATGATCAATATTTTTAATTGAAATTTTCAATATTTTGAACACACGTTTTATTGCATTATAAACATTTTTTAACATGACATTTATTGAGATAATCTTTCATCCCTGTGTCCCCTAAAAAAAACATTAAAATTACATAAACTTTGATTCTACTTAATTTAAATACATATTTTCATAATTTATAGATGAGTTTTTAGTAAACAAGTACAAAGATTAAAATTATGATGTAATCTGAAATTGATTGTAATGAATGCAAATATTATCAATAAAGTAATTACAAGAAATGTAGATTTTTACCAGTAACTGAATTGAGTGTAATCATGACAGACCAACAATGGGTGTAGTTCTGTAAGTCCACTGAGCTGTGTCTGGCGTCTAGATGGATGTCTCTCTCTCTCGATCTCTCTCGATCTCTCAATCTCGATCTCTCTCGATCTCTCTCTCTCGATCTCTCTCGATCTCTCTCTCTCGATCTCTCTCGATCTCTCTCTCTCGATCTCGATCTCGATCTCTCTCTCGATCTCTCTCTCGATCTCTTTCTCGATCTCTCTCTCGATCTCTCTCTCGATCTCTCTCTCGATCTCTCTCTCGATCTCTCTCGATCTCTCGATCTCTCTCGATCTCTCTCGATCTCTCTCGATCTCTCTCTCTCTCGATCTCTCTCGATCTCTCTCTCGATCTCTCTCTCGATCTCTCTCGATCTCTCTCTCTCTCTCGATCTCTCGATCTCTCTCTCTCGATCTCTCTCTCTCTCTCGATCTCTCTCTCTCGATCTCTCTCTCTCTCGATCTCGATCTCTCTCTCGATCTCTCTCTCTCTCTCTCGATCTCTCTCTCTCTCGATCTCTCTCTCTCTCGATCTATCTCTCTCTCGATCTATCTCTCTCTCGATCTCTCTCTCTCCCTCGATCTCTCAATCTCTCTCTCTCTCTCGATCTCTCAATCTCTCTCTCTCTCGATCTCTCTCGATCTCGATCTCGATCTCTCTCTCGATCTCTCTCTCTCTCGATCTCGATCTCTCTCTCTCTCTCTCTCTCTCTCTCTCTCTCTCTCTCGATCTCTCTCTCTCTTCCTCTCTCGATCTCGATGTGGGTGAATTCTTTTCAAAAGCCGCTGACCCATTTGACTTCTTTGTTCTGTGCTTGCCTTGATGAATGTAGATAGATTGTTAATGAGAAGTTGATCTACCAAAAATTATGCAAATTAGATACCAAACACTATTAAAATGCTTAATAAATGACTTCTACTATGTCACTGTTTGGGCTACAGTGCTGATATTGACAGTGCACATGTATTGGGTTGACTTCTATCAGTTTTGTTAGCTCTGCTGTCGACTTTGACGAGCGGAGCTTATCATATGAGTGATTGTCCGTCGTCGTTCGTGTCAATGTTTTACTTTTTTGACTTCTTCTTGAAAACCACAAGTCTGACTGCTTTGATACTACACATATTGTTCATTTTCTAATGATATCTCTAGTTCTTACCAGCTTAATTAGTCCACGTTCGGACGTAGTTCGAAAACGGGGACTTATGTTTTGCCCTGTGTGCGCCCGTCCGTGTGTGCGTCCGTCCGTCCGTGATCACCTGTATCTCGAACATGCATGGACCGATTAAGTTCAAACTTCACTCATACATCACACATTATATGGGACATGTGCACATGCATTTTTTTCATGATCCGATTAACGATAGCCGAATAGCGGCCATTTTAATGCCGAAAATGCATCAAAATCGCACATTTTCACCATTCCGGACCCGGATCTCAGTTATGAATGGACGGATTTCGTTCAAATTTGGTACATACATTAAACATAATAGGACCTTGATGCACGTCATTTTTTTTTTCGGATCAAGTTCGAAATGGCCGACTGGCGGTCATTTTGTTTTAAAGAATTCAGTTCTGGATCTGTATCCGAGACCTGTCTGGATTGATCAAGTTCAAACTTCACACACACAAGGTACATCATGTCACAAATATGTATGTGCATTTGTTTCATGATCCCATTAACGATAGCCAAATGGCGGCCGCTTTAAGGCCGAAAATGCATTGAAATCGCACATTTTCACCATTCCGGACCCGGATCTCAGTTATGAATGGACGGATTTTGTTCAAATTTGGTACATACATTAAACATAATAGGACCTTGATGCACGTCATTTTTTTTTTCGGATCAAGTTCGAAATGGCCGACTGGCGGTCATTTTGTTTTAAAGAATTCAGTTCTGGATCCGTATCCGAGACATGTCTGGATTGATCAAGTTCAAACTTCACACACACAAGGTACATCATGTCACAAATAGATATGTGCATTTGTTTCATGATCCCATTAACGATAGCCAAATGGCGGCCGCTTTAAGGCCGAAAATGCATTGAAATCGCACATTTTCACCATTCCGAACCCGGATCTCAGTTATGCATGGACGGATTTCGTTCAAATTTGGTACTTACATTAAACATAATAGGACCTTGATGCACATTATTTTTTTTTCCCGGATCAAGTTCGAAATGGCCGACTGGCGGCCATTTTCTTAAAGAATTCAGTTCTGGATCCGTATCCAAGACATGTCTGGATTGATCAAGTTCAAACTTCACACACACATGGTATATCATGTCACAAATAGATATGTGCATTTGTTTCATGATCCGCTTAACAATAGCTGAATGATGGCCATTTTAAGACCGAAAATGCATTAAAATCACGTATTTTCACAATTCCGGAACCAGATCTCAGTCATGCATGGATGGATTTTGTTCAGATTTAGTACAATGTGTTGTACATATGCAGGTGCATTTCGGTCATGATCTGCTTTGAATGTATATGTCACTCAAATATGAACGGAACGGGGACGTGTCATTGACAATGACTTGTTGTTTTGATACTTGGTATGTATGCAACTTGTGTGAAGTTCTACAGTTTAGTTCATATGTATTTATGGATGTCTGTGATTTATGTGTGTTATTAGATTTCAATGATGCTTTGTAATAATGCGCAGACCTGATATGGTTTCAGTCAAAATTTATGCATAATACTTTATTTTTTGGGGGCAAAAACATGAGCAACACAATTGGACTACTTTGATTGTTGTAAAATTTGGTGTTAAAATGAGTGTCAAAGATTTAAAGTTCATTTGAAGTTTTGCAACTCTTATGTGAACGGTAGAGAATATGTGCAAATTGTGGGATAAATTCAATTTTCAACACATTTGATCGTTTCCACTTCCCATTTATTGACTCATGTGTGATGGATATCTTTGCAGTTACTGTGTCTGTGTGGGTGTGTGTACGGTCTGTTTCTCTGATATGTGAAGAACAAATCACTTGATACATATAGAGGCTCTGGGAAAACCCAGAGATTAGTTTTGAGGTAATGCATATTAATCACCTAATATCAACTAACTTTTTGCTTTTCCATTGATCTCTCATTAACTAATCGCATTTCAAGGAAATTTGTCTCAGATGCCCAGGGACAATGCAAAAATGTCATTAGTTTTTAGGCACAAAATTAATATTGATATAGAATATATCAATATTAAAGAACTATATCAAATTACCAATCATTGCATTTCATTGTAATTTATTACATACATGTAGGTGTCTGGGGACAATGCAAAGATCTGCTAATACTTTATTTGGAATCTGTGCATGTTAGTTATCTAATTTGCATAAATTAGTATATTTTTACCTTTTTGACATATCTAAATAATCACTAATCAGACTTGATACATTGTATGTTCTGTGGTAATTACAATTAGTTTGGGTTGAAAATAGAGAAGGGGTATTTTTAAAGACAGATTCAGTAATTTTCCCAATGCTAACGCATGTTCACAAGCTTAACAGCCTTCACGTTCATTTCAAACCCACCATGAATTTTATTGAGCAACCTTTAAGTTACTGTATTGAGCAAAAACTCACACAAGTTGCACATCACCAGTCTCTGTCATCATGAAAGTGATGTCTCCCAACCGCCTGGTGATACTTGTAGCCAAAATAATGTATCAATACTGTAAAGGCAGTATTTAATTTGATGGAGTTTTGTCTAAACAAACTTGTTGCGTGTACATTATGTGATTTATCTGACTTGCTTTATGAAATGTTCTAACCAACAAATTTACATGCCTGCGTTTATGCCTGTATAAATGCCTGTATGCAAATTAGTGAGATTCAGTTTTTACTTCACAAATATGTGATCAGATTTTGGTATGAGATTATTTTGACAGTTTCATTGAAATATGCCTTGCCTAGTGTCTAGTGATTTCATCTACAAAATATTTCATCAAAATTAGAGAATTAAAGATATCGCCATTGAAGGCCAAGGGTTACATATACAAGTATCAAAGAATAAGAATTGTAGTTTTCAAGAAGTCGAAAACGTAAAAAGTTGACGCAACGGACAATCACTCGTATGATAAGATCTGCTCGACAAAGTCGATGGCAGAGCTTAGGAAGGCTAAATCTACCACTGGTAGACTGCAGGAGGCGCATGCACCTCTAAATCCGTGGTTGCACATACATCCCCCCCCCAATACAGTGCAGCAGTGACATTCTGAAGGCATGCCCCTCTTTAACAGAACATCCTGCATCTGTCTGTTACCTTAGCAACAAGTTAAAAGTACACACAGACACAACTCAAAGGACTTTGATTGAAATTGAAATTTTAATGTAAAAAGTAAAATATAAAGTAAACTTAGTAACAAACTCATTTTGTTAAAATGATATTAGATTTGAAAACCATAAAATGTTTCTCTTTGATCGATACTGGAGTATAATGGGACACAAATGGTCTGAACCATTATTTATGCAAGGTATAATCACAGAACAATTTAGCAAATAAGATAAAATGTATGTGCAGTACACAAGCCTATCATTTTTTTTTAAAACAATAATCTGCCAACATTTCTGAGCCACCCCCCTTACAATATTACACGTGGGGTACAGTGGCACGGTTTATAAATCCCAAACACTTGTCATTACGCAATTACAGATATTCTTACTAATACACAAAGAACATTCAACTCACAAGAAATGATTTTCTTGTTCAACACATTTTCTAGAATGTTGCAACTGTATTTTCTATGGAAGCCCAAAGGCATGACAATAGTTACTATGGAAACCCAAAGTCATTACAGTACTTACTATGGAAACCCAAAGGCATGACAATAGTTACTATAGAAACCCAAAGGCATGACAATAGTTGCTACAAATCTGCATGTCTTTGTGTTGTAAATAATGTAATAATAATTCAATAACATAAGCTGCAATCTTCCAATTTAATTTTTGGTTAAGGATAAAAAATGTACAAAATGTAGATTTGATTATTAATGTAACTTGGAATGCATTGCTGAGGCTTATAGATGTAAAACAGTTTATTTTAAAGTAACGTATTAGGGGAATGTTATATCAAAACTTGGAATCAGTAACTGCAATGTACCCATGCAGTATAGTAAGAAAGTTGTAACAACCAACAAAGTGCTTTCCCAGTTTCATGAGTAAATTTACATGATTGAGTAATGAGTCAATCATGCCTGCTTAATACACATATTTAAAGTGTTGCTGAACATTAACCTGGTCCTGTCTTGCGACCTGGCTTTTGCATAAATGTGATGTCTTGTGACATGGCTGACACATAAAGGCCCAGTCTTGCAACCTGGCTTTTGCATAAAGGCCCAGTCTTGCAACCTGGCTTTTGCATAAAGGCCCGGGAACTACATGGTTGTGAGTTTGAATCTTGGCTATGCCATGGTACAATGGTTATCACTGGACTGGACTGGGAATCACAGGGTTGTCCTGGAGTCCTGGCTAATCCTTGATGTTGTAGTATCCTTGGAGAAGGATACTTTACTCCTAATGCTTCTATCCACCCAGGAATAAATGAGACCCTGGTATGGAATGTGACAGGCAGAGTTGCATATTCCATGGGGAGTTGAGATGTCCACTAAATATGAATCAGTACATGTATAGGACCAATTGGCCAGGATAATGTGCAGCACCCACTTCAGGTTGACTACATCAAGAATTTCGGTACTATGTTAGTGTTTCTTATTATTATTAAAAGTTTGACATTTTAAACATCCACAAAGCCAATTATGCACCAACACAATACAGCACCCACATATTTGATTTACATGCATTAAATATAAACAATATTTCTGAATATAGTCCCTGGATGTGAGGATATAGAAAAAAATAAGAAAAACTTCTACAATCCCAGATCAGAAACATTTCAGGACTAATGACTCTTGTCAATTGATAAGACAGGAAGACAATTCAATGAGAAAAAAAAAGTCATTAAATAAACTGGGACTGTTTTTCTTTAAAAGCTTGACGTCTCAATTTCTTTTCTTCTAGTTCTTTTTTCTTTTCTTCCTGTTCTTGTTTTATTTCCTCTTCAAATTTCATACCACGAGACTGTTCATCAATCTATGAATTAAAAGAAATATGATTACAAACTGCTATAAGAAACATAGTTGAACTCTGGTGACCTTGCCCTTTGTTATATAATATAATTCCCTTTATCACAGTTTGTTTCAATATAAATATGCATTGTCATAATTAATTTTGAATACAAACAAGTTTTGGGGTTGAACCAACAGTGGGGAATCAGTCTACCGAATGTCCTTAAAAGATGTAAATTTCTTACAAAAACATTGGTGCCTTATTTGTTTAATTATTTTAAGGGACATAATTTCCAGCTTTATTCAAAGTAATTCAGATATTTTAGTATAAAAACAAATGCCTCATCGCAAAAAAAAAGTTCTGCATTTAGATGTGAATAGATTCATAAAACATGCAAGATAACAGAAAATCTAAGCTGGCTTTTGTCCAAATATTTTGTACAGGTGTCTGTCAAAAAATAATGATTCACTGAGACAAATACGAACTGCCTCATTGTGTGACTACTGTATTATATGAAAAGTAAAAAAACACCCTTTATGAATAGCTATCATGTTGCAAGCTCTGCTTTGTATGCAAATCAACTTAAATAGTTGGTGTCCAGTGGAGGGAGAAGTCAACAGTACTGTTGCCTCCTGAGAATCTACATCTTCAAACACTGCAATCTTCGAAGTGCGTTTTTGAACTAGTATTATGAAAACTATCATTCTGTTCTAATAGCTGAAACATATTCCTGCGAGTTTTCATTTGTCGAATGAACTGTTTGTCAAATACAGAATACATATATTTTAGAACAATTTTCTTTTTAAAATGTGGATGAAATGTTTTGCTTTTTGTGTATTGTTTTTGATTTGATAACTAAACATATTTTCTATTAGCTTCATATCTTGATCAAAGTTTGGCACCCAGTTCATAGGAGTGCTTATATTGATTTTCTGACATCTGTTTTCTGTAAAGATTTTATTGGTAGGTTTAAAAATGTGATTACCAAGGATATTATTACAAGATAAATCATTTGCTTCATTGAACACATACAACAATGCATATTTCCACTGAGATCAGTGACCTTTGATGTGTATCACCAGTGATCAGTCAAGTAGAAACAGTCAAAATATTTTATCAGATTTTCTCAATTTTTGCATGATATTTTCATACAGGACATCTGTTGTTCAAACTCAGGGAAGACATTATACTGATGAATAAGGTGACCAAGTTTGATGAAGTTTGGAATAGAATTAGTAATAAAAGTTATTATGCACACAATAACAATTATTAACGATGACAACGACGACGACGACGACGACGACAACAACGACGACAACAACAACGACAACAACGACAACAACAACAACAACGACAACGACAACGCCGGACAAAATCTTTCGCTTAATATACCTTTCCCTTCCATCTTTGATGGTACGGGCAAGGTAATAACAGACAGCAAACCATTCAGACAAGCAGCCATTCTCAGAATTAATCAAAGTGTTCCCCCATTCATCTTGTCACACACCCACAAAGGCCAAAAGCTGTGCTGGGAAGTACAAAGCTACTAAATTAGTGAATGTCCCTGGAAAGTTGTCTTAGTCAGAATTTTTTTAATGTTTCAAGTAATGTTTCTGATCACCAAACAAACTACCAGAAATAGTGGACCAATCTGTTTTTACTTATTTCGTCACTGTTGACATGCTTTTTAGGTCTTAATTTCCACAAACAAAAGTCACTTTTTTTCTCCAGTCACACATTACTCACTCAATTTCAAACCGTTTATCACTGCTTTAGGCAAGTTTTTTAGGAGTTGAACTGAAGATTAAATGTTATCATCTTTATGTTTCACTATAATTATAATGCCACTAGGATATCAAAAATAGAAAAAAAATTGAGGTCACCAGACATATTAAGTTTTAATGTGATTGGTCAAGGCATGTTAAAGATATGGCTCCAAAACAATATTTAGTAAATCAAAATGGCCACCAGTCAGTCATTTTGAATTCAATCATAGTCTCATTATGTCTAATGTACGTACCTACATTTGTAGTTTGAACAAAATGCATCAATACACAACCAAAAATGTTTGATTTTGATGAATTTTAAGCAGAAAAAATGTTTTTGGCTATCTTGAATCAAAATATAAAACAAATGGACATGCATATGTTAAGTTTGAATATCTGCCCAGACATGTTTTCAAACATTAACTAAAAATAAGAGGTACACACAGAAAAAAATAACTTTTCAAGGCTATATCTAATATTATTCAGTTTGATCATGAACAAATGTTTTAGATCAATTTCATACAAATCTCAGGACTGCCATATATTTTCTGAGGCACAGTGACCTTTGATCTGATACATGGCTATCAAGAATGCTATTAACCAATCAGATAAAGTCAGGTACAGTTGTTTGAATATTGGTGATAGCAAATAAAGTTCTGCTTGTTTTGGAAATGAATTTCATTATTATCAAAATCAGAGTATTGGCACTGATTTCACTGCATAATGTGATTAGTATATTTCAAAAAGTAGAACAAGTATTGAATGAGTTTTAACAACTTTCATGATAAAATGAACAGATGACTTGTATTACGTACTCAACTCAATAAACTTACACTAATTTACTTGCAATCTTGTGACAACAAATGATGCATCTTATACAATGCATGTCACTTATTGTTTTCACTGATTTTTCCTCTGATAATTCAACCAGTCAAAATTTCAATTTAATTTTGTATTTTCTTATAACTAATTATTAAAAGGTTCAAATTTTGATAGTATTTTGTTGTATTCTTGTCACAAATATATTATTATTACCTTAGCTGAAAAGAAATCCGCTGCTCCTTTGACTCCTTCTTTGTCAACATCAATTTCTGATAAAGTGGCAAGCTGACTAAGTCCGCTGTCTGCAATCAAGTCACCTTCAGCAGCTTTCCTGAATATCAGTAGGAACTAGAAAAAAATAAATAAATGGATTTCTGTATAAAAAAAATGAAACTTAGATAATTGGTATTAATAAAATAATTTCAGAATGATATCAATTTTCTTATGCATTCAATATCACACATATATGTATATGGTGATATGGGCATAATTCATATACATTTTTGATTGAATAAAAAAAATGATATGCATACTTATTGTCAATACCAGTCTGAGATCATCCTGGACAACATGGGACAACCATGAAGATAAATAATAAATACAAAAATACATTTCCTGTTTCAATATTAATAGCAGTACATATAGATTTTGTATGAGAATGCCAGTAAAAACAGTCTTCTTCTCAAAAAAACTACAATGATCTCATTCAAAGTCTGCCTTTTTTTAAGATTTCAGTGCATGAGTGAATAAAACTGAGTGTGCTATTTTTGTTCAAATCTTATCCATTTGTGAGTTTAGTGTTTGAACTGTGAGGGCAATATTTTTCATATCATTTATTAGGTAGACAAAAAATGTCCTGAACTGGTTGTCCCAGAAATATATGCCTATGCATTATGTTTAGTGTATAGATGACTGGTCATTCACAGCCCCTTGAAATGGACATTAGCACTAAATCATTAAAGTTAAGTGCCTATCATTGCCTTTAAATATATGTTACTGTTAATCCTTTCAAGAATGAGCGCTGTTAATTTCACTTTTAAAATCCCTATGCAAGACATAAAAAAACTAAAAAACAAAGGGTAAGCCACGCCCCCAAATATGGACATGGTTTGTATTATTTCAGCTCTTCCAAGATTGCCAGTCAATGTTTACACTGGAACTGTTGCGTGAGTATTACCTATAACTAAGATAACAGTGTTCTACAAGTACACATTACATTATGGTACACACAGTTTAATGTTTACGTCAGCTGCGTCGAGAGTTGGGACAGTACAGGGGCAACAACAACTAAGTAGAAGTGTTTTCTTTGTTTGTAATCAAAGACAAATAAAGTGTAAAATCCATAATTGTCACTTTATGTACAGGATGACATGATGCTGTCAACACATAAACCTCCATGTGACTGATAAATATATACACCATGAGAAAAATGCGCTAATTATAATAACAATAAATGTTTTCACTAATCACGATGTCTGAATATTGTCTCAATATTCTATCACTTCAATGATATTACAAAAAACAATTTTAAACATGTTACAAATGATATATACGTTGAAATAAAACTAAGAATTTTACATTTCGTCATTTACTGATATAATTCTTTTTTACAAGGGGGCGACAAAGTTATATAAATAACTCATCCTTTCAATGTAGCTGGTCAATGTGCAATCAGCAATATGTCACATGACACATCACCACATCAAGTTATTGAGCCAAGCAGGCTTGAATCTATCTATGCGTTTCAACCAAACATAAATATGAATATTTTTCAATTATGAATGTTCAAACTCATATTTCCTGTCTATTTTGATTATCATAGTACCCAAGCATTTCAGAAACTTTGAGTTAAAAAATTGACAAAACAAGTACCTCTCTAAAACTAATTTTCCCGTCATGATCTTCATCTACAGTTTGTATCATTTCCTTGAGTCCTACATGTGTTTGTGGAGCACCAAGTTTCTCCATCATCAGTTTCAGTTCCATGAGATCAATAAATTTGTCTCCGCCAACGTCATACCTATATGTAACAAAAATATTAGTATCAAGGAAGACAGTACCTTTGTTCCTAGAAAAACAAGACATGAATGTCACAGTCCGTTATTTAATTAAAAAATATTCATGTTAAAATACTATATGGAACATCTGCAAACAATTGAATTAATATGTACTCAATGTGGGTACAACTCATCATAAAGTGATTTCCCTTAATCTGATAACTGAAAACTGTCATTGACCCGGGTCTAAAATCTCAGAGTACACAATTGCAATCAAACTATGTCTCATACATGCTCAAGAAACTGCATTCATAAATCTCAGTAAATTTTGATGTACCTTTAATAACAACTTCACTTCTTTGTTAATTCAGGTCTTTGTATATTACCAGGACCTGGGTTTGTTTCAGTATTACCACTATAATTCCCATCAAAATGTAGCCCTGAGACACCTCTTACATTTTCCACTGAGATTGGTAATGGTACGACCCATCTGTCACTGATTCAGATCAAGGTCATGACATCACTAAAAACCCTAGCATTACAATTCAAGTTAATTATTTATTCTGAGCATGCTCAGTTGTTCTCTCAGTGGTGTTGGGAGAGGTAGTTTTGGATGAAAATCATGAAATAGACCCACTTAGGCAGAGACTTGTTCATCAACCTGCCACGTTTCATCGATATCTGCTGCAGAATTTCTGAGAAAATGTTAGACGTCACAGACGAACACTTGAAATACAAATTAATAGTTCGTCTTTCAGGCTGCGCCTGAAACGGGGACTCAAAAGTAACTCGGCTGTATGTCCCAACATGGTGGCCTATTTGTATATTAATAATACCTAATTAGCATACCACATTTATAAAGCTTTATTAGGAAATTAAGACATCAAATTTAATAGCAGTAGATTTGTTTAAAAGAAGAAGATAGTCAATTTATGTTGAGCAATGAAGTATGTTTGTTTGTTGTATGTGTCTATGACAGGTCACAATATTCTATTTCTGGCTGACCAAGCTATATCAACAAACAGCTGCTAGAGAGAATTACTTTAGAATTTGAATTATACCGCTTTATACCATATATTGTTCTGTGAACACTTATACATAAACAGCCATTCATTTCATTTCTCAACAACTCCTCCCATCTCATTCTACATCAATTGAATTAATCTCATCAGTGTCCTTGTGTTTTCACATCTATTCACAGTCACATCAAGACTGGGTGAGTCATCTCAACTGAGTCATGTATTAAATATAAATAATATTTGCAATTGAAAACTAATTCTCATATAATTTTCCTTTTATAATTTCTGATGAAATCCTATATTTATTTTTGACTTAGTAGAAATTATAATTATTTTTATTTTAATGTAAAACTGTCTTAAGAAAATAAAATATTTATTTTGAAATATGACAACGATTGCTATGACGTTTGGATAAACAAAAATTAACATGACCCTGAGTACAATTTACATTATTACACTCAAGTAGAAAACAGACAAAAAAAAGAAGCGAGTTCTACTATGTTTTTTTCAGGTAAGTTCATACAAGGTCAAAAAAAAATATTTCATGTTCCTCAAAATTGAAGCATGATTAAAATTGTTCGTTGGTTAATTAAAATAATTTTATTAATTCAACCTAATTTTTTTTGAACAGCTGACAAATACACCTAAATACAGCTGAGATTCACAGATTTGAAACTGACGCATGAAATTATCAGTAACATGAATATTCATTTCGTGGCTACATTTTTAAAAATTGTTGACAATGCCTGCCAATTGCTCAATGGCATCCTTCCAACAGCATGTCACAGAGGTCAATGCCCACATTACCCAAAAACCAAATGCGTCTTATTGTGATCATATTGTGTACAATATAATGACAAAGTTAACTTACATCATAGCAGTTCTGCATGTCCAGCTAAGTGATTACATTTAATGTTTACAATTTAGAAAATTCAGAATTCATGAAAACTAAACAATGAATAGTTAGTGATGTTATTCTGGCTGAAACCATGTTTCGTTTCAGACAACAACATTCCTAAACTATGTAAACAAAAATTTGTGCCATATTCATCATATTTCACTGAACTATTTAACAAAAGATTAAAGTAAATAATCCATTGGTGTTTCATTTCTCAGGTTTCATTGTCCTTCCCTCAGGGCGTGAAAATCCCATATACTACAGAAAAGTTGAAAATGCATGGAACTAGCTCCATGAAAATGTGACGTCGTCTTCCGTCGATAATTAGTTACCCGCTTGAGTTTTGAACAGTAGCGGTTTGGGATAGACAACAGGGTGTCAGGCCACTTGAACTGACCCATGATTGACCCAAATCTACGATTACTGTGATATGTGAATTCTCTCATTTAGTATGTATGCAAACATACCTTTTTCTTGTGAAAAGAAAATATTTTTGAAGACTTTTTTGTATCTCCTTTGACTATTCTTTACGTGAACTGTACACCGCTATTACTGCGACAGGGATTCACATGGAAGTGTCAGATTACGGTTTTCATGGCCACCCGCAACGACACGCCCAATTAAAATCAGTGATCTTGTAATTCATACTAGTAACCAAATCATACTAGTGATCACAATTTGGGTTATAGAAAACCAGGTACTCACTTGGCGAACATCTTCTCGTATTCTTTGATCTGTTTTCGTGAAAATTCTTTAAATTCGGTGTATGGATTGAATACGGCCATGGAGTGCGAGACAGGCAGTTCCTCAACCTCTTCGCCCTCGTTAAGAGCCTGTCTTCTGGCCAATTTCTTCGACAGTTCGTCTTCTACTGCCATGGTTATTATACAGTCGGATCTATCACCGAAAACTACATGCAATGGGTGAAAATATTAAATGTATTTAAAGAGGGATACAACGAGGAAACAATTACAGAATCGCATAGAGGAAGTAGTTTTTCACCGTTTCCGGAGTCTCGTCAACACGCATGTTTATGTATGTCATGACCCAACGGTCTATTCTATTGTTTCGTTGGCAAGGCGGGTGAAATTTCGCTGTGTCGTTTCTATTATTTTTTTTTTAATGAATCTACATAGTATTATAAATAATACATATGTATGTGTGTGTATGGGCGTACGTGTATGGTGTTAATTCCTTGGTCAGAAAATTATTAGAGACAAACGGCGTGTGCGCAAGAATATTCAAATAACGTGGACCCTACTGAAAGTGGTCTCGTCCACTACATTTGTGGATATGCAAATTTGTTCACGTTATCGTGAAGCTGTAGATACTAGTAGGATGTTCAAATGCCCATCCCCTGTACATGTATTTAAGTTGTCTGGTTCCATCAGCGTGTTTTGGTCACTATGCATCACATCGGTATCACGTTGACTTGTTGATTATAGATAATACCCTATCAACATTGAGGAAGTTATCGTTTCATATATCGTAGATCAACAATCTCTGGTTTACATAGAGCAGGATATGAGGAAGGGACAACTCACGTACAGGTGTCTTAGCGGCCGATCCCATGATGCATCCCGGTCATGACATGGACAACGTGGTATCTCAGTGCAAGGAGCTAAAAAAAAAATTAGCTCCATGCTCAGTGTTAGTGGTCACTATGGTAACTTTGACAATGGACGTGTTATTATCCCTTGCACTAAACTTCTAACATAAAAAACATGTACTTGCGATTTCTTCCCCCAACCTTGCACTAAAACACGGTACATTACTATTAACACAAGATTGAAATTAAACTATTGCATCTGATAAATTGTGGCATAATAGTTTATGTTCACAACTACTTCAGTATGGTATTTCTAGATAGGTGTTTGGCACCATTAAAAATGTGTAAAGTTAATTATAAAATTAAATATAGGATGTGTTAGTCGGGCAATTATTATAATATTAAGGACACGTAAGAAGTCCAACTTTCTAAACGACTTACCTAAAAATGTCAGTAAACTCACTGTTAACGAAGTCTACGTGTTTACCACATAACATTGGAACGTTTTTAAATGACATCGTTGTGTAATATGTTATTTAATTTGCTAATTGGATTCAACTGCCATTGAAATTTATAATTATGAATAAAGATTAAGGAAATGCCTTTGCTTCGCCTCGAATTAATTTTAAGAAAAAGGTGTTAACATATTTAAGATTCATTCCGCTTATTCATTGGTGTTCATTTTAAAATCGTATCCATTTGAGAATAGGGATTTCAGAAATTGCTGACCCAGTATCAGTACCTTGTTGTATTGTAGAGTATGTCACCTACGTACGTGTGTAAACACGGACCACTTGTTGCATTCACTTCACCCAACCAGTATACCCTGCCAGAAAATATTTGTAATGTGTAATCGGTGTAATCAGAATCAGGTAGAAGATGAAATCTTTCCAGAAGTAATAAGTACCAGGAGCATGTGAACGAGATATTAAACAAAATCAAACAAGGTCAATCATTTATTTTTTGCTGCTTTCTGTTTTGTTTTCGTTTCTAAACTCTTGTTTGTTTCAACCCCTCGTGGGGAGGGGGTGAGTTATTGAAAAAAGTAAATAAAAAGACATACAGTCAGCCAGCGTTATTTACATTGCGACATTTAAACCTTATCTATGCAGACTATTGAAGTATGGAAAGCTGTCTTTCCTCGATTACTAGTATACTACGGTTCACATTATTTGTTCATTTCATATTATCATTGCCAAACATATATCGTTGGCTGGTATTACCATTCGTCATAGTTCGTTGCTTTGTCACGTCTCTGAGATATCATCTTCTACATTAACCGAAGTAGGTCTATCCGAGCTATTTATTCAAGTTCTCTTGAAAAGTTGAAATTTGAGTTCTGTATTTTTGGAGGGGGTTTCTCTGAATAAAATATGGTACTTAAGGTAGCGGGACTATTATTTGCATACTTGTTTTCATCTTCTAATTGTGACCAAATGACTACAAATAGACCCAGGAAAGTATATATTTTTGGAAACGCCAGACTTCAAGCTTTTCAAAGGTGTGTTTGCCATGCCCGTATCTGCATTCTACAGTATGTTACTTAATCAAAAGTGAAAAATTACTTTTTTTGTAAAAAAAAATAATTACGCATTTATGCTGGTGATAAGAAGTTTTATATTCACTTTTCCTAGTTGTTTAATAGACTGGTAAATTGAATGTGTCTGGTCAGTTTTATTCAAGCAACGCGTTTTGAAAAGTAGTGTCCTGAATTTTAATTTCTGTTTTAGTCGCATTGCCCCCACCTCAAACCACAACACATCGGTAAATAATTCATGAAATAGTTTGTCTGGACACATTCAAGTTCCTCTCATTGTCACCTTAAAGCTGTGAAAATTTGGTGTTAATTCGACGACAATAAGTATACGTTATTTTTTGTTAAAGACCTTGTATTTTGAAAAATATAAACTCCTAGAAAACGTTGATGAAGTCACAGCAAAGATTTTCAAGCTTGTTTATCTGCACAAGCGATTTGTTTTCCCATCAAGGTCTGTTTTAACATGTGTAGGGGCATCTAAATGTGTAAGGCTATTGGAAACCAAAAAAATAAAGGAATGGGATAGCTATAGTTCGATAAAATCGGCAGATGAAAACACCAAAATCAATGATTTTTTTTCAGTGGCTGTGTGACCTTGTGTCTGACACATTCATATGCAAATGACTAATCTATGAAATAAACAGGGGCGGAGACAAACCACTCAAATGTTTTGAAACACTCATTGTGTGTCAGAAAGCTACTGATAACACATCCTAACATTGCTTTGTCTTGAGTTAATCTTTGAAACTTATAGGCACACAGATTAAACCTGTGTTGTTGATTTTGGAAAACACTACTGAAGCTGCCTTGCTTCCCTTCAGAAAATCTACATTTTAACCAACTTACATGACATTATATGTTACGTTGACTTTATCAGATGAAAGTTTATAGTGCATTTCATCAATTAATAAATAAATGTGAAAATCGTAATTTTCAACACAAATAATAGTCTCGCTACCTTAAGCTGAAGTGAAAACAATGCGTAAAAGGGGTGTGTACCGTGTTTAGGGTCAAATATTTTAAAATATAAAATGTGAAAAAAGGAATCTCATGAATTCATTTTTCCTCAACTTGGAAACAGTATGATTTTAGTATGTATATAGGGTGACAGGGGTGCGCAAGCGCTCAGCATCACAAACAGTGATGTTGGGACTGACTAGCTCGTCTTGAGTGAAAAGACTGCCTGCCAGTAAACCGTAGAGCATTCAAGTCAACCTCACCTGCCCGTGGTACACCCTGGGAAACTAGCTCCTCACGGTCCTAGGCAAACGAGGCTCTGGTTAAGGGAAGGAAAACCCAAAAAGAAACCTACTGCGGAAGGCCAACAACCCGCCCAGTTCAAACTATTGTTACAGAAACTGCAAGAAAGGAACTAATTAATACAAATAGGCAGAATGGGAACTGTAGCCGGGAAACCGGCAGGTTGGCCACTTCTGATGAAAGCTCCATTGGAGAAGTCAGGCGTGCGATGGACAGTTTTCTGAAGCCCAAACAAAAACTTCGTATTGGTACTTGGAATGTAAGAACTATGCATGAACCATCTAAAACGGATCAAGACATTAATTGTACAAATACAATCTTGACATTTTTGGAGTCAGTGAATGCCGTTGGACAGGATCAGGGTCAACAACGGCAAAGGATCACACAACCATCCTATTTTCTGGTAGAAAAAACTCTCACATTATTGAAATTAAGAGCCGAAGACTGAGATGGTTGGGTCATGTTCTTAGAATGCCACAAGACTCAATCCCCAAAACAGCACTCCGCTGGACACCACAGGGTCAACGAAACAGAGGGAGGCCAACAACCATATGCAGAAGAACCATTACACCACAGAACTTGCCTAAGCGAACCTGACCTGGAGTAGTGTAGAAATGGTGCCTCACGGGTCACATCCTAAGCATACAGACATCTTCGCAGCATGCACGTCTTACCTTGTCTTTGTCGACAGGCATTTTGCCATTGCTATAACTTTCCTTTACTTCATTACCGTTAATAATTTTAATATCCATAATAAAACATTAGCAGTTTTTAATATTCATAATAAAACATTAGCAGTTTTTAATAGCCATAATAAAACATTAGCAGTTTTTAATATCCATAATAAAACATTAGCAGTTGTTAATAGCCATAATACAACATTAGCAGTTTTTAATAGCCATAATACAACATTAGCAGTTTTTAATAGCCATAATAAAACATTAGCAGTTTTTAATAGCCATAATACAACATTAACAGTTTTTAATATTCATAATAAAACATTAACAGTTTTTAATAGCCATAATAAAACATTAGCAGTTTTTAATATCCATAATAAAACATTAGCAGTTTTTAATAGCCATAATACAACATTAGCAGTTTTTAATAACCATAATAAAACATTAGCAGATTTTTAATAGCCATATAGCAGTTTTTAATAGCCATAATAAAACATTAGCAGTTTTTAATAGCCATAATAAAAAATTAGCAGTTTTTAATAGCCATAATACAACATTAACAGTTTTTAATAGCCATAATACAACATTAGCAGTTTTTAATATTCATAATAAAACATTAGCAGTTTTTAATAGCCATAATAAAACATTAGCAGTTTTTAATATCCATAATAAAACATTAGCAGTTTTTAATAGCCATAATACAACATTAGCAGTTTTTAATAACCATAATAAAACATTAGCAGTTTTTAATATCCATAATACAACATTAGCAGTTTTTAATAGCCATAATACAACATTAGCAGTTTTTAATAGCCATAATACAACATTAGCAGTTTTTAATAACCACAATAAAACATTAGCAGTTTTTAATAGCCATAATACAACATTAGCAGTTTTTAATAGCCATAATACAACATAGCAGTTTTTAATAGCCATAATACAACATTAGCAGTTTTTAATAACCATAATACAACATTAGCAGTTTTTAATAGCCATAATAAAACATTAGCAGTTTTTAATATCCATAATAAAACATTAGCAGTTGTTAATAGCCATAATGAAACATTAGCAGTTTTTAATAACCATAATACAACATAGCAGTTTTTAATAGCCATAATAAAACATTAGCAGTTTTTAATATCCATAATACAACATTAGCAGTTTTTAATAACCATAATACAACATAGCAGTTTTTAATAGCCATAATAAAACATTAGCAGTTTTTAATATCCATAATAAAACATTAGCAGTTGTTAATAGCCATAATGAAACATTAGCAGTTTTTAATAGCCATAATAAAACATTAGCAGTTTTTAATATCCATAATAAAACATTAGCAGTTGTTAATAGCCATAATGAAACATTAGCAGTTTTTAATAGCCATAATACAACATTAGCAGTTTTTAATAGCCATAATACATTAGCAGTTTTTAATAACTTCCGGTATAATACAACATTAGCAGTTTTTAATAGCCATAATAAAACATTAGCAGTTTTTAATAGCCATAATACAACATTAGCAGTTTTTAATAACCATAATAAAAAATTAGCAGTTTTTAATAGCCATAATACAACATTAGCAGTTTTTAATAACCATAATAAAACATTAGCAGTTTTTAATAGCCATAATAAAACATTAGCAGTTGTTAATAGCCATAATGAAACATTAGCAGTTTTTAATAGCCATAATAAAACATTAGCAGTTTTTAATAGCCATAATAAAACATTAGCAGTTGTTAATAGCCATAATACAACATTAGCAGTTTTTAATAGCCATAATAAAACATTAGCAGTTTTTAATAGCCATAATAAAACATTAGCAGTTTTTAATAACTACCTGTATAATACAACATTAGCAGTTTTTAATAGCCATAATAAAACATTAGCAGTTTTTAATAGCCATAATAAAACATTAGCAGTTTTTAATAACTACCGGTATAATACAACATTAGCAGTTTTTAATAGCCATAATAAAACATTAGCAGTTTTTAATAGCCATAATACAACATTAGCAGTTTTTAATAACTACCGGTATAATACAACATTAGCAGTTTTTAATAGCCATAATAAAACATTAGCAGTTGTTAATAGCCATAATAAAACATTAGCAGTTTTTAATATCCATAATAAAACATTAGCAGTTGTTAATAGCCATAATACAACATTAGCAGTTGTTAATAGCCATAATGAAACATTAGCAGTTGTTAATAGCCATAATGAAACATTAGCAGTTTTTAATAGCCATAATAAAACATTAGCAGTTTTTAATAACTACCGGTATAATACAACATTAGCAGTTTTTAATAGCCATAATAAAACATTAGCAGTTTTTAATAGCCATAATAAAACATTAGCAGTTTTTAATAACTACTGGTATAATACAACATTAGCAGTTTTTAATAGCCATAATGAAACATTAGCAGTTTTTAATAGCCATAATAAAACATTAGCAGTTTTTAATAACTACTGGTATAATACAACATTAGCAGTTTTTAATAGCCATAATAAAACATTAGCAGTTTTTAATAGCCATAATGAAACATTAGCAGTTTTTAATATCCATAACGGCATGTGACCTATCGTTCAGGCTGTATGTTTTTTGTATCTTGTAAACAACAATGTTGTATTCGTATGGAGATTGCATATCTTACTCAACTTGTAAACTACCATAGTATTAATCTCATGTATCTTGTAAACTACCATAGTATTAATCTCATGTAACTTGTAAACTACCATAGTATTAATCTCATGTAACTTGTAAACTACCATAGTATTAATCTCATGTATCTTGTAAACTACCATAGTATTAATCTCATGTATCTTGTAAACTACCATAGTATTAATCTCATGTATCTTGTAAACTACCATAGTATTAATCTCATGTAACTTGTAAACTACCATAGTATTAATCTCATGTATCTTGTAAACTACCATAGTATTAATCTCATGTAACTTGTAAACTACCATAGTATTAATCTCATGTATCTTGTAAACTACCATAGTATTAATCTCATGTAACTTGTAAACTACCATAGTATTAATCTCATGTAACTTGTAAACTACCATAGTATTAATCTCATGTAACTTGTAAACTACCATAGTATTAATCTCATGTATCTTGTAAACTACCATAGTATTAATCTCATGTATCTTGTAAACTACCATAGTATTAATCTCATGTATCTTGTAAACTACCATAGTATTAATCTCATGTAACTTGTAAACTACCATAGTATTAATCTCATGTATCTTGTAAACTACCATAGTATTAATCTCATGTAACTTGTAAACTACCATAGTATTAATCTCATGTATCTTGTAAACTACCATAGTATTAATCTCATGTATCTTGTAAACTACCATAGTATTAATCTCATGTATCTTGTAAACTACCATAGTATTAATCTCATGTAACTTGTAAACTACCATAGTATTAATCTCATGTAACTTGTAAACTACCATAGTATTAATCTCATGTAACTTGTAAACTACCATAGTATTAATCTCATGTATCTTGTAAACTACCATAGTATTAATCTCATGTAACTTGTAAACTACCATAGTATTAATCTCATGTATCTTGTAAACTACCATAGTATTAATCTCATGTAACTTGTAAACTACCATAGTATTAATCTCATGTAACTTGTAAACTACCATAGTATTAATCTCATGTAACTTGTAAACTACCATAGTATTAATCTCATGTATCTTGTAAACTACCATAGTATTAATCTCATGTATCTTGTAAACTACCATAGTATTAATCTCATGTAACTTGTAAACTACCATAGTATTAATCTCATGTAACTTGTAAACTACCATAGTATTAATCTCATGTATCTTGTAAACTACCATAGTATTAATCTCATGTATCTTGTAAACTACCATAGTATTAATCTCATGTATCTTGTAAACTACCATAGTATTAATCTCATGTATCTTGTAAACTACCATAGTATTAATCTCATGTATCTTGTAAACTACCATAGTATTAATCTCATGTATCTTGTAAACTACCATAGTATTAATCTCATGTAACTTGTAAACTACCATAGTATTAATCTCATGTATCTTGTAAACTACCATAGTATTAATCTCATGTATCTTGTAAACTACCATAGTATTAATCTCATGTAACTTGTAAACTACCATAGTATTAATCTCATGTAACTTGTAAACTACCATAGTATTAATCTCATGTAACTTGTAAACTACCATAGTATTAATCTCATGTAACTTGTAAACTACCATAGTATTAATCTCATGTATCTTGTAAACTACCATAGTATTAATCTCATGTATCTTGTAAACTACCATAGTATTAATCTCATGTATCTTGTAAACTACCATAGTATTAATCTCATGTATCTTGTAAACTACCATAGTATTAATCTCATGTATCTTGTAAACTACCATAGTATTAATCTCATGTATCTTGTAAACTACCATAGTATTAATCTCATGTATCTTGTAAACTACCATAGTATTAATCTCATGTATCTTGTAAACTACCATAGTATTAATCTAATGTATCTTGTAAACTACCATAGTATTAATCTCATGTATCTTGTAAACTACCATAGTATTAATCTCATGTATCTTGTAAACTACCATAGTATTAATCTCATGTAACTTGTAAACTACGACGAAAGCCAATCTAGAAGCCTTCGTCAGACTTCGTCTGCAAAGGCTAATTATTAACGACGACAACAACAATGACGCTGGACAAAAATCTTTCCCTTAATATACCTTTTCCTTCCATTCTCGATGGTATGGGCAAAGTAATAAAAGCAATGAAATGAGTCAATAGAAAAACAAAAGTGCACACACTGGTCAAATGTTACCTCAGTCAAAATCAGCTAACCAGTATGGATAAATCGACAATAAAACTCATTCTTCCACAAAAAAATAAATCACATTATAAAACAAATATTCTTTGAAAGCAGTTAAGCATTTATTTGTAAATGAAATGATTTCAAACTGAAAATAAAAAAGTACATGTATGTATTACAATTGATTACAATATCTACATCATATAATCTTATCATGTGATGAAAATCTACATATCCAAAATTTGTATCATTATTTTTTAAATCTGTATATTCAATCATATTCAATTTAAAAATCCCTTCAATTCAGGCATTGTACCACATATAAATTTAAAACCGACTGTACAGCTTCAGTATCAGTTTAAAACAACTGTTTAAAACTGTTGTACTCACAAAACAACTAAACTGTATCAAAATTATTATTGCTTGTTATTGGTGGATATGATCAGTATTGAGAAATATGTAAAATAAAATTACATTTTAAAAGTGAAATGAGAATTAAAACTCTGCACAGAAAGATAAACCTCTGACTAGTGGAAATAAAACAAACAAATTAAAGTTATCTATATACTGAACTGGTTGAAGGATAAAAGTGTTCCTGTCACAAGCACAATAAATCATAAAGTAAAATTATCATTTACTATAAATTTTATAGTTCTTAAAAATTCTAAAAGCAATTTTCTGACATTAGCAATTTATCCCAGTAGTAAATACTTAGAATCTGTATTCACCTGCCCACTGGGACAGCATTCTTATATCTGACAGGCTTTAATTTCATTCTATGATATAATCTAGTGATATTTTTATCAAAATTACAATAATTTTTAATTCTATTTACAATCTTCACAATATATATTACAATACCTATTCCAATTATATACTAGTTATAATACGCTTGTATGCAGCGCTTCATTTTAATGAAAAGAAAAATTAAATAGCAATTTTGCATATTAATAATTGTTCATGCAATTCTTCAAACTATGTGTTTATCAAAAAAAAAATATTTTCATCTTAAAATTTGTATTCACTATTTTAAAGACATGTTCAACATGATAGTTAATATTATTGCATCTGCCACCCCTATCTATAAGTGAAACATGCCAAATCAGGAGGTAAGATGGTTTTCAAGTTTCACAGAATGTACAGAAACTAATTTTTAAACTTATTTGGCAAACATGTTATGGTTTTCAAGTAACATTTGATGATAGTTTGTAAACTGATGGACAATGGTCAATGGATATACAACCATGTACAGAATAGTGTGTCCATTGCATATACAACCATGTACAGAATAGTGTGTCCATTGCATGTACAACCATGTACAGAATAGTGTGTCCATTGCATATACAACCATGTACAGAATAGTGTGTCCATTGCATATACAACCATGTACAGAATAGTGTGTCCATTGCATGTACAACCATGTACAGAATAGTGTGACCATTGCATGTACAACCATGTACAGAATAGTGTGACCATTGCATATACAACCATGTACAGAATAGTGTGTCCATTGCATGTACAACCATGTACAGAATAGTGTGTCCATTGCATGTACAACCATGTACAGAATAGTGTGTCCATTGCATGTACAACCATGTACAGAATAGTGTGTCCATTGCATGTACAACCATGTACAGAATAGTGTGTCCATTGCATGTACAACCATGTACAGAATAGTGTGACCATTGCATGAACACTGTGTGATGTAGTAATAATATCATGTTTGTGTTTCATTATTTACTCAGACGTCTCATTTCTGTGGCAGCACAATCTAATTCACATGCTTCATACAAATTACTGAACAAGATGTCAAGGACAGTTGACACATCAAGTATTCCTACATTTTGAATGTATAATTAATAATCACGCTATTTCATCCTTGGTTGTATTTACATCAGGGTTCATATAAGTGAAATGAAATAAATTTCCAGGTCGTTTTTCAATTGCTGGAGGTTAAACCACTTTGTAACAGTAATTTTTTTACACTGATCATTTAAACAATTCATTTCTTCACAATTTAATAGTGATTCTAATAGACCACTTTGCAACAATGGTTTGTTAGACTGATTGTTCATTTTCTAGAACTTTGCATGACACCTTTCAAATTCTAGAACTGCATGATATATGCAACATGACATAGCTGCCTCCTTCAGTATTAAAACACTTACATTTAAAAATCCCACCATCGAAACTAATTTTTGCTAAAAAGAAGCACCTTATAAAAGTGACAAGCCAGTTAGCTAAAATAGCTGCATTGTCCATTTAAGAATGACGTCACACAAACTTGTTTAAATATTACTGAGTTGTACATAATAGGACTCTTCATAATCAGTCTTCAAATAAAATAATTGCTAATTTGCTTAATTACAGTCCTAATTGATTTCATTTAATTATTACATCATGGTGGTTTCTAGCAAATATTTCTAATTTGATTAGCAGATACTAGCGCTTCCATCAAAGCTAACTGTGATCAATATCTCATTCCAACTGAGTGTGATAAGTTTCTATAGTTTCTGCTGCAGTGCGATAGTCTGATCTTGTAGGCTATAACAAAACACAAATAACTGTTAATCTACATACACAATTTTGCACAAATATTTTCATGTACAAATACAAGATATCATATACTACTGCATCTCTCAATCAAAAAAGTACAAACAATTTTTTATTCTCACCTGAGATAGACTGTTTTCCAAATTGATTAATTTTGCTGTGGTATCACATAACTGCTGGTCTTTTGAATTCAGTTCCTACAATGAATCAGTGAATAGCAATGTGTAAGTTTGGATAAACACATGATGTGCAGTGGGTTGTCAAGTGTCACAATGTGGTATGTATTACTTACTGTTTTTAATGTCTCAATTTCATAACTTTTTCTTAGTATTTTGTCTTTTTGTTCTTTTTTCTTTTTTTCTTTTGTTGGCACCAGATCATCTTCATAACACCTATGTCGAGGCCATGTACGCAAATTTTTCTCATCTTTTTCCATATGGTATGTCTATAAGAAATACATCAGAACACAAGTATTATATGTTAGTTTACTTTGTATACACACAATGTAGAGTCACAAAAAATATAATAAGCTTCAAGCTATTCATTGTAGAGTACCAGACAGAGACTAATTTAATTAAAGTTCAATTCATTATGAAATTCCCTCAGATAATAAATATATTGTGTTGAGTTGAAGGAGAAAATAAACTTAATTTTAAAACAATGTGTGCATGTAAACAATGTGATCATTTAATTTCACTAATTACCTTTTTGTTTTTGATTGCACCATTTAGTCTCTTCTCCTGTTCCAATACATCTCGCGTTCTTCGCAGCGTTTCACGCAAGTACTGATTTTCTTCTGAACGGCTTCTAACCTCACTCTGAAATAAGCAAGAGTTTTATATGTCATCTGAATAAATATTTATTGAGCTGCTCTCTGAAATCCGGAAAAAATTAATGTACCTGTAAATTTTACACTCTTTGAAAATTTAAAATTACAAATTATGTAAAACAAGAACGGTGAGAAAAATATAATGATGTATGAGTTTATACGTACAGCGAGACTCTCCACTTGTACAGCTTTCTCATTGGCAATGTGTTCTGCTTGTCGTAGTCTTGCTAAATCTTTCTCATAGTCTTGTAGCAGCTCGTCTTTTCTTTCCAATCTTTGATGCAACACACGTAATCTACTGACCATCAATTCAATCATTCTCTGACGCTCACTGGATAGCCGCTCGCGCCTGTCACGTGGAAGGTGTGTAACGGATTGCAAACCACTGATTTCACCAAGGTCTAGTTGATTCGCCATCGCCTTAGCTAATTCCAAATACTGTGAAAAGAGAGAAAGACAACAGCACCTTTATTAGAGTCATTAGAAACACCACAAGAAAGTAAGCTGAATATAAACAGTTTGGCTCAGAGTCAAGTAGTTTGCATGAGGGCACAGGTCATTACAGCCGTTCTGAGAATTATTCGGACAGTCAGTTAGCAATATATGTTGGAACTTTGCAAAACAATTGGGTCTTTTCCAATCTAGACTTGATGGCGCCGTTGTATTGACACTCCCACAATTGGAATCATTCCATAATCTTGCAAGATGCGGGTAAAACGCTGTTTTCAAAACGACACGCGCTGGTTACCATATATTAACAGGTTATATGTTGTATATGCATTCAAAGTGTTATTTAAAATTTTTATAACCATCTGAGTCCACCTGACATACCGTAATTTACAAAACAACTCCCGAGTGTTGAGTAACCCCATGTATTAATGAACTCGTCGTTGGCGGGAAGGCTCAAAGTAAAGTTTCTTAGCGGGACGCGCTGCAGTTTCGCGCCAAACTAAAAGTTGTTTTTACATTACTGGTGCTGTGAGTACGTCAGGAATACATAGACGGAAAACTCGATTATAATGGTTTGATGGATTTTGTCAAATCAAAAGTGACTTCCTTGATCCTCAGACTAATATTACTAGTCTGAGCTTGATCAAATCACTTTTGAAAATGACGGGGTATAACGACCGTTATTATGTCTAGTCCATTTTTGTAACAGGTACAACTGACTAAAATGAGCGAGGGGTTGACATTTTTCGACAGATTTAAGCAACATCCATCTTGTGATTTTCAAAATTACTGAAAATAATTACAATATAATCATAAAAATAAAGAATGGTTGCTGTGAACGCACGCTAGATAATACTTACAATTCACCAAGCTGACAACCCCTATGAAATAGTAATCCCAAACCACGCGCCCGTCACTCAAGTGGCGCCGACAAGTCTAGATTGGGCAAAGACCAAAGTGTTTTGCAAAGTTGCAAGTCATTTTGCTAACTGGCTGTTCGAATAATTCTCAGAACGGCTGTAACAATATGCAAATAAACCACCATGACATGACATGACATACAGATTGGAGAGATCACTTTTTTTGAGAAACGAAAGTATTCCTTTCTTTCGAATGTTTGTATTTAATATTCATATAGGTATGACATTGGCAGAGACAAATATATTGATCTCATGGTACTGAAACTGATGATAGAGAAACTTGGTGCTCCACAAACACATGTAGGACTCAAGGAAATGATACAAACTGTAGATTTACAGGCATTGAAAATCTTTGAAATTTGAACGTTCAAGTACATATTTTCTGTAATTCATATCACTGTCCTAGGACCTATATACAACTTCAGTAATGACCTCAGAGCTCTGCATTGCCTTACATTGATATAACAAATTATAAAACCAGTTTTTTATCCATTGACAATAACAAATACAAACATAGACAGGATACAAATTCACACATAAAGTGATTTCACTTCTAAGCAGTAATTTAACTTACTGTTTTTTCACTTTCTTCAAGAGCTTCTTGTGTCTCTATACGAGCACTCCTCTCTATGGCAGTGTCTGACACTGAGGGGGGTATTTGTCCTCTGGCCTCTGCAATCTTCTGGTCCAGCGTTGCATCCTGGATGTTAAAACCATTACTACCGCTAAGAGACACCTGTTGTGCTCGCATCTCAGCAAGTTCTTTTTTGAGAAGGACGACCTGCTGCAAGGCTTGATCACCGGAAGGAACTGAAAAAGATAAATAAATGTAAATTTGGTTATGAAAATAACAAGTGACTATTAATATGAGATATGAGATGAAACCAGACAATAGGGATAATTGTGACATGTACATTGATACTAGCTATTCTCAGGGGCTGACATGCGGGCATCACCGCCTGGCAACCATCATGGTGAAAACAAAGGCCAAAAATGGTACTTTGCGATGGTTGTTAAGCTCCCCTGAACAGTGTAACAAGATTACCCCTGGGTGTGCAACATATATAAATTTAGTTATTCAGAATTACTTGTGTTGTTTTCTTGAATTTAGCTTTTTTTCATCGGCCCTTCGACTGGTGTTCCACAACAGCTCGCACAAAGCCCATAGAAATACAAGGTACAGTGGTGCGTGTTTTAGCAACGTGGAACATCTTAACTTTTTGTCTCGTCTATTCATAATACATTCACTAAGCATCAACTAAGTGAACTTAATTCATTCTCTTATATGGGGGAATTTGAATATTCAAATATTATTGTATTTTTAAAACACTCATACGGTGAATGTTAGTGCTACTCAAAAAACAAACAAACAGATCATTACAAACTCACTTAACCAGAAAATATTTCTTCTGCTTTGGTTTGTGCAATTCATTACGCTGAATGTTCCATAGAAAGTGATACAACAAAACATTCATGTACCGTAATAACTTGATTAATTTGCGGCCTCTATTAATTCGCGCACCCATTTTATTTTCGAATGCTAATTTTTAAAATGTATTCTTTTAATTGGTGGCGTTCAAAAATATGTTTATTATAAAAATTGTATCCTATTAATTCGCGGGCCAGAATAAAGTTTATAACTCAAGATTTGACCTGAAAAAAATCATTCCCCCATGACACTACAGATGTTGGGCAAGATTATTACTAAGTCGATAAATATCCATTGGTCAGTACATCGATTATGAATTTCTGTGATGGAAAGCTTAGTACAGGGCTTTTCGTCCACAGGGTTGCATTGACCATGTGCCGCCATTTTGAAAAGTGATTTTATTCTATGACGTCATTTAAGTGAACCGCCCTATGGTACATAAATTGATGTTTTTGATTGTTTGGGCGATTGACCTCATGTCACATTTTTATCATAGATGAAAGTGCTTGACAAAAAAAAAAACAATCATGTAAACAATGAACACATGGCTACAAAAATGCAATCAACGGGGCAGAAGACCACCTTATCCGAAGCAACACTGAAATAGCAGAAATCATTGTCGATCTGATTTTAGACAACGACGATGAAGATGGTGATTCATTTGACGGCTTCACTGCCAACGACCTGTCGAACAATTAATAATTTGTGTCTGTCGGTACTGCCTAGAAAAATAAAAAAAAGGCAGTGCAGCCGGACGGCTACTTTGTAGCATCGTGTTCATTGTTTGTTTGTGTACAGAGTGACCTTTGCCATTTCACTGTTCCATTTCAAGTGTAACATTGTGCGTGGTCCTTGACGCAATGCGTGTTCTCTGCCCGACTATACGCCATGAATGTTGCTGGCCACTAGTCTCAGAGGCACTAAAACAAGGTCCTGTAATCGTGTTCATTGGAAAACAAAACAAATCACTAATAAATTTATATGAAAACAGCTCTTTTTAATTTGCGCACCAAAAACCAATAATTCCTTTTTATGCTATTAATTCGCGCACTTGAAAAAATAATTACTTTTACTACCGCGAATTAATAGTGTTTTTACGGTAATTATATTCAAGCGCTTTCTTATTTTGTTGTTTTTGGTAACATTCCCATTGCTATTTAACACATTTGCTGAATTTTTAACTTAAAGCGAGGAAGTCGTCACCTGAGCATGCGCCAAATGGCCATAGCATGTCATTGTTTAGCATGTCTTGTTATCATCGCTTGGGACTAAATTCCCATGTGTGCGCAGGTGACAACCCTCCCACTTTAAAATATAAATAAATGAAATACTAAAACTATTAATAATATAGCGCATATAAAAACACCAAATCCCACAGATTGAGGTAAAATGCACCGGTGATAGAAACTGATTCAAGATTCCTCAAGCCCTCCACCAACAGCAGTGATCAGACAAGGCTTGGAAAGTGTTTATATTAAACCCTGCAATACAAAAATAAGTATTTTGAAGTTCATTAAATAACTGCAATGATCAATCACTTACTTGGGGGTCTTGATTGTTCTAAACCTTTGATTCTTGATCTGAGTTCAGCCAAAGCTTCTCTTTGTCTGGCTATAACTTGTTCATGTCTCTCACCACGACACTGAGCACCAAATGACGCCAACTCAGTAGCAATTACACCCTATAAATAAATAGATAAATAAATAAATAAATAAATAAATAAATAAATAAATAAATAAATAAATAAATAAATAAATAAATAAATAAATAAATAAATAAATAAATAAATAAATAAATAAATAAATAAATAAATAAATAAATAAATAAATAAATAAATAAATAAATAAATAAATAAATAAATAAATAAATAAATAAATAAATAAATAAATATAGATAGTATTCACATATCATCATATAAGTGGATAACAACTTCTAATTTCTAATATTTGTACTGAATAACAATTGTGACCGATGACAAGAGTGTTGGTACTAGTGTGAATACTTGCAAAGGAAAAAGATGATCACCATCTGCTAATAGGGAAGTATATGTCATCATATAATTCAAGATTTATTCTTAAAATGTTGTCAACTTAACTAAATTACATGTAATTTGTAATTCATGAAAATCAATCAATTTTGTACATAATTATTTGTATTCTCTTACTTCTTGTTCTTTTTTGACAGTTATTTCTTGTTGTGTTTGTTGTACTGAAGACAACTGACTTTGCAATGCCACAACCTCCTCTGATTTCTGCTTGTTTTCATTTTGTGATCTTGACAACAGTTTTCTCTCATCACTGCAATCAAATACTTCAGTTTGATCAAAGTAATACAAATCATGATAATTGAAACAATGGAAAAAAACATCAATATTTTGGCATTAGAAATAGATTTGCATATTTAAAAGCTTTTCAATTACTTCATTCACAAATAAGAATTAATTTAGATAAGAAATTGTTAAAAAAAAGGTCAGAAATAAGCAAGGTTACAGAGATGTGTTTCTAATACAAATACAATGTTACATGACATTCAATGAATGGTTTACAACATAAAAGACAGCGAATCATGGTTTGAACATCGTGAATATGTACAACTTGTAACAAAAGATACCTGAGTTCTGCCTGGAGTTTTCTTGCTTCATTTGTTTGTTTGTCAACAAGTTCTGACAACTTAGCCATTTGTTGTCGCTGTGTCATCAGTTCTTGTTCCATATCTTTCATCAGAGTGAGATTGTTTTCCATTTCCTGTTTCTGACGCTCACTCAGTTCACCTAGTGATTGTAAATATATGTAGACATTACAGTGTTGTAATATGAAAATAACAGATAAGATAGATATGGTTTTTTCAAATATGGGAGCCAAGCTATAAAATCTTTTCAAATTGGGAGAGTGATAATTTCTTTATTGTAAATCTTGATTTGTGAGAGAGACAGGCAAGTGCAATAATCACTTTTCTCAAATTGAATGACCTTATTTATAATTTCAAAATAATTTATGCACACATATGCCAGAACACAACAAACTTGACATACCAGTCATGTCAGATAACCTGGCTGATGCCCCTGCCAGATCTCTTCTCAGTCCTAATATAATGTCCTGCTGGTCTTGCATTTCTTTCTTGTAATCATTTGACTCTCGTCTGAAAAATACAACAAATTATTAACAATGAGAAAATCATTGAGATCACAAAAAGATTTAGGATATCAAGTAAAATTCCTCAAAAACCACACCAAATTGATGTGAATATGTAAATCATTCTGTCTTGTCTATGCATAAATGTTGAATATAATGGTGTAACACAAGTATATATATATTGAGGTGTTGTGGTAATTAACAATCTGTGTTCTGTACTATATGTACCATTGCTATGTCATGAGCAGTGCGCCCTCTATGCCATTTTGTCACACGATTGACAGAAGGAGTTTTCAAAATTACGCAACCAGAAATAGTGATTTTTGTCACATCTTGACGCAATCAGAAAATGTAATTCATAGAAATAAAAAAACACTTTCTTTATAAAAATTTAGTGATTTTAAAAATTGCTAACTGTCGAAAAGCGGGAAACCCAACTATTGCTACACTCCCCCACCCTTGACAAATCAAACACAGAATGCTACTAAGCAATATGTAATGCTGCTATTTTTCTTTTTTAATTCAAAAACATCACAAACCACTGTATGTACACAACACTAGTGTAGTTGGGTACACTAGTAAACAAGACTTGAATCTTAAATTCACCTTAAAACTTGAACAAGTTGTTCTAATGCCTGTATATCAGGACCGGCTTGAACTATGACTGGTTTTGATGGCACAGCTGGTTTTGGCGGTGGAACAGGTTTAGAACGTATTCTCTCAATTTGTTGTTTCAAATCACTCCTTTCTTCTTCCATTTCTTTCTGTTGCTGGGTGATCTTTAATAACCTCTCCTCCATAGCAACAATGGTCACAGCGTGCTGTCTTACTTGCTCCTTGTAAGCAGCTACCTCAGTGTAATGAGATCTCTTCTCATCCTCATGTTGATCCCGTAGTTGCTTCATCTCCTCTTTAAACTGAATTTCTTTGTTCACCATCTCATCTTTCAACTTCATTTCCACCACTCTCATCTCTTCCATTTGTTGTTCTATCTCTGTGACAACAGTCATGTGTTCCTTCTCTTGTTCACCTTTCATAGTTACCGCCTAGCAACACAAGTACATAATAACATGTTAATCTCAGAAATATAATATGTATACTGTAAACCACTTTTTAATTTCAAAAATTTGTATGTCAGTGAAAAATATGAAATTTTGTAGCAATGAAAATTTCTCAGTGACTTGCACAATTTATTTTCTACAAGTTTCTAGCAGTACAAATTAAATGGTTACTGCTATACCAGTAGCATTTTATTCTACTAGTTTTTATCAAAAATAATTGAGAAATTTTGATAGTGAGAATACCATGATGTATTACTATTATGACTGATGCACAAAGGTCAGCTGGTTTGATCACCGCATATTTGAATCTCTGATTATTCCAATTACCTGTCTCATTTCATCTATTGTTTGTTGTAAATCTTGTCTCTTCAGCTTTTCAGCTTCTATTGCCTCTAATCTTTTCTCCATTTCAGCTTGTCTCACTTCATCAACAGCCAAGTGAACTTTCTGATCAGCTGTACAAACACATATATAATTCTGATATTAATTACCAGTATCATAGTTTGTATTGAGGGAAGGGGAGGGCAGAAAAATGGGGGGGAGAAGCTGGGTTACATCATGCATTATTTGAAGAAGACATTCACATACTTTATTTCAGAAGAGACATTTCTTTTGTCAGTAAAAATCAAAAAGCGGTTTTACGAAATGAAGTGTCAGCGAATCTACAAATTTTGTCTTTACCATGCCATCAAATCGTAAAAAACCTAGCAGTGAAAATTAAGCAGTTCAAAGTGACATTGTATAAACATATGAATAACGCACGACTGAAACACAAATGTGTTGTGACTAGTTTGTATAAGATTAATAAAAACATGCATTTACATTTGAGAAATTAAACATGTTTGTCTAGATCATTCCTTTTGTGATGAGGTGTTAGTTATGACTGTTAACTAGGGATGTTTATTTACTGTCATTTTGTATTGAGCCATCTTACAAAAAAGTATTTCCTTTAACACCATTTTGTCAACTCACCTTCAGCTCGTATCTTTTCTACTACATCACTGACATGCATTTCATGTTCACGTTTCAAGTCACTGACTTGACTGTTCATTTCACTTCTCACTTCAGATTCAATAGTTGTCAGTTTTAACTTAATATCCTCCTTTTCTTTAATTTCATTTTCCACTCTGATTTGAAGGTTTTCAATATATTTGGCAGGACCTTAAAAACAAAATGAATTCATTCTTCAAACAACTGCTTCAATATCAGAGACAAACATTTTGCAGCCATCAACTGTTTTTTTTTGAAGGAGGACAGATGGTAGTTAATACTGAGGCAAAGTTTTCCAATTCTGTTTACCATATTTGCTCTATTAGTAGCGCTATTTTCTCTAAAATAGCACATGACAAGAGGTTTGCATATGTTCAAAATAAATCATATTTTAATGAATCAGTATTCATGTAACATTAAATTAAATTAAATTGGAGATGTGCTTCTATTTGAGCAAATACAGTTACAGATTGTACTAAAAAATGAATCATCACATATTATAACTCTCAATATACCTATAATTCTTAATAATTGTCAAGACTTTCTTTCCAATTACATCACAAACATGTGATTAATTTTTATAAGTTAGACTTTAGTCATGCAGAGCTGCAAGTATTGTTGGTGTAGTAGTTTTTTTTCCAAAAAATCAAACTTTAACTTTAACTTTAGAATGAAAAAATACTGTCATCTGTGAAGTAAGTAAGAAATAATCTTGGTAATACTGACCTTGATCCGATGACTTTATGTTATAACCACACATTTCAAGTGAGTCTTCAATTCCTTGTAACCATGTCAACTCTTCATTAAATAAATTAGTGAATGCATCTTTTATCCAATGAAGTGAATCATCAACTGTTACGGATTGTAACAGTTTTAATTCTTGTTTTATAATATTAGAGTTACGATTACCCTGTAAACGAGTCTGAAATAAACACAAGTACATTTCATTATAACAAATCTTAAGAATGTTCCAGTAAATGAAGAGTATAATGTTTTCGTTATGGTTTCATTAGACAATTTTTCGAGAAAAAGAGATTTAATTTTTGCATTGGTTTCTATGGCGAAAATATGCCTTAAGTTATCAAAATTTTGTTCAGTGACATGAAAAAGTGATATTATTAAAACATCATTCATATTCTACTTGTTAAATTTAATTACATGTATAGAAAGTGAGTTTTAGTATAATAATAGTTTCCCACTGTATACAATAGAAATACTTATCTCATAATGTGAACACATATGCAGGAATATGCTCAGTAGTGCAAAATTTTAATTTGGCTCAAACTGCTCCATATCAGATATAAATTTTTTTGTTAGGTCATATACTGACAAATACTTTATTTTCGCTATTTCCACTGAAGAAATGATTCAGTGAAAATAACATCTAGTGAATATTTGTTTTTTCTATATTTTACATGCAACTCATCAAAAAGAAATAAATAAGTGAAAATAATTTGCATACAAAAGACTGAAATTCCAGCTAAAATAAAGTATAAATTCTTTAATTTCATTGGTAAATTTGGATCAACTACTATAACAGATTCAGTGTATTCATTGCAGTCAATTCCAATCATTACTGTAATGACTGATACACAAATTACTTTATATAGATTTACCTTTGCTGCTTCTAGATGCTGTTTCATTGATTTCATACTCTTACTTGAATCCTTCTTTGCTGTATCATGTATTTTCAGAGTGTCTTTCAGTTCTCGGACTTTGTTACGTGCTTCACTGCGATCATCGATTAACAGTTTGATAGTATCAATGAGTTCATCATCAGAGACTTTATCTGTGTTGTCAGGAGCCTTGATTCCTGGTGCACAGAAAGTCTGCTGAACAACACGATTTCTGAATCTCTCCAACTGAAAGTAACAACATCTGAATATTAGATGAAATCAATTAAAGTCACATGCACACTTTGTAATAAATGAAAAAATCATTCTCAGAACATGCTGAAAATATAATTTTGTAAAAATGATATTAAATATCATTTATATTAAAAATAGTTATTCTGCCCGAACTTTCATCACCATATATGATATTTAAATTTTCAGAAAAACAGACAAAAGATAGGCAGATAAACATAGGCAGACAAACATAGGCAGACAAACATAGGCAGATAAACATAGCCAGACAAACATAGGCAGACAAACATAGGCAGACAAACATAGGCAGATAAACATAGGCAGACAAACATAGGCAGATAAACATAGCCAGATAAAACATAGGCAGACAAAACATAGGCAGACAAAATAGAATTGCTTAATACACAGATTTAGGATATGAACCACTGATTCAAATAGTGTTCAAACGTAATCTTATCAACAAATAATTTTATTTTATTGTTTTTGCCTGTTTTTTATTGCTTTATTTTATTTTTATAATGATGCAATGAAATTATTATTATAATGGTGTCGTTGTGTGTCACCAAAATACAAACCACTATATCCACTATGAAATATTGTCTTACTCTTTTCTGTACTTGTTCCATGTCAACCTTTCCCAGTCTCTCAGAGCGCTGCATGTCTAAGAACTGTGACTTGGCATGTTCCAATTCTGCTTTGAGCTTGACCTCCACCAATTTATGTTCTTCCAACAACTGTTTCAAACGCTCAATTTCATTCTTGAATGTTTCCATGGTATCAGCATGTTCAGTGATTGTATTCTCTGCACCTTTCAGTTTCTATACAAACAATAGAACAGTGATTTAACAACAACAACAACTCATTCAGCGACAAAACCAACTTTGTATGTAGGAACAGACATATTTTGATATTTGATTTGGTAAACAGCAACCAGATTATCCAATCAATTAACACGATAATCTACTAAAGTACAATACTCATCCAAATTAGTGCCCAGGGTACTCAGCTCCAAAAATCACATGTTTTAGGGGCGTGGGTGTTTAACAAAGCACCAATCCCCTTGAACAAGTGTGTAAATGTAATTCTCCATGTGACCAATTAATAGTTAAGTCCAATTGCTCATGTATGCATGCATTTAGAGGTTATCACCTGATATCACTTGATCATAGAGCTGATTGATGTGACATCATAGACTAGCATTATCGATGAGTGGAAAATTCGCCACAAGTAATCAGCTCTATGAACAAGTAAAATCAGGTGATAATCTTTATATCACTTGATCAACTCCAAAGACCAAAATGACAGAGAAATCTTGATTGTAAGAAACTAAGGAATATATGTTAATTAGACACTGAATATGCATCTGCAATTACGTCCAATATTTTTCTTTCCTTTTTATAGTCGTCATTATTAGAAGTTATTGTCATTGCACCATGCAAGTAATTGTTGTTATCCAGTCTTAATTTCTGATATCACAGTGATAAAAACAGTACTGTCTCACAATTTGTTTTGTTCCATCTATACTATTTGAGCACACATAGGGTGATGACAGTTATCTTGCATATCACATATCAGTTAGTGATATTTCACACTAAACGTTACTACTGTGAATTATATACACCCTGGTCATGTGACATGTAACCATATTGCATCTACAGTGGTCACTACAAAATGTCTAGTAAACTGTCTGGGAATGTTTCAATCTAAGGATTGTTGTGGTTGATGTAAACAGAGAAATACTTACATGTTTCAAACTAATGATTTCCTTTTCTCTCATCTGTAATTCTTCTTCATGTCTCTTATTCTCCTTTACTCGTGAAAACTAATACATAAATATATACAAGTTGAATATTTCTACTAAAAATAAAATGACTCCTGAGTGTGACAAGTCCAAACCAAACAGGACGAGTGTTAGAGAGAAGTGCATTTGGACATTTACATGTAGTATAATAGAAACCAGTTGGAGAGAAAGGGAGCATTGAACACACCATGCAAGGTATAGCAAAGTGGGCTTGAATAAAGAGTCACTATATGAAAAGAACAAACCTTTCGTTCTACCTCCAAAGAGGATATCTATGAAATACAGATAAGATAAGAGGACAGTTTACATATTAAAACTATTGCTCACCGTGTATGTGTTAGAAGGCAACATTACACCAGTATGCACACAACATGCAGAATGGGTTAATGAAAATAAAAAAATACACAAACAAATTATGTAATGCAACATAACAGTTCATTACAAGGTGTACTGTAAACCCATTTCATTTTCATGAGAGTTGCACGAGTCAGTGAAAATTGCATGATATTGTAGCAGTGAAAATTTCTCTGAAGTGTCAGTGACTTTTGTAATATTTCATTTTCATATTATCATAAAATCGATAAAATTTCAAGCAGCAAAAATTAAGTGGTTTACAGTATTGCATGAGTGTGTGTAATACAATCAATTTTAGTGAGGAGACAAAATTAATGCTTGTCTACTTTGCACCAGATAGGAAGATTTTAGTTTGGAGGTAAACTCACAAATTACTTGTCTCTGTGGACAGCTGAATATAGTCACAAGTCAGGTTGAAAAAGTTTATTATAAAGTTTACGTATGTCCCAAGAATATTGTTTGTTTGTTTGTGAACAAAGACATTTAGACAGGGACAGGTACTTTGCTGACATGCATTATCCTGCCTGTGTAATGAACAGACAGTTTTTAACTCAGGAGATGTATAAACAAGCAGCCTGTCGGCTGAGATAGCTCCACTGTTAGCAATGCAAAATGCAAGTAAAGAACAGAAGATATCATTAGAAAATGAACAATATGCATAGTATCAAAGCAACAGGACTTGCTGTTTTCAACAAGAATTCAAAAATATCACTTTTCACCAAAAATAATCATCAAAATTAGATAATTGAAGATATCACCACAAAATTAACAAATCTGAAAGAGGTCCACATGTAGTACCTATATACATGTTGTATGTAATATAAAAGCAATCAGACTTGCGGTTTTCAACAAAAAGTCAAAAATATCACTTTTTACCAAAAATGACAAAAATATTCACCGAAATTAGAGAATTAAAGATATCATTACAAAATGAACAAATCTGAAAGAGGTCCACATTTAGTACTTATATATGTAATATCAAAGCAATTGGACTTGCGGTTTTTAACAAGAAGTCGAAAATATCACTTTTTACCAAAAATGACAAAAATATTCACTAAAATTAGAGAATTAAAGATATCATTACAAAATGAAAAAATCTAAGAGAGGTCCTTATGTAGTACCTATATATGTAATATCAAAGCAATTGGACTTGCGGTTTTTAACAAGAAGTCGAAAATATCACTTTTTACCAAAAATTACAAATATATTCACCAAAATTAGAGAATTGAAGATATCATCATGAAATGAACAAATCTGAGAGAGGTCTAACCAAGGTACTTATACACAAAGTATCAAAGCATTCAGGCTTGTAGTTTTCAAGAAGAAGTCGAAAAAGTAAAACATTGACACGGACGACGACGACGGACAATGACTCATATGATAAGCTCCGCTCGACAAAGTCAACAGCGGAGCTAATAAAATATGAATGTAAAAACCAAATATAAACTTTAATAAAAATTTATATTTTATAAAGTACACCTAAACCCTATCCCAACTACCACACTTTGTGTTAGAATTAAAAATTAAGGTATTACTGGGATTCTTAGAAAAATAAAATAATGTGAAATTTACATTGGACTAAAGTATAAAAATATATACTGTACTGTATTTATTCAGTAAGATCCATGATTCAACATACCTTAGCTGACATGGCTGCCATGGCAACATCTTTTTCTCGTATTTCTTTTTTGAGTCTTTCAATTTCCCCCATAAGTCTATTTATGGTAGAATCCTTGTTAGATACATCTCGCTGTAATGTAACAACTAAGCCTTGACTCGTTACTTTCTCTTTTTTACCACGCTCCATTTCTTGTTTCAACATTGTGATTTCACGTTCACGTTCTAACACTACACTACGTAAGATAGCAGGATTCTCATTGGGATCTTGGCTTTCTATTTTCATTCTACTCATCTGAAACAAACAAGTATTATACCATTCAGTCAATTCAGCTATCCACAGACAGAGTTGGAGAAGTTAATTCCTTAGTGGCTAGCCTGTTTGAATACTAGATACTACATTATAGGGACTGTGACTTAGCATGTGGTGGACAGAAGAAAATTACTTTTGTTTTCTATTACATTAAAATGGTCTTCATTTTTTTATATTCAACTCATATAATTAACATACTATTTTTTTCAGAAAATAATTAGATTGTACTGTTGCAACAAAGTGTGCAATTTTTTCAAAACCTGAGTACATGTTGATGTGGATGAGATTTTTGTAATGCTATTGAGATGATCACAAAATCATGTTCCATTCTAATCAAATAATTTAATTTACAGAGGATGCAGTCCCATACTGTTTGTGTGCCATTTTTTGTTGTTGAACACAACAAGTCAAAAGATATGTGGTGTGGAACGAGTACTGCAAAATGTGATCACAACTAAAACAATATGCTATCACAGTTGGTCACATATGATAATCGTTGTTATCACAGATTTATTACCTGTTCTTTTAGGGCATGGATTTCTAATTTCTTGGCAGCCACTTCACTCTCTATCACAATAAATTTGCGTTGGAGATCATCATTGTCTTTGCTACTCAGCTGATTTTGTTCTGAGAGGCTTTTCTGGAGCTGATCAATTTCATCTCGCAATGTTGAGATCACAGCGTCTTTACGATTGGACTCAGATTCAAAGACAGCCAATCGGCTAAGTTCATCACCCATGCGTTGTAGACGCTGATCCTGTAACATAAAGGATGACCGTCAACTTGTTTAGATAGAATATGAATTACTGACATTTAAGAACATTGAATGTCACTTCTCTCGTTCAACTTTTCTTTTACCACAAAAACCATATTCATGTTCAATCTACGTGACAGAGCTATGTGACTGGCTTCCTATCATAATGGCAATATGGAAATTAACACGCCATCCTTGGGTCTACCAATCAATACAACAACCAGTATGCTGCCAGTGACTGGTGGTCTTACCTTTTCAGATACAGCTAGAAGTTCATTGCTAGGTGATTGTCTTGTAATAGGACTGCCACCAACAGCTGATGTGATAGTTGTACGTGCACCTGTTGTACTTGTCCATCCACCAATTGCTGTAAAGTAAACAATATAAATGTTATCTTTGCATATTTTCACTGCTGGTGGGAGTCCTACAGTCAGTGTCGGATATCCAATCTGACTAAAAATAAAAACCCTGACAATAATCTACATATGAACTCTGTAGAATATCATTTTATTATGGAGTGATGTCCTATACTTAATACCAGATATGCACAGACTTGTCTTGGTGCCAGAGTCATTCAGACATTTCTTATACTTGCAATAGGCCAGATCGGGGTCTACTGCTTAGATAGCTACATTTGGTTTGAATAGCCAGTTTTCATGCAGCTCAATACAACATATATTTTATAAATTCTCCACACATGCATTCATGCACCATACACACTCAGGCACACTGCCCAAATACCATATGTACACACTGCCTTAACTTACTTCTGTGCTGGACTTTAGGACTCTCTACAGGACTGACATGATGACTACCCTGAGTACTGCTAACACTAGACTTTCTAGAACCTGCACTTGCAGGCCTGGTCCTCAATGAAAGTGGTGGTCTGGGTAAGACTGGTGCTGGTTGTGTCCATGATGATGGAGCAGAAGGTGTTACTGTGGTTGCCAAATAAGGAAGCTGTGATGCGGAGATACTTGTTGGATCTGATGATAGTGGTTGGCTCCAGGCAGGTCTTTGTTGTACAGGTGGGTGACTTATCTAATAAATAAATAATCATACATCAGGTTAGAACTTCAGAAAGGCATCAAAGAGTATGCCCTGATGTCCTTTGAAAAATACAGACCATATATTAGCTCTAGCATATGCACTTACAGGTGTTGTCCATGGCCAAAATAAGTCACATTTCAAATTAATTAATTAATTTTATTATAGAAATGTTTCAATCAAATAAATATAAAATTCACTATGCTACAAAAATGTTTATCAATTGGTGCTTGAAATTGAGTTGCTTCTCAACTCCAAAGTTTAAGCCTTACATGTATATCACCTTGACAAGATACAAAGTTATCTTTAATTTATGTCAAAGCATTTAAACAGTATTGTAGGGTAATCACACATAGTGAACTGCAGGGTACGACACAGGGTTAATTTCAACCCACTGTTGAACAAGTCATGACATGACACGGTTTGTGTTCATTATCAGTGAGAATTCATATCAGAGTACACGTGTCCCGTGATAACAAAACATATGAGAGATACGTCATTGGAAAAGCATTTGTTAAAATAAAATTGTCGCCAGTTTGAAACTGATCTGCAAAACAAGTAATGTGCATCCATGATGTCCAATGCATGAACCAAGTGTGAATGAAATCCATGTATACATAATCAAGATAAGGTTCTTATATGGTAGAAATTCTTGATTTTGATAAATTCTCATCAAATTATTTTGAATCGTACCATGCAAAAATTGCATATCCAAAGAATGATAATGTATGTGGGAAATTCAACCATGATCCGTCAAGACATGTCCAGGATAATTGTACACACACAGAGATAGACACACAGACAGAGTGACATTATAAGTCCCTGTTTTCAGAATTACACAAGTCAATGAAAAGTTACTATTATTTTGTCTTGCAACAAAACAAAATAACTACCATATATTCTCTCGCATACTCTTACATAAATTACAAAAGGTGAATTATTTTAATGATTCAGAATACAAATACAATTTACTATTTGTATAATGTTCTTTTGGAGTACTGAGAATGTGGTAATACAGGCATGATAATTCTCGAAGCGCCCCCATCTCTACACACATTCTTTTATTGACAGTCACCATGTTTTACCTACAGTAGTAGTCACTAAGTAAACACACCTGGTTACAACACAAACAATGCCGCATTGTTCAGCAGTTACTCTGATCACCAACTTTTGACAGTTATTCTGCAGGGTTTGAACTTTACCAAGGCATCAATGTGAAACACACAGATTTTCTCTCTAGTAATCCAGTACGCTAAGCCAATTTAAAAAAAAATGCCTTGAAAATGAGTTCACGCCCTGAAATTGTGATATGTCTATATAAGTATGCTACTCATTCACCATGGTAATCATCACAAATGACAATGAAAACCAATTAAGAGTTGCTATGGGATTACTAATATGGTTCAGAATGTTAATAGAGATTAAAGTGCCTGTGCAATGCCCACCCTCACGTTTCCCATTTTAGATCTGTGTCCCACTGAAATGGGCAGTTATTGATTTTTTTGCTGAAAATGATTACTCGTATCCAAGTAAATTTCGGATATTTCTCGTGTTGTAGCCATGCCCACCTATCCTGAAACGGTCGACTGTTTCCGGATTTCCGACTCTCGCCGAAAGTGCGCCACCAAATGCCAAAATGTGAGAGGAAGTCATACCCCTGAGCTGTAATAACACTGGTCATTCAGTATACTTTTAACCGATATACATTTTTCAGTCGGCGTTTTTTTTTGTCTATTTTCTTTTTTTTTGAGAGAGAGTTTTAAGATGTTGTGTTGTGGGCAGTTGCAGTGAAACGTAGTCATAGTGTAAGTATTCACACATTTCTAATCGATTCGAAGGTGCGACATCAGTGGACGAAAGCCACTTAACCTCAGATTCCTTTTTTTGGAAAAACTGTCCTCGTCCATGAAAAAACAACTAGGTTTAAAGAGAAATGCCGACAACATAAACCTGGCGCAACACTTTTGAAAGAAATAGATTCCGGACTAGGATCACCGAGGCTGATTTCAGAAGAGAGAGAGAGACGTCAGGCAAGTGTTTCAAATGAGTTGACTTTTTTGCGATCGTGATTATCGTTTTATAGAGACCATTTAGTCCCTGTTAAGTAAAAGGTAGCAATAATTTTGACAGTGACACGAAAACGAAGCGTCAGACAAACAGGAAATTACACAGCACTTACACACTGCTAATTGTTTTCATTTTCGAAGGCTAAAAATTTCTGAAGTGTTTGGTGATTGGTGTTGAATGTCGAATTCACACCTCTGTTCTTTTTTTACCTCCATGCTTGCAGCTTGATCTGCGTAATAATTTATGAAATAAGAATCCGGGCTTGGTCAATGTGTTTCCACCAAATAAAGTTTTAATATGATGTTATAATTATGACAATCACGCCATGGATCACGCTAACTCGAATCCACTCTGAATTTATCTGTATGTGTGTCGATCTCGATTATTTTTTTTATCCAATTAAACGCCGCTTTTAACGCACTTGCCTTCGTCGTGACCTGACGCGTTCACCTATTTCAACAAATTTTCAATTTATTTCCACGCGGCAGTCATTTAGTAACTGTGATTTGTCGTTTTTTAAATTATTTTATAGTGATCACTATGGTCTAATGTTTAGAATGTCAAAATATGTTCTCCTTTATTTTAATTTTGAAAGTTTTACCCAGACGATCGATGAAATAAAACAGTGTAGTTGTGTGCCTAGTAACCTGCTAAATAACGAGATAATTCCGACGTCAAATTCTATTTTGTCCAGCGACAGTATACAAACGTGCGCCGCTGACGATCACGGTGACCAGCTACACCAGAACGAACATATTTCGCATCTAACTCAACCCCATGCAACAAAAATTGATACTATGTGTTCATTATGGTCCATTCCTCCTCGACGAACAAGTACATAAGTGAAAATTTAATCAAAGACGAGAAAACTGCAGAAGAAATTTGCCTTATTTACACGTATCAGCAATGCAAGCTGCCATGCGACTTCCCCTTCTGACGTCACAAGGGGAATTTCTGTATGCAAATAAGAAGCAAATGAGGAGCCTCGTTTTAAAATACACAAAAAATAAAGTTGCCGTAGATTGAGTTTAAAACACATTTTTTCACTTAAAAAAATAATTCATGCTTAGAAACATAAAAAAAATAATAATATTTATGTATCAATGGATAATTTTAGGCGTGAAAATAACAGCCATTTCACAGGCACTTTAAGTGTGACAGACTACAGTATATTCATGTAATGTTGTAGCCTGATTAAGAACACTCAATTTAAATTACAAATAATGAATAAATCACTTGTTGATATTTCGATATTCACAAGACCTCTCATTACTTTCATTGTTATTCTTACCTGTGGTGCATTTTCTATTTCTAATTCATAAGGCAATCCAGAGAAGCCAAATCTGATGACATCACCAGGGGCTAGCCTCACTGCAGCATTCTGTACTCTACAATCATTTACATACGTCCCTTGTGCAGTATTTAAATCTTGAAGAACAAAACAGTTTTCTACTTCGTTGAGTTCGATGACAGCGTGAGTCAGTTCCACATTACAAGACTACAAAAAATAGGAATAATTGGTATGAAGCAATCAACAAATAACGTTATGACAAATAAGGAAAAAATAAATAAAACAAGGTTTAGTAAGTGCTTAGTAATAAATTTCATGGAGATTCACAACAAATTTTGTTTTTGTTTCTAAATTTAAACAAGTTATGTATTCCCCAACCTGTTTAATAATATGGTCTTCACTGTTACTCAACAATGCACTCAAACATGTGAAAATCATCTATTATTGCAGTTAGGAATTTCATATTTAATATCAATTGTATATCTATAAGACTGATAATTGGGACAATGCATGAACAAATGTAACTTAATCCAATTAACACTGTTTAAATATTCTACAATGTATTTTCTAATGGAGTTTTTAGTCTGTCCTTTTAACTTTTTCACCACCAGACCTTTTCACCCAATTTTTTTAAATATTTCTGGAAGTGAACCCTAATTTTGGAGCCAAAAACAAAAATTGAGTCAAAAGATTTGGCTATTTTCGTCCTAATCTTCTGGAGGAAAGTGCAGACTATGAACCGGACTATTTTATGAATTTGTGATGAAAAGATGGAAATGGTAGTGAAAAGGTTTATTACTAGACTATGACTGTTTACGACTATGATTTAGCAATTGAATGTATTTGTGTCGCATCCTGGTATCCAAATAATATACAAGACTGATCTATCAACATTGAACAATTACAAAAAGATAATAATCAAATTGTTTTCATGTAACCAAGGAGGTCAAATAAAGGCCATGAAAAGCAACCATTGTTGCCATAGACACTTAAGACTACATTGTCATAATGCAAATTACCTGTAATATGTTTGCAGTCAAAGTGCATACTGTAGAAGGGCAGATATTCAGGTGGGTTCAATTGTAGCAAATAAAATGTTGCCAGGTTACTAAATTATATTGTGACATACTATGTACTATGAATATTCATTGGGTTTTCATTTAACACATTGCTTATGGCTGATATCAGCAAATATAAATGAAAATAAAACTATAATAAAATAAATCCAGTATTAACTTTATACATATGTACCGGTACATGTTGGTAGGGCCAGGGTACAATCAGTGATGTATTTCTGTTTTCCATTAACCTCTTCACCACAAGTTCCCTCTTTTCATCACAAATTCACGAAATAGTCCCATTATATGTAGCTGTTTTAAAAGCAAGCAAAGCTAGCATTCAGCTCACTTAAAACAAGCTATGCTGAGTTACGCTTGGATCACAATCTTTCTAAAACCATGTATGCTATCTCTGTTATTAGACTTTTCACCACCAGATATCTCTTTTCATCACAAATTCATAAAATAGTCCTGTTTATAGTCTGCACTTTTCTTCAGAAGATTTGGACAAAAATATTCAAATTTTGTGAGTAAAAACTGAAAATTGACTCAAATTTTGTCTGTTGGCTCCAAAATTACGGTTCACTTCCAGAAATATTGAACAATATAAGAAAGAAGTACAGAAAAATTTGGACGAGAAAGTCTTGTTGTGAAAAGATTAAGAAAAAAAATGGAAATGTGGTTGATCCTCAAAATAATAGAAAATCACTGTCCATATATAAATGTGTATGTATCATATTACCTGGAAATATAAATAGACATGAAATATATAGGCACCCTCTCTTCAAAGAAAAATTAATGGTACATCCCTTAAAGTGATAACTGACTCAGTGAAATATTTATACAGTACTACAAGCAGAGAACATTGTGAAACTATTGTTACAATTGATCATATTACTTTGTGAGTGAATACAAATTACGTCCCAGGGAACTTAAAGTATTCAGCAATTTGAATGGTGACCCACAAAACTATTCAGCAATGGTGTTCACCCACAGAACCAAACAAACTTAAAACATACAGAGACTTCTAGTTTTACGTAATGGTAAAGTAAGAAAGATGTTTCCAAATGTACCAGTCTAAATTCAAATTTAGTGTTGTGCAGAATAACTGTTTTGTACAATTACACTGTACGTCAATAATATATTTTACAATGTGATAGACTGGGAAATAAATCAAGCATAACACCATGATATACACTAATTACTTTTACTTGGTTTCCTACATTCAAAACTGCTGATAATTATCCTTGGCTTTCTGAGAGCTGACATTGTATCTTAATTGTGACTAAGTCATGGCAATACTGTTGTATATTTATATATATTCAACATAGCTACATAACATATGCATACATGTGTTATACACACCATTATCTGCCATATTGTTTCCATGTTTCTTTGTCACAGTGGTAGAAAAATGATTTACGACTCTGAATTTAAACAAATGTAATTTACCATCAACTGTCTTTTCAGATTTGTAGCCAAGCATTTTATATAATGAGTGTACTTATAAATAGTTATTGAGTTTAAAACTAATTGTTGTCACAGTGTTTCTTTCAATCATTCTCATACATCTTTGCTTTATTAGAATCACATCTCTGATAGAAGTCCAGTAATGTTCATATAACTACAATTAAGCACATTTTGTTATTTGTTCTGTTCTGTGTGTAACAATAAATGACTGCAGTAACACATTGACATGTTCTGTGTGTAACAATAAATGACTGCAGTAACACATTGACATGTTCTGTGTGTAACAATAAATGACTGCAGTAACACATTGACATGTTCTGTGTGTAACAATAAATGACTGCAGTAACACATTGACATGTTCTGTGTGTAACAATAAATGACTGCAGTAACACATTGACATGTTCTGTGTGTAACAATAAATGACTGCAGTAACACATTGACATGTTCTGTGTGTAACAATAAATGACTGCAGTAACACATTGACATGTTCTGTGTGTAACAATAAATGACTGCAGTATCACATTGACATGTTCTGTGTGTAACAATAAATGACTGCAGTAACACATTGACATGTTCTGTGTGTAACAATAAATGACTGCAGTAACACATTGACATGTTCTGTGTGTAACAATAAATGACTGCAGTATCACATTGACATGTTCTGTGTGTAACAATAAATGACTGCAGTAACACATTGACATGTTCTGTGTGTAACAATAAATGACTGCAGTAACACATTGACATGTTCTGTGTGTAACAATAAATGACTGCAGTATCACATTGACATGTTCTGCGTGTAACAATAAATGACTGCAGTAACACATTGACATGTTCTGTGTGTAACAATAAATGACTGCAGTATCACATTGACATGTTCTGTGTGTAACAATAAATGACTGCAGTAACACATTGACATGTTCTGTGTGTAACAATAAATGACTGCAGTAACACATTGACATGTTCTGTGTGTAACAATAAATGACTGCAGTAACACATTGACATGTTCTGTGTGTAACAATAAATGACTGCAGTAACACATTGACATGTTCTGTGTGTAACAATAAATGACTGCAGTAACACATTGACATGTTCTATGACTGGATATTCATACATGTACATAAGTGATTCAAATTTTTTTTCAAAATGTTCTAATTTTCTTGAATCATTTTCAGACAAAGGGCCTAAGGGTTTCTGTTAAATTTACTGTTTTACACCCAAAATATAGCAAATAATTAGAAATGACATTAGTTGCCGTTTTGGACAAAATATCCTAAGCTACTGGTACTTTTTAGACAGTACAGTACAGCTCAAGCATAACTTAACTCCCCAGCTCCTCAACTTACTAGCTTTGCTTTCTTTTTATAACAACATACCGGTAGTTTAGATGTAGTTTATAAGTTATGTATAGTTTTTAAAGAGAAAATCAATGAAATCAATAATTTTAACTTTGTTTCTATCTTCATTCATCTAATATGTTTAGAAAATAAATTCAGATAAATACTCACCTGAATATGGTTTTAACAGGATATTAATTCTTGGGCAGTGATTTATATGGATTGGGGCAGAACGAAACTGAGTTTGGCCCTGTGTGTTTAGAGCCACACGGAACAACTCCCTTAGCAACAGGGGAAATCCCATCGTTTAGTTAAAATGATCTGAGCAATTCAAATCAAAACATATTTATGGCAAACTATATATTTTCTGAAAGCTGAAATAATTCATGTTTACATAAGATTGCTTACATAAGGGTCATGTGACTGGAGATTAACTGAACCCTGTCAAAATAACAAATCAAAAAGTTTTGCCTCGGCGATTTATCCATTTGATTGGGGGTTTTCAGAATAGTTTCGCTGTGAAAGGTTCTTATAAAGTGTCGATGAACGTTTGTGATTATTTTTCGAATAATTATCATAAATACTAATTATTTCTTTAAAAAAATAGGTCACTAATGAAGCTCAGGGATCATAAAACAAGAAAAAATTGCAGCAAAATTCTCTCCGTCGACATTTCTATTGTTTGATATCCTGACAACACTTGGTGTTAATTTCGAATCAATTGGGAATCAATATTTGAGAATCTGTTTTGTATCTAGATGGCAACACCTCCCAGAAATTGATGTCATCTGATGACCATCCCAATTCTATGGTTTTCTTTAACTTTACACAGTCAGGGTCATGTCAGACACAGTCTTAGAAGAGTTCAACCCAAAGAGTCAGACTTAGCTCAAGCTGAACACAACAATTTTTGAGGGCTTGAGCCGTTGGGCACCGATAAAATGCTGTCGTAGAAATAGAGTAAATATAATGTTAATTGTAAAGTCTTTATCAAAACCATCTGTTTGTACTAGCTTAAAAACTGACAGTGATCACATGATCTGATATATCTAATCATATTAATTTGATGAAATTAGTATGTCTGATTTTCGTAAAAATTAGACATACTAATTACACAATCAGATTATCTGAACAGATAATCTGATAAATCAGATCCGATAAACCATTTTTTTTTATACAGAGTCACTTTAGCACATTGAACATGTACAGTATTTCTCAAGAGGAATAACTCATCACCACAGATACCAACATTTCTGACTGTGTACAACAATACATTCACTGTCATCACAATGTGGGGTGTATGCGACGCAGACAATAGAATCAATACCCACTATAGTTTCTATACACACCAAACCAAACACAATGTCATACAACTAATAGATGCAGTTTTCAATCACATTACTTTCATCTCTACAAGGTTTCACCAATCCATTATTTGTGTTATATTTAAGGTGAGAGCAGTAGCTTAAAACAACAAGTGATTTCTACATTCATTATTTATTTATTTTTGTTGTTGATATTTTGTCTTCTGCAGGAAATGTATCAATAAATAACTATAACCACAATGTCTGAACATTGCGCAGTCGTCTGGCACTTTCTCGTAATTGCCGCTTTCTCTCGTGAAGAGTGATAACAGTACCCAGTACTTTTCCACAGTTGTGTGCTTGAAAACTGAAACATTCTTCATATTTCTAGAGCCAGTCATGAACATGCAAGTAGTTGTGTAATTTGCGAAGCAAAGTGGCCACAGATTCATAAAACACCAATATAAAAAACTTCTCTTTCAAACCAAATAATTCTTGTAACGCTGTCCAATACACGTTTAAATTTATATCTTATCTGTCTATTTTAAAAAGTAGGGCACCGGCATTTCACGGACACTTTAATGTTGTATCATAATAAATCAACTGACATTTGTTAAATATTATCCCTGACTTTCAGTGAATATGAAAGTTATTTTCACTTGGTGACTGATGTTTATACTTTGTGACAAAATCCGATAAACACCTCATTTTCATAGTTTACTGATGTGTATGTTGGGTTTTTTAAATTGAATTCATCATTCAGCGCTAGAAGCCAATAAGTGATGACATTACTGTAAAAAAACTGTTTTTGTTTCAATTCTTTTTTTTTCACGAAATAAATAATTAAGCATTCATATGCACATGAATTATTTATGAAAGAATGCAAAATTTGATTGAATTTCATTGAGAAATGTTACATTAAGAAATGTTAAGAAATTATGTGAACAGATGGTTTGGTTGGTAAAGTTTGGAACTTATTCACTATTTGTGTTTTTTGTGTTTGCTAAAGCTTTGTGATGGCTGGCAACCAAAATATATTTTACAGAGCTGACTGTGTTTAGGCCACTAACCCAACCTACCTATATCTTTGGGGAAATCAAGTTTATTTTTTGCAAAAATGAGCTCAAAATTATTTATTTCTATGCAAATTAATTTAACTGTGGTCATTCCATCATTATACTTCATTTATTTATTTTTGAGTAGTGATGATGACCACTTACGTGAAAATATTCCAAACGTAAATTAGAAATTATTTTTTGCATCTGTAGTTAAACATTGATTTAGTTCTAGCAATAACAGGTGTTGCAAAAAAAAATAAAAGACAGGAAACACCAAATTTATTTTCATTTCATTTTTTTCTGATTCAAGTGATTTATGTGACATTTGGCTGTAATGAAGAACACAAGAGACCTGAGAGGCCACTGAGATTGTGTTGAGAGTGAGTAGGTCATGTGACCTATTTTTGCCAATCAAATAGTGTTATTTCCTGTGGATACAATGATGGAAGGGAATGAAACACTATTTTAAAAGACTAAACAAGTATTGTGGTTCTCTCTCTCACCAAATATCACCTACAATATCACATTTATTAGTCTGACCAGTTTTTATTTGTTTACTACTTTTAAAATAACGGTAGTATTATTATTTTGGACTGAAATTGTAAATGACATAATAATAGTTTGTTGCAACAGTTGGTTGTCAGTGTTATTGACCTGAATTCATTTCTAGATCACAGCATAAATAATAATAATAATAAATACAAGTTTATATAGCGCTTAGTATCCATCGCAGTGATGCTCAATGACGCTTAGTTTCACAGATAGGCTTACTGAAACAGGTAAGATTTGAGTTTGGTTTTGAAGATGTTAACATTTGGTGCAGAACAGATGTCATTTGGTAATTGATTCTATAAAGATGGCGAGGAATGGGCGAATGACCATAAAAGATGCAATTATTTTAATTGAAGAGTTACTGAGAGAATAAAGAATGACACACTGTTCAATATTGTGTGATAACAGGACAGGGAAGTGTGTAATAATGAACAAGACATGGTTGAGCCAATTATTCAAACAAACATCTCCATCAAAAATGAGCTACGTGGAGTCTTTTATTTCAATTATAGAAATATACATGAATGAACAATGTGATAATGGTAAGCTTGTTGTCAACGCTTGTATTTTGGTTTTGTGTATATAGCGATATGAGAAAACAACATGTGAAAACACACTTATAAGTTATTTTCTAAATGAAAAATTGTTTAAAGTGAAAGAATCATGGAACCTTTGCTGTTTAGATGATTTATACAAATTTGAGGAAACATTGCGTGGACATGAGGTCACACACATTCATGTTTGTATGTTCATGTTTTTACTGACCGGATATCATCTGATAACAGGACTGCCTGTTGTACAGATCAGTCAATGAGAACGCGGCATTTCAATATTTGGTAGCACCTGGTATTAGAATATATCGTTTTATGTACATCAACTTAGTTTTAATTTTTATTAATTTGGTTCATCTCTTCTTAACAAATGTTATTCCATTGCAACATCTTTGGTTAGTATTTTGATGAAATTATTTTATCAATTACATTGTATAATTGTTTTCTTGATAACGCCATACAAATGTAGGTTTTACTTTTTAACTGAGTGTTTTTACAAACAACACGCTTGATAAGGCAGCATTTTGCAAAACATTATGATACAATGATGGTACAAATGACTGCAATCATTCATATTCTCTCAAACTGTTTTGTTACAACATGTATCAAATCATAGACTCTGTGTAGGTGCTGCATTATAAAAGTGTTCATGGTACAACAATAAAACAGTCATTTGATGAACTATTGGAAGATGGCAAATGCCATACATACAGACTGATATGGATAACATGATATACAAAATTAAATTATACATACTTCAATCGTAAGATCACATCCTTCTCTCCCGACAGTCGTTACGTTGGGCACATTAAGCGGGAATATAACTTCACCGCCCCGTAGGTATCCCTTCATAGTCGATAAACCTCGTCTTGTGGTCTTAGAATGATGATCTGTCACAGCGAATACGAGTTGGCGGTGCCACACTTGTTTTCTGTAGCTTTCCGATTTCAGAACACTTTTAGGGAAAACAAACCTCAATATGCTTCAAAAATGGTCTTTCATGTACCTTGGCCTCGAGTTAGTCGGTCGGAGATGGTTATGCCTCTGTTTACCGGCTCAATTTTCCCCCAACCGCAATAAAACTGTAACTGTCCCAGTGATAATTTCCAAAACACTGCCGCTAAGAAGTATGCGCATGTGCAGTATTTCCTAGCGACAAAACAGATTATATTCTTAGCAACGAGTCTCTGTAAACATACCGACTCCCTGAAGAAAAAAACACGGCTACGTGGAATACAAATAGTTAAATTAACGGAAATTAGTACTTCTATTTTAATAAGAACTATTTATAGGAGACTAATTCCCGAATGCTACGTACATTTTAGTTTTGCAAGGTTCGATTTCATGACGTCACGGGGTAGCTCAGTGGAGCATTGATACAACAAACACATGGTTTCGGAATAAAGGTCAAACTACGACCACCACAAGGCTGAGAAAAGCAAATCGCATTTTAGAAATTTAATCATTGAACATTTGACTTAGTACAATAATGTCAGCTTTAGTAATTTTAGCTGAAGGAGCAGAGGAGATGGAAGTCGTGATTACAGTAGATGTACTTAGGCGAGGCGGTGTAAGTTCTTTTCTGACTGTATCCTCTAGATATCCAACTACTAAAATTCCCGATGAAATGATGACTCCAGCAATAGAGATATAAAACTCCATGCTCCAACTGTCATATGAGCAGAACTTGGGTCTCCTGTGACCTTGGTACATAAACAAGAATAGCGAATAAGATTAGCAAAACAGTAGCTTGTATTGGTGCGAATCGACCACGCCCACTTACTTTATTATACCCACGTTCAATTTTCGTATTACCTATATCATTGCAATTTTAAATACTTTCATGTGTACTATGCAGATGCCTTAAGTGTTTGTGCGTTACGTCACGTGATTGCCATGCATTATCGGACGATAATATGCAGCACGTCAACTTTCACCGGGGGTATCTCAGGATAAGAGACATTTTACCAATTACATTACAATACTACATGTATTTTTGACAACCCCCCTCTTTAATTTTTGTGGTAATAATAATAATAATAATAATAATAATAATAATAATAACAATAATAATAATATTTAGTATATTAGGTGGACCATTTAATTAGCAGGTATATATTAAAGGTAATATCACTGAAAAGATGTATGTAGTTTATAGATAACTGTATTGTGTAAATTTCATTTGTATAGATAAATGTCACAGTGGCTGGTTTAACTGGTGACCAGACTGTAAACTGCAGTAGAAATGTTGTCATAAAACCAGATAGCAGTCTGGATGATGCTATGAAGCAGGTAAATGTTTTAATCCATGTACAAAGTCATAATGAGAGATATGCACATTGACCAGTTTTTTTGTTTATTCACCATCTTAGGTCCTATTAAAACTCCAAAAATCAACATTTGAACAAAGGCTTGCGTGTGTGTATCTTAGACAATCACAATCAAACTTCACACATACATCATACGTAATATTATACATAAACACATCAATTTGTTTCACGATCTGATTCAAGATGGTCGAATGGTAGCCATTTTTGTGCTAAAAAATCATCAAAATCAAGCTTTTATGGATGGATTTTGTTTACACTTGGTACATACGTTGGACCTGACTGGCGGCCATTTTGTTATAATGAATGCAGTTCTAGTGCCATATCTCTGCCATGCTTTGACTGATTATGTTCAAATTTTATGTATTTATTATACATCATGACATAGATATATTGGTTTGACTATCTGATTCAAAATGGCCAAATGGCAGCCATTTTTGTGCTAACAAATCATCAAAAATAAAGCATTTTTGGCATTACAGAACTGAATCTTGGCGTTTATGAATAAATTTTGTTCAAACTTGGTACTTACATTCCTGATGCACGTCATTTTATTTTTCAGATCAGAGTGTCATTGTTTACAAACAAGCGTCTCACACGAGCCTTTGCGTTTTTAGTGTGTGTTGTTATCGTGACCCTCCCACTTTAAATTTGATAACTAACAGGGACTGTGCCATGCATGGCTTGTTTTTGTTAAATTTGAAAACATTTTTTGTTGATTACAATAACTCAAACATTTTTTTTTCAAACTTGGATAAATAGTTTGTGATTTGGATTTTATCTAAATTTGATTTATATGTATTCAATGTTTAAGATATTAAGATTTGAATTAAAGTTATATTCAAGTTATGTTAGTAGCCATATTGGTTTTATTTTCATGTATCCTTATAATCTTTTGTGGAATAAAGTTGTAATTCCCAAACATAATGTACTTTTTTCATTGTTAATAGCTGACCAAGTCAGTAAAAACATTGACAATAACTTGATTTTCCTAGAAACATTGAATATTGATTTTATTTAATGTTACATAAAACAATGCATCATATACAATTACGCTACTTGCAAAATCACAAAATAAAATAAATTGAATCATAATCTGTGTCAATAAGTAATAATAATGGAGTAGATACTTGACATTTTGTACTCCTACATCACTAATCCATTTTATGTTGGTTTTCTTAAGTATATCACCATGGATACAACATATATGGCCATCTGATTTTGAGTCTTGTGATATGAACAATCATATTTTGCTTCTTAAAGCACACCCAGCAAAAGACCATAATGTGTCGTTGTTTACAAACAAGCTTCTACCCATGAGTCTTTGCATATTTGGCATGCACTGTTATCGTCGCTTGGGACATGAGCAGATGATGACCTCTCCACTTTAATATAACCTTGCGAGAGTTCCAAATTGTCTTGAGCTAGATAGAAACTATCCTTGCTTTGTGAATTATGTTGTTAAAAAACCCACCACAACCACCTTGTTTTCTGACATTGGCATCTAAATAGTTAAATTAGTTCACTTAACTTGTGGCTGTCTTTGACTATTGTGGTTTTGTTGTTTACTTTCAACATTTCTATTTTCTTGGTATTAATGTTGAGTGCAGTCTGTGCTGCATACTCATTTTAATAGATACTTGAAATGGAATCATATACAAAATAGTAAAATGTATGACAGAGAACACTAATATACAAAGCCTGCATTAGTTACATTCACCATTTATTCTAAGCAACAAAATGAAAAAAAAAATTCAAATTCCAATGATATGAAAAACAGAATTTTATGTTCAATATCATGTACTTTTTATTCAACAGGGCCAATATGATGCTGTGGTTCTCCCTGGAGGGGCTAAAGGTGCTCAGAATCTATCCCAAGTAAGTGTACACTGGCTGATTACAAGTAATAATTTTGAGTTCAGACCAAATGTGTGAAGTGAATTTTATCAATCAAATCGCTTTAATGATTTTTAATAACATTTACCCCATGTTTCATTCAGATCAGTAGAGGAATTTTTATTGACTAGAGAAGACCTTTGGTAATGCTTATTATCAATTTTCCTCATAGATCCCACAAAATATATTTGGTTTCTGTCCATCCAACCGTCCGTCAGTTAGTATGCCCAGAGCCAATTCACAGACATGCTTTGACCAATCACATTCAAATACACAGACAATGTATGATGACTTACATATGCTCATCAATTTTCATTACCATTTGATGGCTGACTGGCAGCCATTTTGGTCCTCAAAATTGCAAAAATCTGATACTTAATCCTGTCGAGGCTCTCCTGTCTGGGAATACTCCTCAGAGATGAACAGGGCAATTTTCATCAAATTTTGTATCATGATCATGCATATTGAGTTACAGACACATGGCATATTTTTTTGAGATTCATACAAAAATGACCAACTGGCGGCTATTTTGTTTTTATTCATGTCCATGCCGTTTCCTCACTGATATATTTCCTGATTAAGTATAAAGTGTGCATACAAGTATTATACTCTTAGCTACTGGGTAATACAGTAAATTATGTTATTTTGTGATTCAATCAAATTTGTCAAACTGATGGCCAATTTGTTTACAATCCTGAAATTGCAGTTTGTAAATGTGTGATTACAGATGCATGTCATTTTAACAACTGTTCCTCTTAGAGGGCTAGCTTGATTTTGTTCAAACTCGGTACAATGATTCTACATACTGGATTTTGGTTCACATTTTTTAGTGATTCAACCAAATATGCTTGACATTTAGCCATAATGTACACGCATACTACTGGATTGCTACTGGTGATGATATTTGGCATTAAATACAGAACATGGACTGAGCAATGTCAACACTTGTTTAACACCTATAACACATCATACAATGTATATTTAGTTGTTACCAGTATTCAGAATTTAAAATTTTAAAATTTGTTTTTTTCTAGTCTGCCAAAGTGAAAGAAGTGCTATTGTCACACTATTCAAGTGGTAAAGTTGTGGCAGCTATCTGTGCAGGTTAAGGTTCTTGATGGTTTTATTTAGTGTTGTGTACCCATTACCCCTACTTCATAATAAAATATTTGTTTTATGACTAATATTTCATTACTGTGAATAAAAACGTAATAAAATAGCAATATTGATAGTTCAAATGGAACAGTTTTCTATTAAGTTAATCTCAATATTACTACTGCTGGTTAGGTTACTTCCACAGTAATAACTATTTGTAGTACCATTAAACTTTAGTTTTCAAATAGAGATTAGGGATTTGGTAATATTAGAGTTAAACCAGTTTTGTCCGATGTCAGATCTTAAATCAATCAACTTTTCTGATGTTGAATTTTACATCTAGTTTTTTTGATCACTTTGAGTTATTTGAGGCAAACTGGCAGAATATAATATGTTGGTTATAAGTAATGTCAGTCTCTATTAACAATTTACAGTGTGTGGACATCAGTTTATGAGTAAATCAATAACAAAGACTGAATAATACTTGTAATAATGTGTGTATTGTTCTGAGTTGAATATGACATTTGTTTCTATTTATAGGACCCACTGCTCTATTAAGTCATGACATTGGTAAAGGAAAGTCATTGACATCACATCCATCAATGAAATCCAAACTAGAAGGTATGTCTACTCAACAAGGATCTAAATGCTTTCTATTGATATTTCCTATTCAGGTCATGGACAATTAAATTGTTATTTTATTTGAGGGATCTATGTTTATTGTTGGAAATACACACAGATGTAATTGTGTTAAAGGGCGGTAGTCGTTGCGCCACGCATGCTCGAGATATATGGGTCTCATATAAACAAAGATGACGACTTTGACTGTTGCGCAGATCAACGAGTACAAACTGAGATATTACCAAGCTTTAATTAAGTATTTTTAGGTGATTGGAAGGTATAGGAGTACCGGCGGTAATTAGTGCAAGTTGCGCCCAGGTCAAACCTCATACTTTTGATTTCCATTAGAAGAGCGCATTGGATTGTGGGAAAATCAATGTTTATCAACATGTCACACATGCACATTGCGACGACCACCACCCTTTAAATATACAGAAGCAGTGGAATCCAAAACTCTTCTTCTTCTGTATTGCATTACAGCATGACATAGTGGTTTCTCATTTATTTCTGAGGAATAACACAATTCATGCATGCTAGTCACTGAGTTTTTGAACTACAGTTTGACATGTGACTATTCTCTCGTCTTTCTCACGTACGTGAGTTGGGCCGGAAATAAGCCATTGTCACATGGACGTGAGATTGGGACACAAAACTGTATAAGAACGCACTAAAAACAATCATTTTCATGCACGTTCTCACACATTTCTCTTTTTACGTGAGAACACACTGAAAAACAATCATTCTAAAATCATTCTCATGCACGTGAGATTGGGACGCAAAACCCTATAAGGGTCATGCACGTTCTGACGCATTTCTCTTTTTCACATGAGAACATACTAAAAACAAAACAATCATTCTCACGCACGCAAAACCCTATAAGAATTCTCACGCATTTTCTATGTACGTAAGAACCCACTAATAACAATCATTCTCACGGACATGAGATTGGGATGCAAAACCCTATAAGGGTCACGCATGTTCTCATGCATTTTTTTTTTCACGTGAGTACACACTAAAAACAATCATTCTCATGCACGTGATGACGCATTTCTCTTTTTTACGTGAGAACATACTAAAAAACAAAACAATCATTCTCACGCACGTAAAACCCTATAAGGATTCTCATGCATTTTCAATGTATGTGAAAAAGCACTAAAAACAATCATTCTCACGCACGTGAGATTGGGACACAAAACCGTATAAGGGTTCTCACGCATTTTTCTTTTTCATGTGAGAACACACTAAAAACATTCATTCTCACGCACGCTAATGCATTTATCTTTGTCACCCTTGAAGTGTACTGTGTTACGTCAGAACACACGTAAAAATACCCATTCTCACGCGCACACATGAGAATTACGTGAGCATGGTCATTTTTTGGCATTTTAAATACCTGGTAGGACAGGTGTAGAGTTCTATATAGAACAGTAATAAAATACAATACATTTGATACATGATTCCTATCTATTATAAATTTATGTGTTTTTACGTCACATTCATATGAACAGGGATGAACATGTTTTAAAATATGTTCTGTATTGAATAATTACTTGGAATTATAAATGTTACTAGGTCCTTTGCATACTAACAGATGTTACACGAGAAAGCTCTTCAAATGCATATAGAGAGATTGTTGCTTGATTCTGACCACATTTTTAGTCCCCGTTCGAACGCAGTCCGAAAACAGGGACTTATGTTTTGACCTCCGTGCGTCCGTGTGTGCGTGCTTGTATGCGTCTGTGCATGCGTCCGGACCTATATCTTAGAAATGCCTGGACCAATCACAATCAAACTTCACACATACATCGTACATGATATCATACATATGCACGTCAATTTGTTTCATGATCTGATTCAAGATGGCTGAATGGCGGCCATTTTTGTGCTAAAAATAATCAAAATCGAGCATTTCCCGGTTGTTTACAGATGGATTTTGTTCAAACCTTGTATATACGTTGGACATTATAGGACCTTGATGCACATCATTTTGTTTTACGATCTGATTCAAGATGGCCGAATGGTGGCCATTTTGTGCTAAAAAATCATAAAAAGCAACCATTTCTCGGCTGTTTACAGATCGATTTTGCTCAAACTTGGTATATACATTAGACATTATGGGACCTTGATGCAAATAATTTTGTTTTTCAGATAACATTCAAAATGGCCGACTGGCGGCCATTTTGTATTAATCAATGTGGTTCTCGTGCCATATCTCCAATATATTGTTTTGACTGATTATGTTCAAATTTTAAATATTCATTATACATCATGTCATAGATATATTAGTTTGACGATCCTATTCAAAATGGCCGAATGGTTGTCATTTTTGTACTAAAAAATCATCAAATAACAAGCATTTCTGGCATTTATGGATGGATTTCGTTCAAACTTATAACACACGTTAGACATTACAGGTTCCTGATGCATGTCATTTTATTTTCAGATTGGATTCAAAATAGCTGACTGGCGGCCATTTTGTTTTAATGATTGGGCTTCTAGAGCCATAACTCTTAAATACTTTGACTGATTATATTCAAATTTTATATATTCGTTATACATCATGTTATATATATATATATATATATATATATATATATATATATATATATATATATATATATATATATATATATACATGTATTCAAAATGGCTGATTTTGAATGCTGTTCCAGAGCAATATCTCTCAATATGGACAAGTACTTGTTTGAGGATCAGATACAAATGTCAATCATTTTAATGTTAAAAAAATCATATTCCTGACATGGTTATATTCCAGCTATATTACTATAAACATAACTATATATCTCAAATTTGATAACTAACGGGGACTGTGCCATGCATGGCTTGTCTAATCTTATCTTGTGCTGTTGGTTTGACAGATTCATACCATTACAGCGAAGACAGAGTGGTTGTAGATGGCAATCTTGTTAGCAGTCGTGGTCCTGGTACAGCTTTTGAATTTGCTCTGACTCTAGTAGAAATCTTGAAAGGAAAAGACGCCAAAGATTCACTTATTCCACCAATGCTGCTTAAACTGTGAACGATGCTGATATTTATAGAGTTTCATTACCATATGCTCTGTAAACTCTGTTTTCTTTTATGATACTGCTTAATAAGCAGTTCTTAGCTATGCACTAGCCATATGGACTACTTAGCCAGGTGCTTGTTTTGTGGGCTGTTTATCCATTGAAAATATTTCGTTTGAGAGCTGAATCTCATGCATGCATGGACTGATTTCATTCAAACTGTGTACATACATGGAACATAATGGGACTGTGATGCATATTACTTTGTATTGTAATTCGGATTCAAAATGGTCGACTTGGTGCATACATAATGGTACCTTGGTGTGTGTCATTTTATTTTTTAATTTCTGCCATTCTGAATAAGGTTCAAATCAACCTGTACACACAAGTTATAAAGTCAGTAAAGATCCATTTCAAAATGACTGACTTGTTTGTTGCATTATTGGTTATTATTAATGTATACTGCACTCAGTATAAATGAATTAGAGAGTGGGAAAGTTGTTTGAAAAAATAAAAAAAAAAATATAAAAGACAGAAAAGTAATCTGCAATGTTTGGATAGTTGTTTTGTAAGGCAGGAAAGTTATTTCAAAACTTATAAAAATAATAAATTGAGACTGGGAAGTCATCTACAGAATTTGGAAAGCTGCTTTGAAGTGGGGAATATTTTACAAAATAAATTCAGAAGAAGGGAAAGTACAACAAGGCTGTGAAAGTCATTTTTCAAAGCCAGGAAATTTAAAAAATAAACTTAGAAGATGGGAAAAGGCGTCTAAGTTGGGAAAGTTGTGATAGAAAAAGGAAAGTCGTCTAGAAAATTAAAAAATATATTGAGAAGGCAGTTGCATTAGAAAGTGAAAAAGTTGTTTGAAAAAAAAAAAATTGAGAAGAAGGAAATATCCGATATATAAGACAGGAATGCTATTTTGGAGTTTAGAAAAATAAATTGAGGAGTCAGAAAAGTCGTCTGTAAAGATGAGTGTGGCTATGGAAGGTGTGAACGCATTTGAAATATAAATTGAAAAGGTTGAAAGGTCCATCGGATGAAGGGAAATTGATTTGAAATTGTCAAAAAATTAAATGAGTAGATGGAAAGATTTTATTTTAAAGTTTGGTAAATTAATTGAAAAGATGAAAACCAAAAATTGGCTTGTGATGCGTGAGAGTTGTTTGAAAAGTTTGACCAATAATTTGAGAAGATGGAACAGTCGTATAGAAAGTTGTTTGAAAAGTTTGACCAATAATTTGAGAAGATGGAACAGTCGTAGACAAAGTAGAAAGTTGTTTGAAAAGTTTGACCAATAATTTGAGAAGATGGAACAGTCGTATACAAAGTAGAAAGTTATTTGAAAAGTTTGACCAATAATTTGAGAAGATGGAACAGTCGTATACAAAGTAGAGAGTTGTTTGGAAAGTTTGACCAATAATTTGAGAAGATGGAACAGTCGTATACAAAGTAGAAAGTTGTTTGAAAAGTTTGACCAATAATTTGAGAAGATGGAACAGTCGTATACAAAGTAGAAAGTTATTTGAAAAGTTTGACCAATAATTTGAGAAGATGGAACAGTCGTATACAAAGTAGAAAGTTATTTGAAAAGTTTGACCAATAATTTGAGAAGATGGAACAGTCGTATACAAAGTAGAGAGTTGTTTGGAAAGTTTGACCAATAATTTGAGAAGATGGAACAGTCGTATACAAAGTAGAAAGTTATTTGAAAAGTTTGACCAATAATTTGAGAAGATGGAACAGTCGTATACAAAGTAGAAAGTTATTTGAAAAGTTTGACCAATAATTTGAGAAGATGGAACAGTCGTATACAAAGTAGAAAGTTATTTGAAAAGTTTGACCAATAATTTGAGAAGATGGAACAGTCGTATACAAAGTAGAAAGTTATTTGAAAAGTTTGACCAATAATTTGAGAAGATGGAACAGTCGTATACAAAGTAGAAAGTTGTTTGAAAAGTTTGACCAATAATTTGAGAAGATGGAACAGTCGTATACAAAGTAGAAAGTTGTTTGAAAAGTTTGACCAATAATTTGAGAAGATGGAACAGTCGTATACAAAGTAGAAAGTTGTTTGAAAAGTTTGACCAATAATTTGAGAAGATGGAACAGTCGTATACAAAGTAGAAAGTTGTTTGAAAAGTTTGACCAATAATTTGAGAAGATGGAACAGTCGTATACAAAGTAGAAAGTTATTTGAAAAGTTTGACCAATAATTTGAGAAGATGGAACAGTCGTATACAAAGTAGAAAGTTATTTGAAAAGTTTGACCAATAATTTGAGAAGATGGAACAATCGTATACAAAGTAGAAAGTTATTTGAAAAGTTTGACCAATAATTTGAGAAGATGGAACAGTCGTATACAAAGTAGAAAGTTATTTGAAAAGTTTGACCAATAATTTGAGAAGATGGAACAATCGTATACAAAGTAGAAAGTTATTTGAAAAGTTTGACCAATAATTTGAGAAGATGGAACAGTCGTATACAAAGTAGAGAGTTGTTTGAAAAGTTTGACCAATAATTTGAGAAGATGGAACAGTCGTATACAAAGTAGAATGTTATTTGAAAAGTTTCACCAATAATTTGAGAAGATGGAACAGTCGTATACAAAGTAGAAAGTTATTTGAAAAGTTTGACCAATAATTTGAGAAGATGGAACAGTCGTATACAAAGTAGAAAGTTATTTGAAAAGTTTGACCAATAATTTGAGAAGATGGAACAATCGTATACAAAGTAGAAAGTTATTTGAAAAGTTTGACCAATAATTTGAGAAGATGGAACAGTCGTATACAAAGTAGAAAGTTATTTGAAAAGTTTGACCAATAATTTGAGAAGATGGAACAATCGTATACAAAGTAGAAAGTTATTTGAAAAGTTTGACCAATAATTTGAGAAGATGGAACAGTCGTATACAAAGTAGAAAGTTATTTGAAAAGTTTGACCAATAATTTGAGAAGATGGAACAGTCGTATACAAAGTAGAGAGTTGTTTGGAAAGTTTGACCAATAATTTGAGAAGATAGAACAGTCGTATACAAAGTAGAAAGTTGTTTGAAAAGTTTGACCAATAATTTGAGAAGATGGAACAGTCGTATACAAAGTAGAAAGTTATTGAAAAGTTTGACCAATAATTTGAGAAGATGGAACAGTCATATACAAAGTAGAAAGTTATTTGAAAAGTTTGACCAATAATTTGAGAAGATGGAACAGTCGTATACAAAGTAGAGAGTTGTTTGGAAAGTTTGACCAATAATTTGAGAAGATGGAACAGTCGTATACAAAGTAGAAAGTTATTTGAAAAGTTTGACCAATAATTTGAGAAGATGGAACAGTCGTATACAAAGTAGAAAGTTATTTGAAAAGTTTGACCAATAATTTGAGAAGATGGAACAGTCGTATACAAAGTAGAAAGTTATTTGAAAAGTTTTACCAATAATTTGAGAAGATGGAACAGTCGTATACAAAGTAGAAAGTTATTTGAAAAGTTTGACCAATAATTTGAGAAGATGGAACAGTCGTATACAAAGTAGAAAGTTGTTTGAAAAGTTTGACCAATAATTTGAGAAGATGGAACAGTCGTATACAAAGTAGAAAGTTGTTTGGAAAGTTTGACCAATAATTTGAGAAGATGGAACAGTCGTATACAAAGTAGAAAGTTATTTGAAAAGTTTGACCAATAATTTGAGAAGATGGAACAGTCGTATACAAAGTAGAAAGTTGTTTGAAAAGTTTGACCAATAATTTGAGAAGATGGAACAGTCGTATACAAAGTAGAGAGTTGTTTGGAAAGTTTGACCAATAATTTGAGAAGATGGAACAGTCGTATACAAAGTAGAAAGTTATTTGAAAAGTTTGACCAATAATTTGAGAAGATGGAACAGTCATATACAAAGTAGAAAGTTATTTGAAAAGTTTGACCAATAATTTGAGAAGATGGAACAGTCGTATACAAAGTAGAAAGTTATTTGAAAAGTTTGACCAATAATTTGAAAAGATGGAACAGTCGTATACAAAGTAGAAAGTTATTTGAAAAGTTTGACCAATAATTTGAGAAGATGGAACAGTCGTATACAAAGTAGAAAGTTATTTGAAAAGTTTGACCAATAATTTGAGAAGATGGAACAGTCGTATACAAAGTAGAAAGTTATTTGAAAAGTTTGACCAATAATTTGAGAAGATGGAACAATCGTATACAAAGTAGAAAGTTATTTGAAAAGTTTGACCAATAATTTGAGAAGATGGAACAGTCGTATACAAAGTAGAAATTTATTTGAAAAGTTTGACCAATAATTTGAGAAGATGGAACAGTCGTATACAAAGTAGAAAGTTATTTGAAAAGTTTGACCAATAATTTGAGAAGATGGAACAGTCGTATACAAAGTAGAAAGTTATTTGAAAAGTTTGACCAATAATTTGAGAAGATGGAACAGTCGTATACAAAGTAGAAAATTGTTTGAAAAGTTTGACCAATAATTTGAGAAGATGGAACAGTCGTATACAAAGTAGAAAGTTATTTGAAAAGTTTGACCAATAATTTGAGAAGATGGAACAGTCGTATACAAAGTAGAAAGTTGTTTGAAAAGTTTGACCAATAATTTGAGAAGATGGAACAGTCGTATACAAAGTAGAAAGTTATTTGAAAAGTTTGACCAATAATTTGAAAAGATGGAACAGTCGTATACAAAGTAGAAAGTTATTTGAAAAGTTTGACCAATAATTTGAGAAGATGGAACAGTCGTATACAAAGTAGAAAGTTATTTGAAAAGTTTGACCAATAATTTGAGAAGATGGAACAGTCGTATACAAAGTAGAAAGTTGTTTGAAAAGTTTGACCAATAATTTGAGAAGATGGAACAGTCGTATACAAAGTAGAAAGTTGTTTGAAAAGTTTGACCAATAATTTGAGAAGATGGAACAGTCGTATACAAAGTAGAAAGTTATTTGAAAAGTTTGACCAATAATTTGAGAAGATGGAACAGTCGTATACAAAGTAGAGAGTTGTTTGGAAAGTTTGACCAATAATTTGAGAAGATGGAACAGTCGTATACAAAGTAGAAAGTTGTTTGAAAAGTTTGACCAATAATTTGAGAAGATGGAACAGTCGTATACAAAGTAGAAAGTTGTTTGAAAAGTTTGACCAATAATTTGAGAAGATGGAACAGTCGTATACAAAGTAGAAAGTTATTTGAAAAGTTTGAAAAATAATTTGAGAAGATGGAACAGTCGTATACAAAGTAGAAAGTTATTTGAAAAGTTTGACCAATAATTTGAAAAGATGGAACAGTCGTATACAAAGTAGAAAGTTGTTTGAAAAGTTTGACCAATAATTTGAGAAGATGGAACAGTCGTATACAAAGTAGAAAGTTATTTGAAAAGTTTGACCAATAATTTGAGAAGATGGAACAGTCGTATACAAAGTAGAAAGTTATTTGAAAAGTTTGACCAATAATTTGAGAAGATGGAACAGTCGTATACAAAGTAGAAAGTTGTTTGGGAAGTTGTTAGGAGAGTTTGAAGAATAAACTGAGTAGTAAAAGTCGTCAGCAAAGACGGAAACAAATGAAGTGTTAGAACTGAGATGTTGCCAGAAACGTTGGAAATGTTGCATTGGAAGGCTGAGGCTGAGGTTTGAGAATTGCAACAATCATACACATAATATTTTGGCTATGGAACATTTGAATATTCTTCATCATTCAGACAGCGTCATTTCAGGTCTTAAGAATTTGACCTCAAAGGTCACAGTCAAGTCTTCCGGGAGTATTATCATTGTTCGTGGTTGCCATAAAACAAATTTACGAGTTTAATAAATCATTGCTGCTTTAGTTTAGTATACACATGTTTTAAGATAACTGGATTTCTCAACTTCATTCATGGTGTGTTTTGAGATATTATTCCAAACACATGAAAATATGACTGCGCAAGAGACACATTTCAATAACAAACCGACATCAACCAATTTTGAATCTGTTTTATATACCGGTTTATATACTGCACAAATTCCTTTTTAAGCAATTTGTAACATTATCTTAAAAAAATGATTTTATTTTTAGAATTTTCAGAATTGAATTCTACATAAAAAATATCTTTCATCTATATCACCTAGGGCTTGTTTGTCTGTTGTTATGAGTCTCACATTGAACAGGACTCAGCCTTTTAGGACGATTAGGTCATTATTTAAACCTAATTATACAAATTAGATATGGGCCCATGCAAACTTTCCTGGAAATGTAGCGAGGTAACAGCTTTAACATTTAATGCGCACCATGCAGGTGTGTGACATTTGTTTTGATAAACGTTGAATTTCCCACAATCCAATGCGCTTTTCTAATAAAATGATGAATACAAGTTTTGCCCTTGGTGCCACTTGCACTAACTACTGCCAATGACTCCTTCCGTACCTTCCAACCACCAACAAAATTATCTAATTAATGCCTCAGTTTAGACTTGTTGGTCTGCACAACAGTCAAAGTTCCCATGTTTGTTTATGTGAGACCCATAGCTCGCGCATGCGTTGGCAACGACTATCATCCGTTAAGTAACTTTTCACTAATAAAAGTTATTGAAAACATTATGAGCAATTTTGAGCAATAGTACAAAAATTAAATATCAACATGTCTGCATTGTCTATAAATTCCTTAACTTGCTATTATCATGTTAAAAACAAAATTGTGGTGACTTTGATCAAAAATTTGTCTCAAAAACACTTTTACATCAGTTTTTCAATTTTTCAGCTCATAACGACAGAATCAATAATCAGAGTCAATTTAAAATTACATTGTAAGCGATAGGAAAGCATTGTGGTACAATTTTATTAAAAAGATGAGTTTTTCATTGTTCGTGAATACTTAGTAATTAATTCATACAGTTGATACGATTATTTCAACCAATCATGCCATGCAACTCCCCCCCTGGAATGATACATGTCTTCCAAATGTCTGTAAATGGAAAGTCAATGGTATTGTATTGTAATTATTTGAGGACGAATTTAAAGCGCGGTGGTCGTCGCGCAGCGCGTGTTCGAATTTCATGTAAATAAACAATATTTTACACGCGTTGTATATGTCGCTATAAGTCCCATATCGACCAGGACGCGGCGCGACGACTGCCGCCCTTTAAAAACTTTCAGCGGCGGGCCAAGATATAAAAAAAAAAAAAGATTACCGTGCTGACGATCTCACCTCGTGCGCCCGCTTACGACGACAATTGAATAATCTTTTTTTATTACAAATCAGTTTGGGGTCATGAGTCGTGGACACTAAAATTCATCCCGGAGGTTCGTTGTGACAAGCATAGACGTTGAAGGTAATGTAAAACACTTTACATGTTTACTTGTTTGTGGCCAGAGGTCAGCAACCACCATGACTGGTATCAATTGTGGTGACCGCCCCATGTTTCGAAATCCCTATGTTCCGAAATGCAATGTACTAAATAGTTCCTGTATTGAGTGTTCCGACACTCAGGGCAGCGCGCGGGGAGGTATAGCGAGAGTTACAAATTTCTCGTGAATAAGCGCCATTTGGTGACCGCATTCCACGTAATACATTTACGTTACATGGTTCCGTTTGTAACTCCGTTTCTGAATGGTAGAACTATTGGTGACTCTGCAGGAAAATACACATGTCACACTCCCCGGGGTAGCAGTACAATCGATTACGGGATAACTTCTAAGAACTTATGCGACTCATTACAATATTTTAAAGTAGCCGATTTGTCTCATTTATCAGACCACTGTGCTTTAACTTTATCTATGAAGTTTAATGTTAACATGTGTCTAAATGAAAATAATAAAAGCAATGATAAATTAGATCCTTTACCATCAAAATATATGTGGAATGACCAGGCTAAGGACAATTATCAAACAAACCTTGAAAAGTTAAATAATAATGAAATTAAGAATTTTATGAGCAAACCTTATAGCATTTATGAGTCAGAAACTGCAGTCACAGATTTTGAAAATTTAATTACAAATATTGCAGACAAATGTCTAAAGAAAATTACTCCTAAACTTAAAAAAAATAAACGCAAAAGTAAACAAAAAAACTGGTTTGACCAGGATTGTTGGTCCCTTCGTAAGGAGTTAAGGAGCCTATCACGTTTATTACAAAAGTATCCTCAAGATCCATATATCCGAGGGAAATTCTTTCAAACCCGTAAACAGTATAAAAAACTAATCAAACATAAAAGTAATCAGAAAATGATTGCACAACTCAAAGAATTGGAAAATTCTAAATCAGACACATCTAAATTTTGGAAGATTCTTCGTGATATGAATGGCGAGAACCCCAGTAATAATAACGGGAATGTTCAACCTGGTGATTGGTTGGTTTACTTTAAGACTCTACTTAATACTGATAGCAGTACATCAAACTCTGAGATTGCGAATGAACTGGAGAATAGTGAAAAGAGTGCAAGTAGCAACCCCTATTTAGACAGACCAATCTTAAAAAATGAAATAACTAAAGCCATTAGACTTCTTAAAAGTAACAAGGCTTCGGCAGAAGATAGAATTTGCAATGAATTGTTAAAATACGGTGAACATCACTTATTAGATGCAATACATAAACTCTTTAATATTGTTTATAGTTCAAATAACTATCCACATTCTTGGAGCACTGGCCTGTTGGTACCAATCCACAAATCTGGGTCGAAAAATAACCCGGCCAACTACAGGGGAATTGCCATCTCTAGCTGTCTTGGCAAGTTATTCAATAGTATTCTAAATATTAGGCTGACATCATTTTTAGACTCTAATAACATTCTTTCCGGTCGACAGTTCGGATTCAGGCATGATTGTCGAACTACAGACAATCTTTTCATACTAAAAACCCTGGTAAATAAATATCTCTACAGTGGTAAGTCAGAGTGCGCCAATAAACAAAATAACACAAATATTAAAAAATCAAAAAAATTATATGCCTGCTTTATTGACCTTAGAAAGGCTTTTGACAGTGTCTGGCATGATGGTCTATTCAAAAAATTAATCAAATATGGTATAACTGGAAAAATGTATAAAACTATCAAAAACATGTACAGTAAAGTAAAATATAAAGTTAAATGTAAAGAAGGCTTAACAAAACAATTTCAGTCCAATATTGGTGTTAAACAGGGATGTAATCTTAGTCCAACTCTCTTCAATCTTTTTTTAAATGACCTGCCCACTATTTTCAATCCTAATACCTGTGATCCTCCTTATTTAGAAAACTCGCATGTCAGCTGTCTACTCTATGCCGATGATATTGTGATACTTTCTAAAACTAAACAGGGATTACAGACATGTCTTGATAGTTTGGCATTGTATGCTAAAACGTGGAAGCTCTCTGTCAACACTGACAAAACCAAAATTTTAATTTTCAATAAATCAAACAGACGTTTGAATAATGATACATTTTTTCTTGGAGGTATCGAACTTGATACAGTTAAATCTTATAACTATCTGGGACTAGTCATTAGTGCCAATGGTAAATTTAAGGATGGCCTAAAAAACCTTAAACGTAAGGCTCAAAAAGCTCTGTTTTCAATGAAAGCAAAGCTTGGCTCAATACAAAACATAAGTATAAAAGTTTCAATTTCCCTTTTTGACAAACTCATCAGACCTATCCTCATTTATGGTTGTGATGTTTGGGGTGATGAGTTCTCCACTAAATCACCTATTTAAGACGTTCAATTAAGTTATTGTCGGTATCTACTGGGGGTGTCACAACACACACCAATTATGGCCATGTATAGCGAGTTAGGCAGATACCCCCTAGACGTATTTATAAAAAAACAAATAATTAAATATTACAGTCGGGCCATGAATTCTAATAATGCGTTACTCAAGGAAGCTTTTGTGGTTAACCAAAGCATTAAAAGTAAATGGTATCTAGAAGTGACATCATTATTAAACAATATCCAACTATATCATTCAGTTAACAACTGTGATAAATTAACCTCGGCACAAATGAAACAAATTGATTTAGGCATCAAGGATTTATTTCTAACAAGATGGAAAGGTGAGGTCCATAATGATAACCGCACCAAAGCAAATGAGAAAAACAAACTAAGAACATATCGGCTAATCAAATCAGATTTAAAACTTGAGCCATATTTAGTCAAGCTAAAAAACTTTGAACTGCGTAGTGTGCTTACCAAATTTCGTCTTAGTGACCATAGTCTCAAAATTGAAATGGGTCGTCATAAAAAAATCCCACTAAACAACAGGGTTTGTGACATGTGTAACAAAGGTCTAATTGAGGATGAAATGCATTTTCTGCTGGAATGCAACAAATATAATGAGTTGCGTGCCAAACTGTTCAATAAAGCTAAGGATATGATCCCAGCATTTGAAAATAAACCTGCAGAGAAAAAATTCATGGAATTGTTACAGAATGAAAACATTATTATACCAGTAGCACAGTTCATAAGTAAAAGCTTTGAAGTCAGGAAGCAGGGTCTTACTTGACATCTTAATGCCTGCTGTCAATTTTGTAATTTTATATTAGATTGTATTTTAGAGATTTTGTATTATTTAGTAATTTAGTGATTGTATTTGTTATTTGTTATTTAGTATATTGTGTTTTTGTTTTTTGTTTTTTATATATATATATTTCTCCTTGTACTTTGTGACCATTTTCTTTCCCTCCGGGGATTGTGTAAGAGTCAATAAGTAAATAAATAAATAAATAAATGTAAAGCAGTTAAAGACGATCCAGATAATCGCATGTACACTCCCTGGCCCAAGCACGGGACAGCCCTAACTATCAGACGGCCTCGATTGCTTGCGTACATCTCATGTTACTATTGAATAACGTGTCTTCTTTGTGAAATTTGGTCACGGTGTATTTTTTTTTTATTCACCCATTTGCGTTATGATACTATCAAATTGCCAAGGTCATTAGAGTTAGCGGGGCGAGCGCTACCGGGACTTCCGGGTAGGGTCATACCAGTTTTTATCCACCCCCGCTTCGGATGGATATTAAGGTTATGACACCCTATGGATTCAAATCCACTATTTAGGTGTCGGATTTTTGTTAACAAACACACCCCCTGGAAACTTTACTGATTTGACGTATACGGATAGATATGTGAAAAAGTTATACCCCTCGGATACACAGAATTTCCCTGTAAAAAGAGGTATAAGACAAGGCGACGGACTAAGTCCATTACTATTCAACCTCTACATAAATGACATCAAACATCATATAGACTTATCTGACAATGATCCACCTACCTTACTAAACAATCACCTTTCATGCCTACTCTATGCTGATGATTTATTAATTCTCTCACAGACAAAACAGGGCCTACAGAATGCTTTAAATGCACTATCTACATACTGCCATAAATGGAAATTAGAGATAAATATAACAAAATCAAAAGTAATCATATTCAATAAATCTGGCAAACTATTTAAAAAAATTAAATTTCATGTAAAAAACCAGAAACTAGAAATAGTATCAAATTATACTTATCTTGGAATTAAACTACATTCAACTGGAAAACTTGACATGGCACAAATAGATTTAAAAAACAGGGATATGAAAGCAAGTTTCAAAATTAAACAATTACTGATTTCTGAAAACAATTTCCCTATAAAAATATATTTGAAAATGTTTGATTCAATCATCAAACCCATTCTTTTGTATTGCAGTGAGATATGGACATCCAACTTCATCAATTCAAAGAAATTTATGTTAGACACCTCTTCTCCAATGGAGAAACTTCATGTGAAGTTTTGTAAATTCTTATTGAAGGTAAACTGCAAAGCAACAAACTTGGCATGCATGCTAGAATTGGGCAGATACCCTCTGATTCTCTCTAGCATAAAGCAAATGCTAAAATATTGGCTTAAAATAAATAAAATGCCCCATAACACACTGGTGGCAGAAGCATTCAGTCTTGGAAACCATTTAGATAGTCAGAATACCCAAAATTGGGTCACCGGCGTTAAAAACATTTTCAATCTACTTGATGTAGATGCCAATGGTGACAATATCATAAACACAGTGTCTGACAAATTAAAAAGTATGTACACTGAACTTGCTAAAAATGAAATGCATGATGACAATAAAGGAAAAAATCATAAAAACAAACTCCGTACATACAGGCTACTAAAAACTGATAATATTTTTGAAAAATATTTAGAAGTTGTTAAAAACCCATCACATAGAGCTACAATGACAAAATTAAGAATCAGTGCGCACGTTTTACAGATAGAAACAGGAAGACACAGCAACATAGATATATCCAATAGAAAATGTCCCATTTGTAAAACTAATGAAGTAGAGGATGAAATACACTTTCTTCTAAATTGTAAATTATACATAAATGAAAGAAACGATATATTCAAAAAATTAAACATACAGCCTAAAAACAATACCAATAGAGAGAAATTAGAAACTCTTCTAAATAACAAAGATGAAAAACTGATTCTCAAAATATCAAAATACATTCACAAATGCTTTCTTATGAGAAAAGAAAATATATAGAGATTGCCAGCTGCCCTGAAAATATAATGCATTCTTACATTTATATGTAAACTATTTATTTACTACTTTGTCAAAGACTTTTTTTTAACAGTTATTTTTTCTTATTCGGTTTTACTTTTATTTATTGTTGTTGTATTTTAAATTTATATTTTCTGTATCTTTTAATCTTTATTGTATGCTAGTCCAGATCTCAATGGAGATAGGTTGACAATAAAGTTATTATTATTATTCACAAAAACAGAACCCCTCAGGGAAAAAAACAGTTTGACTTGCAAGTGGCCTACTTGGGTCTTCTAATTATAAAAAAGAAATTGGTGAATTGGGATGGTATGTTGCGAAGAGCAGTGCAGTTGGAAGGAGTCAATGATTTTTTTGGAGGGGGGGGGGGTCTGCACAACTAGAGTGATGTCATAATATTATGACGTCACCTTGAAAGATGTGTGTGTCCCACATTGTTTTGTGCACCTGATTTGCAAATTGGTCCGAAAATTAGTTGAATGACTTTTGTCATTGGTGTTGATTTTTTTTTATTGTGATATGTCTCTACTAATTGCAATGTAGAAGTACGTTCAACTGAATGGTCAGGTAATTTGCGGATTGATTCACAAATCATGTGTATGAAACAATATGGGGCTCAGTGTAAATGCAAAAATATACATCTAGAGTGCATATATACATGTAGTGTTATATAATAACATTTTTTATTGCTCACAATTTGCTTTATACATAAAAGCAAGCAAGGTCTAATGACTATTGGTAAAACTTTAATACACGGGTTTACTGCTTTGGATTTAAAGGGGAACTAAATAGAGCCTATTTTGGTGTTTGTATTTATCAAGTTAAGTATATTGATTATAAAGGTAAGGTAAGAAAAGCATGATGACGAAATAGTGTCTGATTAAATGTACCGGTGTCTGATTAAATGTACCATAGTTGGCCGAACTGGTGAACTGACTTCTAGTCTAGGTTGTTTCGACTTTTACGTTAATGATCGATCGAGACAGGCATTTTGTTTTGTTTTTTGTCCAACTGTCTAATAAATGCTGTTTCCAGTACTGCACTGTGTGTAGTCGCAAATCGTACTAGGATAAACGAAAACACTAGCTTCCTATAGTAATTCCGCATGAGTTTTATAAGTTCCTAATCGATACTAAAAATATAACCTACCGGAATAAATCGTCCTATTTGTACGTACAAGTTCTCGTCAGATCGCGTGCAGACGACGAAGTGCCGACAATAACAAACTAGCAGACCGTGATAACAGTGCAACTTTATACGTTTATTGCGTAACGATTCCTTCCAACAGTTCACTAACAGGTAGGTAAATACAAGATTCAAATCTCCACGTTTGCTGTATAAGCGAAGTGATAAACTGTCTAAATCGAAGAGAAACCATAAAACTACTATGCAGCCGTCCAGTCTTGTAAACAAACTGTTGAGTTCTAGAACAGCTGCCAATAGGAGCACCCCTAACTAAATGTGATTTCACACTAACTACGCTATATTTGGAACACTTAGGTATAGTAAAAAATACAATTCAAGAAACGTATAACGCAAAACCAGACAACTGTCATAGTCCTTTAAATTGGCGGCTACACACCAGCCCCTAAATTGGTAATATGTATAATGCATATAACAATTTCTACATACTTATACATTAAGACGCCAATAAATCACTCTAAAGGTCTAAAGACGCATTTCAAATAAAGTTTGATAAAGTACACATCAAGTGGCTATTCAATAAGGTATATACCAACAAAGCAATTCGATAAAGTACATAAAACAACAATTCGAAAAATCTACTTAATTAATTTGAACAATTATAATAAAAACAACATCAAATCTTCTTATTGATTGTAATCTTCTTTTCATCACACTGGATCTCTCCAGACTTCACCAAATATGCCATCTAATATGTAGGTCCTCTTCATAGGACTCCTAGACAATGTCAATACCAACCAACGCTGAACACAGTGAATTAACTTTCACTGTTTGAGATCAATGTTATTTACTCTGCCTCCAATAACATGCAGAGTTTGTTGTATGGCCGTTCCAAGACATTATGGTTAGTCTTGACCAACACTCGCCGCACCACTCCCTTATGGTCAGGCATTACTTCAACAATTCTGGCCATAGGCCACACACATCTTGGAGTGTTCATATCTTTGATTAGCACCACATCCTCTACCTTCAAGTTCGGATGGGTTTTCAGCCACTTCTGTCGTTCTTGTAGGGAAGGCAAATACTCCCTTACCCAGCGATGCCAAAACAAGTCTGACATGTATTGGATTTGCCGCCATCTACGTCTAGCATACATATCATGCTTTCCAGTCAGGCAAGGAGCTAAAGCCGTGGACTTCATTGTGAGCAGCATGTTAGGTGTTAACGCTTCCAAATCTCCAGCATCTTCAGAAGGCTTTGTGATTGGCCTACTGTTTATTATCTGCTCAACTTCACAGAAGAATGTCTGCAGACCATCGTCATCTAATTGTTGCTGTTTTGTAATTTCTTGCAAGATTTGTCTGATTGTGCGAATCTGTCTCTCCCAAACCCCACCAAAGTGAGAACCGGAGGGAGGATTGAATCTCCAGTCTATTCCCTTCTGTAGTAAGAACCCATTAATTTTCGACTGGTTCCAATTCTGCAATTCTTCTTTCAGCTCTCATTGTGCTCCCACAAAGTTGCTACCATTATCTGACCTAATTAGTTTCACAGCACCTCGCCTTGCAATAAATCTTCGTAATGCATTGATGAATGAATCAGTGCTCAACGATTCTGCTTTCTCTATATGTACTGCCCTCACAGGTAAAAACAGCTCCATATCTTTTCACGATACCATGTTTCTGTTTCACTTCAATTGGCCCAAAGTAGTCCAAACCTACACGGGTGAATGGTGGGTCATTCGCCTCCAGTCTGTCTGATGGCAAGTCAGCCATTTTTTGTTCACCAATTCTGGCTCTATACCGTCTGCATGTCACACAATTATGAATCAACTTTCTTGTTGCTGAATTGGCATTTGGAATCCAATATTTCTCTCTCAACTTGGACAATATATATCCTCTTCCGAAGTGTCCACCTGATTCATGAATTTCACGAAGTATAAGCATCGACACATGTACTCCCTTCGGCAGAATTAGTTGATGCTTTGATTCTTCTGCCATCTTCGCTTGACATAGTCTTCCCCCGACCCGCAACAAACCATCCTCTCCAAACACTGGATCTAGCTTGTATAATGTGGCTACTTCGCTTTACCATTTTTTTTGCACTTCTCACACTATGTATTTCTTCACCAAATGCTTCTTGTTGAACACAGTTAATAATCACATGTTCAGCTTCTTGAAGATCTTGAACAGTGATACCCGTTGAAAAGTTATCTTGCTCGTTCCTGCAATGTTTCAACAACGCCTTCTTTATCTTCAAGATCCATGATACTGCTCGCTTTAGTTTGTACCAACTTGAATACCGCTCAAACAACTCATTAATTAGCTTCTCTGAGTCATTGGTAGATACTGCATTCACAATCACATGTTTTTTGACCTCCAGATCTCCATCTTTCAGTTGCATATCGCAAGATCTAACAGGCCACTGGTCTTGTGTTTCCCAAACTAATTCAGGTCCGGTACTCCATCTCTGGCTTTTCAGAAACACCTGAATTGACTGCCCCCTGGAACCATCATCTGCTGGATTATGACTAGTGTTGACATAGGACCATTGGTCTGGATTGGATGCTTCATGAATCACAGCTACTCTATTGGCTATGAAGGTATGAAACCTTGCAGTCTCATTCTTGATATACCTCAACACAGTCATGCTATCAGTCCAATAGTGTGTCGAGTCAAATTGGATGTCCAATTCCTTCTTGATCAGCTTATCCATACGAACAGCAACTGTGGCGGCTGACAACTCCAAACGTGGTATAGTGACTTGCTTGAGGGGTGTCACTCTTGATTTACCCATGATGAAAGAACAATGTATTTGGCCTTCTTCATTTATCATCCTCATATAGGACACAGCACTATAGCCTAAATTACTCGCATCGGAAAAATGATGCAATTGCGTTTCTACTGGTGTGCCAAAGTCATTTGGCTTAATACATCTCCTGACTTCAAAATGTTCTCCTAATTTGGGCAAGTTGTACAGCCATTCTTGCCAACGCTTTTGATGTTTATCAGGAATCTCTTCATCCCATCCAAGCTTCTGTCTACACAAATCTTGCAGTATTATTTTGGGTCTCAAAACAGCAGGTGCAGCCAAACCCAAGGGGTCATAAATCGAGCTTACAAGACTTAATATCCCTCACCTTGTTGCAGGTTTTTCCTTGTATTTATTCTGGAAACCAAAGGTATCAGCTTCAACATTCCATTCACAACGGGATATAAGGCCGCTGGGGGCGGACGTGTATATACCGCGAGATTTTAACGATATTTTGCGAGAATTGTACGTGCACGCGCATTGTCAGCGCGCATGGTACCAGACTCGTCGATTGATTTGGGTATTGGATAAATCCCAAATTTCACTATGATAATTTATTTTCGAAATTGGTTATGAGACTGTATAACATCCTTTGGTAACAAGGACATACCTTTGTGGAAAGGTGTGAGCAGAGACAATGCAACGGTGAATGCATTTTCCTATGTTGGTGAGTATTTTTTGATAAATTTATTCGATGTAGCGACAAATTCATTTTCACCCACCATCAGTTTTGATCATATAATTTACAATTATGATTTTTAAACCACAAACCGAAACGATACGTTTGTATTCAAGTAAACAACGGTGTTGTTTGTGCAGTACTGAGCTAAATGGCCGCCTTTTGAAAAAGTTAGACGGATGCCGGGGACGGGTGTTATGTTTCATTTTGCGGATCCCGGTGGTCAGTCAACGTGTACAACGGACGTTACATACGCACACTCGCTGCACCAGTGTTCGTAAACATGTATATGTGTGAATGGGTTAGGTTTCGCACCTTTTGTTCTAGTTTAAATGTCTGAAAATAGGAAAACAAATGATATTGTAAAGTCTAATTCGTTTTTGAATGCCTGGATTCGCGATTATGCGTGGAAATAAAAGAACTGGGTCCGCGCGCTGAGACCACGTCTACTTTTGTGACTGATTTAAAATGTCTGTTGTTTTGCAAGTGTTTATTTTTTATCCGTTTAGATAAACTAAAACATGTGGTATTTTCCTATCCAAATATTTTAATAAACTCCTCACAAAAAATTATTTTATTTTAAAGACGGACAATCAGCCCAGTGCCGTGTTTGAGTACGTCAATGCGTACTGAAATGTTATTTATTTACAAAGAATTCAAACAGGGCGCGCAGCAATATTAACAGTATAGCGTTCTGTTTACATTTGTGCACTGAGTTATGATTTATGTGATTCAATCATATTAAGACTGCCATATGGTATCTTCAATATTTTAATACTTTAAACATTGTTTCTTCTTTTTCAGTTACTGTACAGAAGCCATACCTCTACATGTTATTTGTCAACTGAATGACATGTATTTGAAGTGCATACCATATATTGAAATGACGAACATAAACATTTTGGACTTTGAAGTCTGTCAGTTGAGCTGACTATAATGACATCACAGAAAGTGGCGGTGAAATGTCCCTGCCGATTTGTTCAATCTAGTTATCAAAGAACTCATTATATTTCTTTTCTGATGAAAAGATAAACCTGATGTTCAAGTATGCTGGTCTACAAATTGCCACCAAAACATACAAAAATGGATGGACCTCAAAGATAATGATACACAATTAGGACAAACCCTTTTGTTATTACCTACTCTCAGCGAAGTGAAAAAATGAAAAATTATTGATTCTATAATGAATTAATTAAATAATATTAAAATGTTTCGAACTACATGTATTTCAAAATTGTGTTATTTGATAACAGCTATGCCAAAAAAGAATAACAGGTTCAACATTGGTAAGTGGGCTGCAAGGAAACTGTTATTCACCGAGATGCAGATCTCTGGCAATGCGAGTGTTCATGAGCTACAGAAACAATTGGATGAGTGTTCTGAGAAATCAAAGCGTTTGAAACATGAAAAGGAAATTGCTGATAGATCCATAACATCTCTTAGAACTGATGCTGCTGAAGCACAGAGAAGAAAACTGTCTTTGGAAAAGAAAATAAAAAGACGCAATAAAAAGGTATGTTCATTTTAAACTATATTTGAGCATATTGCATTTTGTAGTTCATGTGTCCTAGTATTAACCAGCTGTATGCTAAATTACACCATAATTTAAATTATAGTTGTCATACTGTTAGTGTTTCCTTTGGGTTTAAAAATGTTTTTGTACACAGCTGGTATTTTTTGTTTTGGAAAATTTGGCTATTTATTTAAAAATGTATTACGGTTATTCAAATGTGTCTATTACAGTCAAATGTGCCATTTCACTGCAAAGGTAATCCATCATTTTATGAATTGGTCATTGTAATATATAGCAGTGAATTTGAAAAAAAAAATTGTGCAGTCGCATTGGATAAGTAATTTTGTTATAGAAAATATGAAGCAAGTTTTTGAAACTCATCTATTATTAGTACTCCTATTTAGCTAATCAACAGTTTAAATGGCAATATTTTAATCCCAAGGATTGCACTTGATGTTTATTTGTATGGAATTCCCTTGGCAGTTTGTAAGCTACGGTTTAACTTTCTCTCTTTGTAGTGACATACATTTAGGAATTAATATTTATCTTTATGAGTAAACTGACAGTGATCATATTAGCACATACACAATATTGACGTGTTTGCATATGTTGTGATTGGTGTTATGCAGTTTCTTTAATAACTATGGTAACATAAGTAATTATGCTGAACCACACTTTTTTTTATTTTCAGTGTGAAGAATTAAGAAACACGTGTACAAAATTGAATGTTCAAAGTAGTACATGCTTAAAGCCAAGTATTTGTGATGAACACAACAGTGACCACTTGCTCCTATCTCGTAAGCAGGAACTAAGGCGTCGAAAACAGACATGTGATATACTAAAAGGTGTTCATGGAAATGATGACCAGGACAGTGATTGTGTTCCCAAACCAGTTATTGATGGTTTATGGACCACCTTTGTCAATAAATGCCCTACAGAAATTATGCCAGGTTATTTTTCAAAGTCCCCAACTGTTATGAAAAAGGTTTTACCCAAAATCACATCCCCCATCAGTTGCATGAACACCAGACATGAAATAGAGTTAGAAAAAACACTAACAAGGTCAGTTTATAGTTTAGCCACGCTCTATCAGGGTGGACTGATATCAAAACGAAAATATAACAGCGTACGCAAGAATCAGTTATCTTATATTAGGTCACTGAGGTATTCTAATCCTATGACTATGATAGCAAGTATACCAATACTACCATACAGATCTGTAGTATCCTATATGAAGTCAGTAGTTAAACCACATACTGTGGATATTGGCAGTGGGATAAAGGGTAAGAAAAGAAACTTGGAGGATCTTTTAGTCGCACTTGGTAAACTGTATCTAACTCTTGAAAGCTCACTAGATGGATTTAATTTAAATTGGTTTGATAAAAAAAAAGGTAATTTTCAGTTTGCAGTTGGTGCTGATGGAGCACCATTTGGCAAGTACGGACAATCAACATCTTTTTTGGTCTCAATTTTGAATTCTGGACATCGCGTTGCTAGTTGCGACCACAATTTCCTTCTTGTTGGTGCAGAATGTAAAGAAGGTCACCCTACTTTACTAGAATATACTAAAACATTAAAAAAAGACATATGTGATGTGGAAAAGAAAGTTTTTGAAATTGATGGAATTTCATGCTCATTTAGTATTGGTTTGTTACCATGTGATCAAAAATGGTTTGCCACTGCATGCGGCGAATTAAACAATGCTGCAATGTATCCTTCAAGTTATGCAAATGTTAGAAAGGATGAAATTGGATACATTGGAGGTAGTATTGGTACAGATGCAAAATATAATAAATGGCAACCATGGAAATATAGTGAAAGGGTAATGGCTGCCAAGAAAATTGAGATATATAAACAGAAAGTTTTTGATCGCACCAAAATTACAAAATATATAGCCAGTCTGAAATCAAGGCAGGAACATGTACCTTTGTTAGGGGAGTTCATAGACAAAGGTAGACTTGACCCTTTGCATGTAAAAAATAACTCTTGGCAACACTTTAATAAGTACTTGTTTCAGGAAGCCATGGCAAAAACTGATAATAAAATATTGGATAAAGCATTAACAATTGCTGATTTGCCACTAGATTGCGTTTTTATGAAATATTACCAAGCTATTAAAACCCAAGCAAGAGCTGGAAAAGTTGCTTTGAGAATCAGAAAGTGGTTTTCAGAAAAAAGAAAGAAGGGAATTGCATTAGACATGAGATTTACTGGTGAAGATTCTCAAAAATTTGCCTTGAATTTCATGGAGATTATTCTAGCACTGCAATCAGAAAAAGATTCTCATTTGAACACCCTTAAACTGCATGTTTTCAGCTGTTTGGGAGTTTGTTTACGACATATTAGTGCTTTGTCATCAAAATTTGAGATCATAGTTGATGATATTGATGACCTACAGAAATATTGCACCATGTACTTCAATGGATGTGCATTATTTTTGAAAGTTGGATTATGTGAATGGACAGTGGCTTATGTTTTACCATATCACATGAGAATAATTTATGATGAGTTTGGAGTGGGCCTGGGTCTAAACACCACTCAGGGTAGAGAAGCTAAACACTTGAAACTGCAGGGATACTCCAAGTTTACCACAACACAAAACAAATGGGACAAGGTGTTTGAACATGAATTTATTGATATTGTACATTTAAGGCAACAAAATCCAAATCTTGACACTTACAGACATGTTGAATCTGAAGAAATTAAACTTTTGCCTGCTTCTATAATCCACAATGTGGGTAAATGTGTATGTGGTCTAAACAAGGGCATAAATGAACAAAAATGTTGTTTTTGTAGCAATAGTCTTCATGAGGAAGTTGAAAGGTCATTTGAGCTTGGAATGTATACAAACAAAATCAAGAAACTTCTCGAAACCATGAGAAACTGAAAAATATTTTAATTTAATTACTGTATTTGCTCTATTAGTAGCGCATGCTCTAACATAAATAACAGGCGTTTCTATGGTCAAAATGCTAGAGATTTTAATAAATCTGTATACAATGCTTTTCTAATAGAACAAATACGGTTATTATACTTCAGTTTGAGTAGATCAGTACTTGTTCAGACTACGAAAAGTATCTTTGTCAAGCCATAATAATTAACTTCCACAGCTAAAATTGTTTTTAACAATGAATTTTGTATTTCTGCTGAAATTCTGTTTTTAAAATAACTTTGAAAATGATTTTAGAATTCAAAAATGTTAGAATTGTACAATGAATTGAACATTGAAATTTACTTGTTTAAAAAAAAATTGCATGTTTAAAAATAGGTGTATAGTATTTTTACATAATACTGATGAAATTTGTATATTCACATAAAATAAACTTTTTTATCAGTTTTGAATTATGATAATGTCAATGATTTTTTATTGTAAGTTGCATTTTTGAATACTGGTGATAAATAAACACTTTTAAATTTTTAAATTGTGCTTGATTTGTATTGTATCAGTTACAATTTTCCAAAAATTAATTTACCACGCATGCATCAAACTTTGTTTCATTATCGGTCACATGTCGTACATTTGCCTGTCCTAACACCAAATTAGATCTATCACCATATTGGAGTACCGTATTAGAAATAAAGCAGGTGTACATGTAATTACTAGTGTTGTCATTTACATTCTCTTAACTGAAGTGAAAATGAACAACATTATTATTATAATCCTACTAAACATATATGCACTTCTATTGGAGGTGTGCTTCTAGTGGAGGAAATGTGGTATCCAAATTTCCCTACAGCGCAGATTGTGGTTGTAAAATGACGATAGTGAAAGGGTTAATGAAGGGAGCATAATGAATTTCTGAATGAATTAGAAACCACCCAAACACCTGCATGTCACTTGCTTTAACCTCGTAAGCCTTGCTGTACACATGCTAACTATTTCATTTTTGATTTTGCACCTGTTTACCAAACCTTGGTTTATATTTATTAACCACACTCAAGAACAAGGTCTAAAAGTTGTTCACAATCTTGTAATTATGTACCAGCAATCATTGTGGGTACTTTACATTTATTTGTTAAGTTGATAAATTTATAACATTATGGATGAATCATAGTCTTTTTAAACAATAATACTACCCCCTACTTGTAATTATAATAGTAGTGGTGATATGTCCAGCAAGCATTGTGGGTATTTACATCCTTTTGTAAAGTTGATAACTCAATAACTTCCATAGCATAGATATACTTGGACGTGGCTATTTTTAAAAAAATTCGGAGACATGTTTTAACCAACTTAAGCCAAAATACCTATTTTGCTAGGAATTTGAGGTGCCCTCCTATCAGGTGGGGTGGAGGGGGAACACCCTCTGACCTCAAATGGATGGTCCTCAGGAAAAAACAAAACAAAATTTGTTAATTATAAACAGTTCCATACTTTATTCTGTTAAACATACAGAATGACGTTGTTTAGCAGTAATGTATCAATGTTAGTTTCTAGACATGTTGCGGAAATCCGTGTTCATTATAGACTCTATAATGAAATGAAATTGTCATTTTTTCACTTCGTTGAGAGTATGTAATAACAAAAGGTTTGTCCTTGTTTATCATTATCTTTGAGGTCCATCCATTTTTGTATGTCTTGGTGGCAATTTGTAGACCAGCATACTTGAGCATCACGTTTATCTTTTCATACATGTAGTAGGTAATAGTATAAACGACCTTGCCGCGCACCCGATCTTCTGCCACGCCGTACAAAGGAAATATAATGAGTTCTTTGATAACTAGATTAAACAAATCGACAGGGACATCTCGCTGGAAGAAACCTCTAAATGGATTACAGCTTGAAGTACGGATACTTAAACGCCTTTCGATGCACGTTTTCCAGTGCTGGATCTCTGAATCATACAAACGTTTTGCTTGAATAAGTTGGTATCGTGGGCGCTTCCAAGAACTGTTGCTGTATTTTAAGACCAATGCATCAGACAACTTCGTCATTTCGTCAAGATACTGACAGGCAGTTCTGTCGCCATTTTTCGAATACCTATGCTTGGTACTTCTTAAAAATGCCACCACTTTCTGCGACGCCGCCAAGAATGCCATATTGAAGCAGTTGCGCGTACATGCCACATACACTACTGATTGCGCGCGAAACGCGCTTTGAACGCGCACTCTAAAGTCTCGCGGTCAAAGGTTAAAAGTCCCACTTAGTCTTTGTTATGCCCCGTAGTGATTTCATGCCTAATGCTCTTTCAGTCGGCAAGTTGTCACTTTCTAAATCTATATCTTTCACTTCCAGTGCTCTTTCACTTTCAGGTATTGATTCCAACAACTGTCGCTGATTACTAATCCATTTAGTTAGCCTAAACCCTCCTTTATTACAGGTGTCTATCAGTTTAGCAGCTAGTATCTTTCCTTCATTTATGGTTGCAACTGATTTGAGTAAATCATCAACATAGAAGTTGTTGTTTATCGTCTTAGTGACTATATTGCTGTCAGTATCTGTATTATCTGCTGCTGTTCTCTTCAATGCATGATTAGCACAGCTCGGTGAAGATGTTGCACCAGATATGTGGACTTTCATTCTATACTCAGCCATTGGTTTAGTAGTGTCACCCTCTGGCCACCATAGGTAGCGTTGAAAATCCATGTTTTCTTTAGGTACTGCAACTTGGGAAAACATGGCCTCTATGTCTGACATCAATGCTATGGGCTCCAGTCGGAACCTTGAAAGTACTCCTAGCAAAGAATTTGTTAGGTCAGGTCCTTGCAACAGCATCTTATTTAATGATGTGCCCCGAAACTCTGCTCCACAATCAAATACAACTCTTAATTTCTGTTTCTGAGGATGACGGACAGCATGGTGTGGAAGATACCACAATCTTCCTTCTTCACCCCATAATTCCTGGTCCGGTACCTTCTCAGCAAACCCTTTAGCGATAACACCCTCCATGAACTGTGAATATTCACTGCGATATTTGGTATCGTTTTCCAATCTTCTTTTGAGTTGTTTTAATCGCTGCTCAGCTACAGATCTATTATTTGGCATAACCACATGATGGTCACGAAATGGTAATGGCACTTGATAGTGACCATTGACGAGCTTTGTTTCTGCTTCCATAATGGCTATAAACTTCTTGTCTTCAATAGAATTCTCAGGTTTGTCGTCAACTGTTCTTTCACTAAATTCGTGATTGAAGAAATCTGCTAATTGTTGTTCCATTGGTGGCCCTATTTGAATTCGACCAACTGATGCTTCTGAGACATAACCATCTATTTCTTCTCCAGCCCCCATAAGGGAACCATTTACAGCCCATCCCAGCAAGGTACGAATGGCATAGGGTTCATCGCCTTTGCTATTGATCACATCCCATGGCTCAAAAGCCTCTGGTACATTATTACCAATTAAGAGGCCTATGTCTGCATCAATACTGTCAAGGTGTACGTCCTTCAGGTGAGACCAACCTGAAATGTCCTCTTGCTTCAGGATGTCGTCCTTTGACACTGGTATTTCGTCCTGTGTGTAAGTAGCAGGTAGTTGGATGATATGTTTTCCTTTCAAGTCCATGACTTCAAGGCCTTTAACTATGTAACTTTCTGACACTTTGCTTCCAGATATGGTTCGCAAAGTAAGTTTGGTCCTCTGACCACCAACATTCAGTTGTCGTCTAATCGCATTAGTACAAAACACAGCATCACTAGCATTGTCCATAAAAGCATACGTCTGTATGTATGTTCCTGTGGATTTACACCTCAGGCCTACTGGTATGATCACTGGTTTTCCCATATATCTTTTAGACTTCACTGCTTGACAATCAACATCAATACATCCAACTGAGGTAGATAAGCTCTTTTCTTCAGGTTTGTCTCTTTTCTCGTAGTGCAGTACTGTAGGATGCTTCAACTTGCATATTTCACATGTCAACTTTCTAGTGCAGTCCTTCACAAGATGTTTGGAGTTCTTCAGACATCCAAAACACAACCCTTTAGCCTTAACCAACTGCATTTTGTCTTTGTAGGCTTTATTTACAAATACCTTCATTGTAGTATGTTGTGTGTCTTCTCTGCACAGCACAGGCATGTGTCATTGACTTTCTGTTCAGTACTTCTGCAAATGCTGAATGTTTCTTTCTTTGATCATTAGATCTCCAATTATACTTCTTATCCTTCTCCTTTGTCTGTGTACTATTTAGCTCACCAAATATGACATTCGTCATGATTTTAGCTTCTTGGTTGACATACTCCACCAAATCTCTGAACTGAATTGGTCCATGTTGCAGAATATCATATGATTTTCTTCCCCAGCCCTCTCACATTTTGTATGGTAATTTGCTGACCAACATCTGCAGGTTTCTGTGATGATCGAGTTCTTTCAAGTGTGCTTCACCCTTCATAGCATTATCGCATTTTGTTAAGAAAAGTGCGAAGTTATTAAGACCAGTCTTGTCTTCCGACTTCACATCAGGCCATTGCTCCGCTTGTGTAGTATATGCTCTGGCTACTACATGTGGATTGCCATACTTCTCATCAAGCAGTTTTTGACTCCCATGTGCGAAGCACATAATGGGAGTCTTTGCAGTTAGTGTGTCTGTGTGTGTGTGTATGTGTGTGTGGGTGTATGTGTGTGTGTGTGTGTGTGTATGTGTGTATGTGTGTATGTGTGTCCGACTGTTCCACTGCTATCTCAAGAACCATACATTGGTTTTTGATGAAACTTGGTGCATAGATGCTCTGGGCCAATGCGCAGATTTGATTAGGTTTTGGTAAAAATCCATGCTCGTTAATTACCTAATTTGCATGATAATTAGCTGATTTTTAGCTGTTCTATGACTGTTCCACTGATATCTAAAGAACCACTCATTGGATTTTGATGAAACTTGGTACATAGATGCTCTGAACATATGCGAAAATTTGATTAGTTTTTGGTAAAAATGCGTGCATATTAATTACCTAGTTTGCATGATAATTAGCTGATTTTTAGCTGTTCCATGATTGTTCCACTGATATCTAAACAACCACTCATTGGATTTTGATGAAACTTTGTACATACATGCTCTAAACTAATGCTAGGTTTTGATTAGTTTTTGGTAATAATCTGTGGATACTAATTACCTAATTTGCATAATGATTAGTCAATTTTCGGTTTTTCCACTGATAGCTCAAGTACTAATCATCACATTTCAATGAAACTTGGTACATAGATGTCATATGACACTGCACAGACCTGATAGTTTTTATGGTAATATCAGTACATATTAATTACCTAATTTGCATAATTAATTATTTTTCAGCATTTGATATAAGTACTAATCATCACATTTCAATGAAACTTGGTACATAGATGTCATATGACACTGCACAGACCTGATAGTTTTTATGGTAATATCAGTACATATTAATTACCTAATTTGCATAATTAATTAATTTTCAGCATTTGATATAAGTAGTGAGCATTACATTTCAATGAAACTTGGTACTTACATACTCAAGGACTATGCAGAGATTGATTGTTTCCGATAAATATTTGTGCATATTAATCACCCAATTTGCATAATTAATTAATTTTCAGCTTTTCCACAGGTATCTCAAGTACTAATCATCACATTTCAATAAAACTTGGTACATAGATCCTTTAGAACTATGCAAAGACCTGATTAGTTTTAGGGCAAATAATTGTGCATATTAATTAACTAATTTGCATAATTAATTTTCAGCTTTTCTACTGATATCTAAAGTACTAATCATCACATTTCAATGAATCTAGAATTATGCAAACCCAATTAATTTCCGGTAAATATTTGTGACTATTAATCACCTAATTTGCATAATTAACCAACTTTCACACTGATATCTCAGGTACTAAACATCACATATCAATGAATGTACATGGATGCTGTAGGACAATAGACAGACCTGGATAAATGTGGGTTAAAATCTGTACATATTAATTACCTAATTTGCATAATTAACCAATTTTAAGCTTTCACACTGATATCTAAAGTACTAATTATTCCATTTCAATGAAACTTAGTACAAAGATCCTTTAGGACTATGCAGAGACCTGATTAGTTTCAGGGTAAATAATTGTGCATATTAATTACCTAATTTGCATAATTAATTTTCAGCTTTTCTACTGATATCTAAAGTACTAATCATCACATTTCAATGAATCTAGAATTATGCAGAGACCCAATTAGTTTTTGGTAAATATTTGTGCATATTAATTAACTAATTTGCATAATTAACCAATTTCCAACTTTCACACTGATATCTCAGGTACTAATCATCACATATCAATGAATGTTTATACATGGATGCTGTAGGACAATAGACAGACCTGGATAATTGTGGGTTAAAATCTGTACATATTAATTACCCAATTTGCGTAATTAACCAATTTTAAGCTTTCACACTGATATCTAAAGTACTAATTTCCATTTTAATGAAACTTAGTACAAAGATGCTCTAGGACAATGTACAAACCTAATTAGTTTGGGGTAAAAATCTGTTCATATTAATTCCCTAATAAGCATATTAATTCATAATTTTTTGGTTCTAATCACATTTCAATTAAACTTGGAGACATAGATTTTCTGTTACATTGTGCAGACCTCATTAGTTTTACACTCAAATCTGGTCATATTAATTTTCTGATTTGCATATTAATTAGTTTTCAGCTAAGTAATTTCGAATTATATTTAATGTGTCTCCAATACTCTCAGCACATGGGAGTTCTTTCTAAGCTTTCTTTGATCTGGCCTTGATACAACCTTCTGCAGGGTCCATGTGGATACAGCTACTTACAATTTCCTTTGGCTCATTTTCAGTATATTGTTCTAAATAATAAAGTCTATCTTCAGGGTCATCTGTTTTTGCTTCTATTCCATGCTTAAATGCACGTAAAAATTGCTTGAATTTCAATGAATCACCGCGGAATGTCGGTATTTGTTGTGGTGGAAGACTAGCACGCTTGTTGTGATCTATAAGCAACTTAGTCATCTTGTTTTGTTGTTGTATTATGGCTGAGAAGTCTTGCTCAGATGAACCATGACTAACACTGCTACTGGATCCTATATTACTGCCAATGTTGGTTAGCTCTGAATTGTGATTTTGTTGAGTCCGATTGTTGTGTGGTTGCAGTAATGGATGACCACCATCGTCTTCACCACCATCTTCATACTGTTGGTACACTTCAATTTTTGCATTTTGTGCAGCAATCTCTGTTTCAAGCTCCAACATATCTCTTTTCTTTCGTAACTGCATTTCCTGCTCTTCCAATAACTGACGTTCTTTCAGTACAGCAGCACGAGCCACGAGTTCAGCCTTTTTAGCCATAGCACTAACTATAGATGCATTACTCTTAACACTGCTTGTACAACTATGGGATGAGATCCCACTACCAGAAATTGTTTTTTGTGTTTTCTTGTAACCACTGCTGCTCACTTGTGAAACACTGTCAGATGGTTTAACATCTACCTCATCTGTGAAAATTCCATGAGCCTCACTTTCTTGCAGTCATGTGCCAATGTATTGTCTGAAGCGGTCAAATTCATCCAACCGTGGTAACATCCACTCATCATAGTCCTTGTGACGTTCTTCTGGTTCCAATATATCTTGGTACTTGTCGTCAGCTTGCCTGAGATTTTCATAAGTCAATTCCCATTCCTGTAATCTCTTTCTCACTTCAAGTGCATTAGTTCTTTTCTTGATTAAGACTTTAATTTGATTTATCTTTTCGGTTATCTTACCGCAGAAAGCTGACCTAGAAGCCCTTAGTTGCCTTTTCTCTTCTTCTGTGTACTGTTCTGTCTTGGTGGATATACGTTTTTCATCAGGTTGATTGAGTGAGGCCCCGTCTAAACTCATTTTGTTGGTTTAACGTTTTTTTTTTTTTCTTACAATGGAATACGGAATAAGAATTCAAAGTTATCAATCCGGTTCTTAGTTGAACTCACAAGATTGTTAAAATATATTACAGCATATCCTGGTTAGTACAAAAGCTCCACTGCCCGCTGCTTGCAACTATACTTTCTTCAGCGCTTATCGGTGTAGAAAGCCCTAACCCTACTTTTCAGCTACGGACGTTCACTGGATGCAAATTATTGCCGCGTGAAGGTGCCGTATACCAGTATTCACTTCACTAATACATACAACAATGAGTTCATAAAAAATAAACAATGAATATATTTCGTTGTCCCGTTATCGTTCAGAATATCTGTACTCGTCTTGTCCGGTTATCGTTCAGAATATCTGCACTAAGTAGTTTTATCTTAATGTAGTCGCAAATCGTACTAGGATAAACGAAAACACTAGCTTCCTATAGTAATTCCGCATGAGTTTTATAAGTTCCTAATCGATACTAAAAATATAACCTACGGGAATAAATCGTCCTATTTGTACGTACAAGTTCTCGTCAGATCGCGTGCAGACGACGAAGTGCCGACAATAACAAACTAGCAGACCGCGATAACAGTGCAACTTTATACGTTTATTGCGTAACGATTCCTTCCAACAGTTCACTAACAGATAGGTAAATACAAGATTCAAATCTCCACGTTTGCTGTATAAGCGAAGTGATAAACCGTCTAAATCGAAGAGAAACCATAAAACTACTATGCAGCCGTCCAGTCTTGTAAACAAACTGTCGAGTTCTAGAACAGCTGCCAATAGGAGCACCCCTAACTAAATGTGATTTCACACTAACTACGCTATATTTGGAACACTTAGGTATAGTAAAAAATACAATTCAAGAAACGTATAACGCAAAACCAGACAACTGTCATAGTCCTTTAAATTGGCGGCTACACTGTGCGGCATGCAAATTATTCAAAGTATGGATGAGTATGCAATCTTGAGTTAGTAGGTGGTGTTGGAAACATTTTCGTTCATGTATTCACGGGGCTGCACCGGCAAATTATGGGACAATTGTCATAAGAACACCAAGCAGATTGTTTAATTGTCCGTGTAATTTGAAATAAAACTATCATCCGAACAAGGGGCATCGTCGACGATATACTAGTTCTCTCATCACTCACACTGGACTGATCTGAATCTTCACAGTATACCGTACTTCCCTGATCATAAGCCCGGAGGCATGAACACGTAAGGGAAAAGTAAGGGATGAGCTTATACTCGAGGACCAACTCACAAAAGATGATTTTGTTTGGGGGTTTAACACTGTAACCATCTTGCTAACAACGAAAAATTATCCAAAAAAATTATTCGTTCACCACGCCGGGCTCGGGAAAATAATACTTCTTTTTGAAAAAAATGCGTCATTGATTTCCACGACACAATGAAGAGACAAACATGTTCATAAAAACACACACATTTTATTACAATACGAATTACATACCGTCTGAATTTACGGTGAAATAATGGGTAGGGTCTGTGAGGAAACAGTGGACGAAGGCATTTATCATTATCTTGGTTTTGGTATGTTTTTGATCGTACGCAAACTCTCGACGCAAAGCAATTTTCCACCATGAGGTTTTTCAGCACGATTTGACTTGGAACAACTTCATTTGACCTAACAGGTCATGTCTTTCATTAACTAATCAAAATGATGTGTCGTAATGATGAAATTTTCTGATTATTGACGACGATTTTTTAACGCAATGTGGAAGTGAATTACCGCAATGTTTAAATGCGATCTGTAACACTGATTGCAATGATTTTTTCCCTAAAAACTGGCGATTCGCAATTTCCGAAATATAAACGACGGCTAATAGTAACCGTGGGTAAACTGAGTGTGGAGGAAAAATTTAAACACCTTTCACGGTCGCCAACATCATGTCACATCGTTCAAACCCTAGGCCTTTCATGATAATCTCAAGGTAAACCATGCCCAATAACCAGGTACACGACTTAACGATCACATTTTTGGCTTTTGGAAAGCTACTACTCAAAGAAATATGGATTACTCCAGTATTGCAACATCGGGGTTCATCCTAAGTAAATGACAGAATAGAAAGGATGCAAACCACGTTGTGTACGTTCGCCATCATAAAAGCAGGAACCAAACTACCATGCCAATCACGATTATTATGAAATGAAACACACCTTTTACACGCATATTTTAAAGAATATCGTTGACGCCCAGTAAAAACACTCTCAACTCGATAAATACCTAGTAAAAAGAGAGGAATGGGCTTCATACTCGGGAGGGGCTTACGATCTGGGAAGTACGGTACTTCAACGCAATTGGGCTTTCACTCTCAGAATACTGTGGTTCAAACGCATAAGGCTCTAACCCAAGTTTTAAAAAGCACATTGTGCATATAAAAGTTGAGTTTATACTAATAGTACACAATGCTTGGCAGCATAAACGGCTATGTACAATGGCGTATACGAATGCGATCAGATACTAAAACGTCATAGCTTTGAAAAGTACCCGGATGTTAAATATGTTCGTTCGTTATTTATTCTCCTCCATGAATGGCCTCCATGGTGTTTAATTGCAAGCACTTCAAATGCCTATCCAAGCTACAGTTATAATTAAAACAAAACTAAACCACTGCAATATTATTTCGAATACAGTTTAGAATATACACAACTATAAATTAAGCCAGGCTGCATTTAGGTTCGCTTTAATGTCACGAAAACATTAATTTAAAGTTGTATATATTATGTTTTATATTTAGTTGAAAGCCCTTTGTAAATAGGTTAATTTGACCCCCTTAACTAAATCCAAAAACAAAATCCAGGACAACATCTATGGGTTTTGCCTGAAAAATGGCCAAGTTATTTAAGTTAGGAAAACAACTTAAATCCCATGATGCAACAGTGAGTAACTTACCAACATTAGCCTGTGGAGTCTGGCTGCACATTAAAAGCGTAAACTAAGCGAAACTTAGCGAAAAAGTATTGTGATAACAGTAGAACCTGCCAGCAGTACAAAATTTAATAGTTTATTTACAATGTTGAATTGAGACTCCTTAAGTTGTTGAAAACTCAAACCAACATGTATAATGTACATGTATGCTGTATAGTAAAACATATTTCTGAAAAGAGGAAATGATCAATTTTCAACAAAAATTAAAACATAATACAACTTTAAAACCTAAATGTTCATATGATATGTCAAAAGTTTGATAATTATAATTGTGAACAGTCCTCAATACTTTTGCCCTGAAATATTGAACCATTTTGGTGTGACAAAAGACACAAGTTAACCAATTAATACATAATGTATGTATTTATGTATTGTCAACTTCAGCTAAGGGTAAACGTGGGTAGACACACTATGATAGCATGCGTAGATGACAACTCTCTCGCTTTAAATGTCAGTGCATGAACTCTGGAGGTCATTGCCCATTTTCGCATGTAATTCAAACATGTGGTTATCAGTTGAAATGTACATGAATAATGTAATCGAAGTGCGCTGCCCAGAGTTTATTATATTATTATAATAAAATTTAAACCGTGCGCATGATATGGTATGTTATTGTATGGTTTATTTAAATTGCATATTCACTTCATTTCGAATAAAATAATTCACAATTCACCAGGTCATGTATAGCACATACCTCTACACATGCTGCCTTGCATGATGGGTGTTTCCTTCAAAAGCTAGGCCCACTGCCGAAACAGTGGATTGGTGTCAGGAAGGGCATCCGGCCAATTATCTCATGCTCCAAAAAAACCTTAAATTGCCACTAGTTTAAGATGAATCCGGCCACCCTCGTCTTCGGGGACCAAACCGGATTTAAAAAACTCTGGACTACAATAGGAACATCAATGAAGTATTTAAAATATTTTCCCGACATTCGGTAGACACCTGACTACTATCTTTTTCAATGATTTAAATGCGTACATGTGTAAGTTTGCGTAATTATTGCGAATGCAACATTATCACGTCGGTAATATTGAGATACTCACAGACCCAATACCCCGGGTCAGTACCCTAACAATTGTAAAAATAACTTGAGTTTGCGTAATTATTATGAAAGCAATTACAATGTTGAAATATTCAGAGCCGGTACAATATTGTAAACAAAATTGCGTGATTAGAAAAGCCAGTACAGAGTTGTGTACAAGTTGCGTAATTACAGTACTGTCGGATATCATAACAATTTCACTAGAACGACACACGAGGCAAGAACGAAAGGGGTTGCTAAGGTAACGTGCCAAACTTTGGTCAACATACACTTGATGTCAGCACCGCAGCGCAGCAAGTTTCGCAAAGAAGTACTTGAATTCAATTGCGCCCCAAAATGATGTCGCTGATCACTCAGTTGTCACGGCATATGTTGTACAAAATTTTGACTTCGGCTTTTTTTTCTAAATGCATGTTCTTGTTCACGTAAAATGCGACCTCTCACCAATGTATTAAAACACTTTGAATTTATACTTTGCGTGATTATATTTGGTCTACGCGGAACATTAAACTTTCTAAACAATATCTGAGACCATGCATGATGTATATTCACAAAATCATATTTTATATTATGTACGACTTTCATTCCAAGGCTCAGGCAAATAAAAGAAATGTTCTTCTGCCAACTATTATAGACTAGTTTCCAAGCTTTTGACTAAGCCAAATTTATTTAATTTTCCATTGGAAATTTTTGTGACCCAGTCCTTTGTGTTCATTCATGGTCTTGACAATGAATGTGAATTGCCGTGCGAGCCTACCATACATGACCGTGTATGTAAGGGTGCCTCTACAGGGTAGTTGCCTGTGGAAAAGGTGAGATGCAGTTTTGTATATATGCCACTTGAGTGTACGCCCAAATCAGACTTGTGCATGGCATTCTAATGATAACCTGCGCGCAAACCAGACTTGCGCGTGTGAATAAAATATAGTTGGAATAATGGGAATGAACGTGAAGCTTTCTAATCATGCCAGCCAGTAAAATACTGAGATTTCAAATATTATAAATAAAATGTATACAAGTGTTGTAATGTCCGATGTAATAGCCACATGTCGAGTTGAGTTTATTTTAATTTATAATGTGAACTATTCCAGTTCATGGATGCCAATGAAATTTGAGAACAACTGAAATGTACAAGTACATGTAAGTCAGACTCTTTTAAATGAATGTATCAAGTATACACATGAATTATTTGCCTCAACACATTGGTTTGTTCTTTATTCTAAGTTGCGACTGATATGTTTGTGTGGGCTTGATCGGCACAGTCGCAGAATAATAAATAGATTTTCTTGGATTAAAACAGTTTGCGAGCAGGGGTACAGCCACGTATGACTGCATGCATTTTAAAAAGGCGTACACCCTCCCCCAGGTCTCTTGGCTGACACTTTTTTTTTTTACAAAATACCCCTTGGAAGCTTAAAAATTACGACCGCATGGATTCACATCATCTGTGGGGAGTGTGGATAATATGAAAAAAAAAATAATCAAAAATATGACCCCCCTCGGAATTAAATCATCTGTAGGGGTGTGGATATAGAAAAAAAACCTGGAATAACCCGTAGTCCCGGGTGTGTCGCAGTGTGATAATCCCACGCACAGTGACATTCGCATACTACACCTATGTTTCAGATACATTGTACTTCTATTTACTGTAAAACCCTCCCAACGGAAACTCTCCATACTCAAAATACTCGAAATAAAACTTTTTTCATGTAGAAATTTTTCCAAACAAATTTAGCAATTTTTCAAGATTTTTGTCAGAAATATATATGGAAAGGTTTAATGTTTATTATTATCACTGATGTTGTATGCTGCTATACACATTGTTTATACTGCTTCAATTTGAATGTAACAAAACGGGATAAGACCTAGACTGGCAAAGTCGGGACTTCTTTTTTGTTTTACAAAAAAGAAATAATTGCTTTAAGTCCAGTGGATTTTCACAGGATTTCTTTTGTGATCACGCTAGTTTTTGCAATCACACTAAAAAGGCTAAACTGACAATTAATTATTTTTTTTAAACAAAAAAGAAGTCCAGCCTTTGCCATTCTGGATAAGACCTTGAATGCCGTGCTATGTGCAAACATGAGAGGCAACACCACATATTTGTATCAAAGTTTCCCGCTCAAGTTCACGAGAGTATATAAACACTCAGTGTACTTGATTTATGGCTTTTCTATGTTATGTTCACGTACTTCAGATAAACAACTAGTTATATGCTAATAAGTATGTATCGTGTCTGACTGCTGGACATCTCGGCTTTATAAAGAATATTACATCTAAATATACGATTTTCTCACAATTTTGTCTTCCGGTAATACAAAAATCTTAAGACTTTCTTTACACCAGATGCAAAAGTCTCAAGACTATATTCATAAGCTTATAATTTTTTTTTTAGTCGTCACAAAAATCTCAAGATTTTCTTTACACCAAGATATTGTTAATTACCCCAGCTCTGGAACACGTGTCCGTCACGCAAGTTTTTCAATTCAGGCATCAAATACGATTTTGACAAACTCAGCGATGATCGATATAGAAGTCGACACTTTGACTGACTACCATATAAGTAATTGTTCAGTCCAGAACAACCCCGTTGTAGTTCTTTCTAACTTCTTACCAACTTGAATATTGTCCAGTGCCGGGGTCCAGCGACAGTGTACAAACGTGTGCCAGTGGCGGTGACGATCACGATGACCTGCTACGCCGGCAAACTTGATATTATGGTTCATTCTTCCTTAACGAACAAGTACACAAGTGGCAATTTAGTCAAAAATCGTACAAAAATGTGCCTTATATACACTTCAGACAACTAATACATTTGTATACATGTATTGGCCATGCAAGCTGCCCAGCAAGTTCCCCTTCTTACAACTAAGTTTGAAACGCCTTTTTTCACTTTTAATAATATTGATGTACTAGTGAATGATTTTAGGTGAGAAAACAGCAGCCATTTCACATAATATGTAGTAAGCATTCCGTTAGGATAAAACAGTTGGATATTATGCAATTAGTATTGTTTAGGCCGTACTGATTTGATACACTGGTGACATCATCCAGGGTGTCCAAAACTGTCACGAGCGCGCCAAAAAGGTAGACAAGACAGAAAACTGACATTTATTATGAAATCTAACTTAACATTAACTCCCCTTTGTGTGTAGTATTTTTCACAACAAAGAAATTAAAACCCGGCGCCTCTACGTAACCACTTGTTGGTTTCGCGGTGGCACCTTTTACAACTGTATTTCGTGTATTGCATGTCGTCTTTTATTTACAATGTATTTAGCAATGTATAGATGTAATGACAGCACCAGGGCTCGCTGCCGTTTTCTTTTTGGTCTCCTCTTGTTTTGAGTCGACTGTGCAGTGGTTATATTCAAAATTTACCAGCATAGAACCCGCATCCAAGATACTTTGTCGTAGCTGCGTGCGGGGTTCGGGATTTTTGCGTGAAGGTGTGTGTTTTTCACTGGAGTTCTGATGAGATTTTCTTTCAGGGCCATCAAGATCGCTGGGACTGACGGCGTCACAGCAAGGTTGCACGTCCAGTAAACAAATCGTGAGTTGCGTGTTTGGCATGAGTGGAAAGTCCTCACACTCAGCTACTGGTGCTTCGTGTACCGGGACGTTGAGTAGGAGGCCCGATGGTGGAGGTACCAATATTTTTCTCGGTCTCCCCCCGCTGATTGGCGGGCATCCTCACAGTCTGTTTTTTCAGGCGATGGTTTACCCAATTTTATCGGCTGCAGGCTTTCCTCCTATGGGGCCCGTTGCGGGTCCCTGTGTGGACCCTTCCTCGCACGGCGCCGGGTTTGCCTCCGAGTTGAGGGCTTTGGTCGAAAGACTGTTAGGACAATTGCGTCCCTGGCAGGCACTGCGGCCCCTCGGTGGGCAAGCAGGAAGAAACTTGTTTGCATTCCCAGCCGCGGCTCTCCCACTAATTTTGGGTGAGGCCTAGGCTCAGACTAATTGCACCAGGCCTCCTCTGGAGCCTTGGGCACTAAATGCCAACGGGTGCTGGCAGCCAAGCCTCGGATCTCGGGGCAGGGCTTTCAGGGCAGGGCTTTCAGGGCAGGGCACACGTTGACCCCCCCCTATTTTCAGCCAGCTAGGGTTCGTCACGTGGTAACGGCACAACGGTAACGAATTTATCCTTGTGTCTGGTCTCCGCTGTGGGTTTTGACTCCCTTCTTACCGTCCCACGGGCGTCCCCAGAGGGAACCGACCCTGTCATGAGACGCACAGTGGAACACGCTCCCTCTCACATATTTAAAGTGAAAGGAAACGCAGTTCGCTCGTGTCGGATACAGCCGGTACTCCGGGCGGCCCCTCAGAGTCTTCCATCCGTAATGACTCGGTGAGCCACGCTTTTGGGGTGATACGGAGTATCATCGATCCCAGTGATATGATGTAAATACCCCCACCCTTGATTCTAAGGTGACCACCTAAGGTTGCTTCAACGCTTATGGGATCAGGGGCATCGGGATCCAAAGCAACCCCGTCAGCACGTCTCTCCCTGTCCGTCCGAGTGCGGAGTGGGACGCAGAGCATGCAAACGGTGTTGATGGGCGGACGTTGGTCAGCTGCGGAGGACGTAATGCTTAAGGCCCCCGGGTGGGGAAGACATTAGGCAACACTTCCTGCATGACCAAGCGCTACCCGGTCGGTGTGGTTTCGGGATCAGACCCCATAGTGCGGGATGAGACCAAAACGCCCCCAACCGGATCCCAAGGCTCCTTCCCCAGACCCCGATACCACGAATTTCCGTTGGCAAACCGAGCAAAAGGGGACAGCTGCGTTCCATGGGCGTTCTTGCCAATCGAAGACGACCCATCCAGCCCTGAGGGCAGAGTTGTTTGAGCGCATTATTGTGCACGCCCAGGACTCAGGAGACCTCAGAGGCAGAACGCACCAGCCTCCTAGACCAGGCGACACTTTTACTGGTGGGCCCTAGTGTCACCTGGCTCTCTTGGCCGGGGCCACTACTGTGCTACATGTATGAGACGCGGCCTTATACGCACGTGTTTTCACACACAAGCTGAGTCGGGGGGAGGTACGTCCCCACCTCAGTGATGCAGACTGGACATCTTCCACCCTCTTTGTTCAGGGAATGGTGGGTACAGTCTCGGAGCTTCGGAGTGCAATGAACCAGAGGGTTCAGATCGAATCTGCTAGCCAGTTGGCCCTGCCAAGGGCAAGCGGAGGGCACCCAAAGCACAGAAAACACAACGCCCTAGGGCGTGGTCCGCTAGCCAGAGTCAGCCAGGAGGCAAGCGCTCATACCCTTCCATGGGAGGGAAGAGTAGTGGCGCGTCCCCAGAGAGGAAAGAGCCAGGTGGTGGCTTCTCTCACCCTCCCTGGGCAGACGTCTACCCTGGCAGCGGGGGAAGCGTGTTTGACGCTCACCTCTGCAACCGGGGAGACAGGCATGTGTTCGGCGAGTGGCCAGGTCACAACTTCCCGCAAGGCGGAAGCAATCAGCAGGAAGTAGCAGTTTGCTGGGAAAAGGTGCCATACACAGGGTACATCAGCCAGAACTAAGTCCAGGCTTCTACCCAAATGTGTTCGTAGTACCAAATCTACAAGTGGCGGGCGTCCAGTTCTGGACCTCGGCAGACTGAATCAGTACGTGCTCCTCGTGCTCCACATGGAGACACCATTCAGGGTTCTTCTCTCCATCCACCGTTTCGACTGGCTAGCCCCACTAGACTTAAGCGGGGCCTACCTGCACATACCGATGCACCCAGCGAGTTGCCATCTCCTTCGAATCGCCCAGCTGGGCCAAGTATTCGAATTTCGAGTGCCTCCCCTGTTCGGGTTAGGCACAACGCCCTACGTGTTCACCAGAGTGATGAAACAGGTAGTGCTGCTGCTTCACCAGATGTCGATACACCTCAATTCGTACCCAGACTACTGGTTACCAACAACCCGGGCAAGGAGTTAATAGTCCTTGTTCTTATACTTAAAAAAATTGTTCTCTGACATGAGCAACTCCTATTCTATTTTAATCTATTCTATTCCATTCTATTTTAATCTATTCTATTCTAATCTATTTTATTCTATTCTAATCTATTCTATTCTTCATGTACAGAAACACCATGAAGATGATAATTGACACAGATGCTGGCATTGATGATGCTGAAGCCATTATGATGGCACTTGCCAATCCACATGTTGAAATTGTTGCAATTACCTGTGTCAGTGGAAACACAAGAGCCAAGCAAGTTACCAGAAATGTCCTAAGGATTCTGAATATATGCAATCGCCTTGACGTAAGTCTATTCTGAATATATGCAATCGTCTTGACGTAAGTCTATTCTGAATATATGCAATCGCCTTGACGTAAGTCTATTCTGAATATATGCAATCGCCTTGACGTAAGTCTATTCTGAATATATGCAATCGCCTTGACATAAGTCTATCCTGAATATATGCAATCGCCTTGATGTAAGTCTATTCTGAATATATGCAATCGCCTTGACGTAAGTCTATCCTGAATATATGCAATCGCCTTGATGTAAGTCTGCTCAGTTTTAATATGCCAGTCTCACTTCAGAAAAATTACTGATTTTTAATAAAAACTTCAAAATTCAATAAGCAATATATACATACTGTATTTAAAAACAATCCATTCATTCTGAAATCACACTTTACTTTCAGCTTTTAAAATACACAAGATTTAAATCTATACACAGATACAATATATGTTACTTGCAATTCATATTAATATATATATACAAGATTAGATAAGATGAGATAAGATAAGATAAGATTAGATAAGATAAGGTAATACTTTATTACAACCATATTGAAAGAAATTCAATTTAGGTGAATACAAATGTAATAAAGGTATAACAAACTATTCTACAAACTAGAACTATACTTATCATAAAGATACAGTAAAGAAATATTACTTGTAGATAAAAATTAAAATATTACATTTCCATGAGTTTTTGTTTAACATAATATTGTTTTCTTGTCGTATATGATGTTTTTATGTATTTAATTAAATCTTTTATCAATGGTCTGTTCTCAGGATTTTTAAAATGTAAACAAGTTTTTCTGTATTATTTGCTTGAACAAAATTTTCAATTGATTCTGAAAATGTTGTGTATAATCATACTCTGGCCTCAGTATGTATATATATACATTGTATATGCCAGTATTTATAAATAAGTGAATAGATGTACTTATCTGAATAATAAATAACTATAAAATACACTCCAAAACGAACATAATTACTACTATACAGTTGTGAATTGTTATGGTATCTGTTTTAAAACCATCTTCTTTGTATGAAAACATTACTGATGATTGAAGCAACTTTTTCACCATCAAATAGTATCGGTAGTTCATATCAAGCGTGGTATTTGTTTGCAAACAATAAGATACCATGTTAGACAGTGACATATTTTAATGGCTTCGTCACTAATACAAACATTTACTGTTAAGATATTGTTATTTATTGCTATAGACAGACAGGCTTCCATATTGCTATTTTGATAGTGCGCCCTCTATCAGTGAATATTATGGTCAGGGGAGTTTGGTCGTATGATTGTACTTTTTTTCAAATAAACCCCTGTCTTCAAGCATTAAACTAGTTGTACAAATCACGTATCGTAGCAGATTGAATCTATAACTTAACAAACACTTTTAAACATTTTTATCTCATAACAATTGTATCTGTTCAAAGTAGATAAAAAATAGTCCCATCTTATATTACCGGTAGATAAAAATTGAGTAATTTATACTGGCTTGTCTAAGTGAGTGACTCATGCAGCTATAATGTCATTCTCAGTATTCCTCACATTTTCTTGAACTCATGAATTTCTGTATAGCAGTTCCTGACTTGCCTACAGCTGGGGGAGGGAGGCACAGCTGCTATATGAGGAGTTGTTCTTCCTCGCACACATTCGGAATACCGGAAAACCAATTGTAACATATAATTGTAATCTTGCACAAGGATTGCTGGAAAAATGATTGATACATTTTACTATTAATCAACCCCTATATTCAGTCAGTAATAATATTTCTGTACCACACTTATAGGAAACAAACTTGAGTAACATAGCGATGTGAAGTCAATACATGTTCTGATAATGGATGAATACAATCTCCTCAGTTTACAATACACACTATAAACTTTATATCTGGTAATTGTTTTCTGGTTCCAGATTCCTGTTTATCTTGGTTCAGAGCATTGTCTTGCGGGAGATGATTGGAAAAAGGATGGTTTCCATGGTAGCGATGGCCTTGGTGATGCCCCAGACCCAGAGAACACACCAGATGAAAGTCACATCAAGTCTGAGATGGCAGTGAATGCTTTGATACGATATGTAAATGAAATGAAGGGAGAATTGACTCTGGTAACGCTTGGTCCTCTGACAAATATAGCTCTAGCGATGCGTTTAGATGCAGATTTCAGTAGTAAATTGAAAGAAATGATTGTGATGGGTGGAAACTACCAAGGTATGGTTGCATATTTTGCTGATTGTAATATGAACTGTGATTAAAAATAATGAATACTGCCAGTATACTACAGAAACAATTTTGGTATACTGAAATCTTATCATTAATAAAATGAACAGGATTCACTGAACTGAGAAAATCCTATGTTTATATTATGCAGTCAATACACAGACTCTAAATAATATTCAGAGTAATGATAAATAAAAATAATTTCATAAAATAGTCAAGTTACACTACATGAATACAAAATTGTTTCTGTGTTCACTTCGAAGTGTTTGTGATGTAGCATCTTTATAGATCATACTCAAGTATGTTCAAATGGTTTCTGAAATAGTTTCTGTCATTTTGTGCAGAGATTCATGAGTTTATACCCAAAACATATAATGAGAAAACAAATATTGCAAAAGAATCTACCATTTGGTGCTGTGTCTGGAGTCTGAATAGAACTGCTTCATTTGGTGCTGTGTCTGGAGTCTGAATAGAACCACTTCATTTGGTGCTGTGTCTGGAATCTGAATGGAACCGCTTCATTTGGTGCTGTGTCTGGAGTCTGAATGGAACTGCTTCATTTGGTGCTGTGTCTGGAGTCTGAATGGAACCGCTTCATTTGGTGCTGTGTCTGGAGTCTGAATGGAACCGCTTCACTTGGTGCTGTGTCTGGAGTCTGAATGGAACCACTTCATTTGGTGCTGTGTCTGGAGTCTGAATGGAACCGCTTCATTTGGTGCTGTGTCTGGAGTCTGAATGGAACCGCTTCATTTGGTGCTGTGTCTGGAGTCTGAATGGAGTCGCTTCATTTGGTGCTGTGTCTGGAGTCTGAATGGAACCGCTTCATTTGGTGCTGTGTCTGGAGTCTGAATGGAACCACTTCATTTGGTGCTGTGTCTGGAGTCTGAATGGAACCGCTTCATTTGGTGCTATGTCTGGAGTCTGAATGGAACCGCTTCATTTGGTGCTGTGTCTGGAGTCTGAATGGAACCGCTTCATTTGGTGCTGTGTCTGGAGTCTGAATGGAACCGCTTCACTTGGTGCTGTGTCTGGAGTCTGAATGGAACCACTTCATTTGGTGCTGTGTCTGGAGTCTGAATGGAACCGCTTCATTTGGTGCTGTGTCTGGAGTCTGAATGGAACCGCTTCACTTGGTGCTGTGTCTGGAGTCTGAATGGAACCGCTTCATTTGGTGCTGTGCTGGAGTCTGAATGGAACCGCTTCATTTGGTGCTGTGTCTGGAGTCTGAATGGAACCGCTTCATTTGGTGCTGTGTCTGGAGTCTGAATGGAACCGCTTCATTTGGTGCTGTGTCTGGAGTCTGAATGGAACCGCTTCACTTGGTGCTGTGTCTGGAGTCTGAATGGAACTGCTTCATTTGGTGCTGTGTCTGGAGTCTGAATGGAACCGCTTCATTTAGTGCTGTGTCTGGAGTCTGAATGGAACCGTTTCATTTGGTGCTGTATCTGGAGTCTGAATGGAACCACTTCATTTGGTGCTGTGTCTGGAATCTGAATGGAACCACTTCATTTGGTGCTGTGTCTGGAGTCTGAATGGAACCGCTTCATTTGATTTTTGGTGTGTAGCTGCCTTGATGAGTGTAGATAGCAATTTGTTCATGAGAAGTTAATGCGCCAAAAATTATGCAAATTAGCTACCAAAGACCAATGCTTAAATTACTTCTACTATGACACTATTAGGTCTAAAGTGCTGATAATGATAGTGTACATGTATTGAGTTGACCTTTGTTAGTTTTGTTAATTTGACAAAATCTTCAATTCCCTGTTTTTGAAAAATAAAATGGGTTTGAGAGAGATTTATTGCTTCTTTCCAGTGCAAAATCTTAAATGAAAAATCTGTGTACCCAGTGAATAGTGTTAATAACAATAATTAAATAACATTTTATGTATTTGATTTGTTCAAGGTAGAGGTAATATAGTTCTTGGCGCTGAATTTAATTTCTATTTTGATCCTGTGGCTGCTTTTGCTGTTCTTAATGAGTGTCAGTGTCCTGTTACCATAGCAACCTGGGAGACATGTTGTGACTATGACAACATGCCCAGCTATGTAAGTGGTTCAACAAATCCCAAGAATTCTTCTTACTTTTATTCAGTTTTAAACACCACCTAGTATGACATTTATGATTATGATTATTATTCGCTATACGTTATGTCATAGATTTACAGATGTATTGCTTTGACGATCTAACTCAAAATGGCCGAATGGCGGCCATTTTTGTTCTAAAAATCATCAAAAATCAAACATTTCTAGCATTCTGGAACTGCATCTTGGTTGTTTATGGATCAATTTCGTTGGTACATACGTTAGACCATATGGGTTCCAGATGCACTTCATTTTGTTTTTCAGATCGAATTCAAAATGACTAACTGGTGCCATTTTGTTTTAATGAATGTGATTCTAGTGCCATATCTCTGACATGCTTTGTCTGATTATGTTCAAATTTTATTTATTCATTATACATCATGTTATAGATATACAGATGTATTGGTTTGACAATCTGATTCAAAATGGCCAACTGGTGCCCATTTTTTTTTTAAATTAATGCTGTTCCAGTGCATAATCTACTCATTTGATGATCAGATACAAGATGACTGAATCTCAATTATTTTAATGTTTATAATCAAGCATCAGCTTCTCGATTCATATCTCTGACATGTTTATGTTTCAATTATATTACACTGTAACCTCAATATAATGAACACCATTATAATGAATTTCCTGATATAATGAACACATAGCATGTCTCCCGCTCACAACAAACCCAATGTATTATGTGCTTCATTATAGTGAACATTTCACTATAACAAACTAATTGTATGTCCCCCAAAGAGTTTGTTAGAACGAGGCTACAGTGTACTATAAACAAAACTATACATCTTAAATGTGATAGCTAACAGTAATTGTGCCATGCATGGCTTGTTTCTTCTTAAGATATTTAAAAAAAACATATGATTTAATGTTGTTGTTTGATTCAACACGATATAAACATTTTGAATTATTTGTCATAACTAAAAACATTAAAAAGGACTCACAATAGTATTTATTAGTCAAAAAATCAAAATCACTATTACAAAATATTGCGTGATTATTATTGTATATACCAAAACAATCATTACATATGCATATTAGACAATGTCGTTGTAACATCAAATGAATACACAGATATGTGTTACAAAAATAGTGTTTTTATGTCTGGATAATTAGTCCCCGTTCGGACGCAGTCCGAAAACGGGGACTTATGTTTTGCCCTGTGTGCGTCCGTCCGTCCGTGCGTCCGTGCGTCCGTGCGTCCGTGCGTCCGTGATCACCTGTATCTCGAACATGCATGGACCGATTAAGTTCAAACTTCACTCATACATCACACATTATATGGGACATATGCACATGCATTTTTTTCATGATCCGATTAACGATAGCCGAATAGCGGCCATTTTAAGGCCGAAAATGCATCAAAATCGCACATTTTCACCATTCCGGACCCGGATCTCAGTTATGCATGGACGGATTTTGTTCAAATTTGGTACATACATTAAACATAATAGGACCTTGATGCACGTCATTTTTTTTTTCGGATCAAGTTCGAAATAGCCAACTGGCGGCCATTTTGTTTTAAAGAATTCAGTTCTGGATCCGTATCCGAGACATGTCTGGATTGATCAAGTTCAAACTTCACACACACAAGGTACATTATGTCACAAATATGTATGTGCATTTGTTTCATGATCTCATTAACGATAGCCGAATAGCGGCCATTTTAAGGCCGAAAATGCATCAAAATCGCACATTTTCACCATTCCGGACCCGGATCTCAGTTATGCATGGACGGATTTTGTTCAAATTTGGTACATACATTAAACATAATAGGACCTTGATGCACGTCATTTTTTTTTTTGGATCGGGTTCGAAATGGCCGACTGGCGGCCATTTTGTTTTAAAGAATTCAGTTCTGGATCCGTATCTGAGACATGCTTGGATTGATCGAGTTCAAACTTCACACACACAAGGTACATCATGTCACAAATATGTATGTGCATTTGTTTCATGATCTCATTAACGATAGCCAAATGGCGGCCGCTTTAAGGCCGAAAATGCATTGAAATCGCACATTTTCACCATTCCGGACCCGGATCTCAGTTATGCATGGACGGATTTCATTCAAATTTGGTACATACATTAAACATAATAGGACCTTGATGCACGTCATTTTTTTTTTCGGATCAAGTTCGAAATAGCCGACTGGCGGTCATTTTGTTTTAAAGAATTCAGTTCTGGATCCGTATCCGAGACATGTCTGGATTGATCAAGTTCAAACTTCACACACACAAGGTACATCATGTCACAAATATGTATGTGCATTTGTTTCATGATCTCATTAACGATAGCCAAATGGGGGCCGCTTTAAGGCCGAAAATGCATTGAAATCGCACATTTTCACCATTCCGGACCCGTATCTCAGTTATGCATCGATGGATTTTGTTCAAATTTGGTACATACATTAAACATAATAGGACCTTGATGCACGTCTTTTTTTTTTTCGAATCAAGTTCGAAATGGCCGACTGGCGGCCATTTTGTTAAAGAATTCAGTTCTGGATTCGTATCCAAGACATGTCTGGATTGATCAAGTTCAAACTTCACACACACATGGTACATCATGTCACAAATAGATATGTGCATTTGTTTCATGATCTGCTTAACAATAGCGGAATGATGGCCATTTTAAGGCCGAAAATGCATCAAAATCACGTATTTTCACAATTTCAGAACCGGATCTCAGTCATGCATGGATGGATTTTGTTCAGATTTAGCACAATGTGTTGTACATATGCAGGTGCATTTCGGTCATGATCTGCTTTGAATGTATATGTCACTCAAATATGAACGGAACGGGGACGTGTCATTGACAATGACTTGTTCATAGTTCATTTTGTACAGCAAGATATACCACCGGTAGTATGAAACAATAATATTGTTCTTGTCCATCTTTGCCTTTTTAAATAATACAACCTGTATATAGTATTTTCTTTTTTTCACATTATCAATAAGTTTTGGTTTTAATCTAAATTTCTACAAGAAGCATAACAGTTCATATTCTGAGTAGTGATGATGATTCATTGGTCAAAACATGATCACATGTCAGTGATAAATATTAGCAGATGACAATCTTGATGTCAACAGAAGTCTGCTATTCTTTATTTCCATGAACGTTGTTCAGCATACACATATTATTTTTGACCAATAGCATTCACTTAATTGCATAGTCCAAGTGCACCATGTGACAAGCCTAGTTTAGCCCTTACATTCTTGATATGTTTTCAAACACTGTCAGATTTCAAGCGATATTGATTAACACCTTACAGATACATAGTAACCAGTGACCTTGTGACCTTAAAGGTCTTGATCAAATTTTGTTAACATTTCTGAAATTTGTGATGCTGGACTTCAAATCTGTCTTACTAGAATATGATTGGCTACAAGTTTGTTGAACAATGTAAATTTTCTTTTCCAAATGATAACCCTTGTGGTACCTGGCTTACTCTTGAAACCATTAATGAAAATTCAAAAAACAGCTGCATCAAATTTTGTTGCTTTGACTTTGAAAAGTCTAACCTAACAACATATTTAAAAATAAAACATTTTGGTTTATTTTAATTAATACCTTTGTTGTTGTTTAATTATTTTCTCTTTTTAGGAATGGTTCAAAAAGTGGTCCAACCAACCAACAGAAAAAGCCAAATTTATCAGGAGAATACGTGAGCAGCAAATCAATAAATCTCTCATTCCTATAGAGGGGAGATATTTTCGTTCATGTGACACTGTTGCTATGGCCGCTGTACTGCTACCCGACGTGATAGTGGAATCAGTAAAGAAGTATGCAACCGTTGAGCTTAATGGAACGCTAACCCGTGGTCAAATGGTGATTGACTGGAGAGAGAAATTGAAGAAATCTCACAATGTCAACATAATAATAAAAATTAACAGAGATCTTTATCTAGATCTTATGTGGAAGGCTTTAGAATAAATGTCATAATACTGAATAATGAATAAAATAAATATATGTAATATTTTGAACAAGTGTTTTTTAATTCAGGAATAATTGTCTAACATTTTTCATGAAATAAACAAATCTAAAGAAGCAGCCAAGGTAGCAGCGTTTTTGATAAATGAATGACAGTCATTGTCTTTAAATGACCTCTCACTAAATCACACTAAATACACTACATATGAGTGTGTGGCTGTGTTTATAACAGCAACTTTAGCTGTATTAGTTAGCTCTTTTGTTGACTATGTTTTGCAAAGCTAGTCACTGATTGTTTGGCGGTATCACCTTAACGTTTTTTTAATTATTCTTGAAAACATTTTGCCATATTGCTTTAAAATTTACCAGGGAAATACTTTAGATGGTCCATCCTCAGACATTTTCATTTCATGATGGTAACTCCCATTGTCTAATTAGTTACGGTTGTACAATATCTGAAACAGGGAGTTATATTTTGGATTATTGCCATTTCTTTGATTTGACACAAAAGCACATCTATTATTTATTTGACCTTTGACAGACTGAACACCATCAAACATCTTCCAGGCATGCTATGACTGATTTTATTTAAACTTGGTATTGTATAAGCATGTAAATTTTTTCTCTGATCTGATTCAAAATAACTTTTTTCTTCTCTTTTCCATAGATGGGTGACTGATGCACATTAGTTTTTTTAGCTCCGCTGTCGACGAAGTCGAGCTGAGCTTACAGTAATACTGATTGTCCGTCGGCGTTCGGCGTCGTAGCCGCCGTCGTCAACTTTACATTTCCGACTTCTTCTTAAAAACCACAAACTGTATAGCTGTGAAACTTTCTAGGAAGGTACCTTGGGTGGTTCTCTCTCAGATTTGTTCATTTCATGTGGATATGTTCAATTGTCTTATTTATAGCGAATATTTTTGGTCAAAAATGCTATTTTTGACTTCTTCTTGAAAACCGCTAGCCCGAATACTTTGATACTTGGTGTGTAGGTACCTTAGGTAGACCTCTTTCAGATTTGTTCATTTTGTGATGATATCTTAAATTCTCTAATTTTTATGAATATTTTTGTCATTTTTGGTAAAAAGTGATATTTTCGACTTCTTGTTAAAAACTGCAAGTCTAATTGCTTTGATATTATATATACTACATAGGCATACAGGTAGACCTCTCTCAGATTTGTTCATTTCGTGATGATTTTGTTCTTCAATTATCTAATTTTAATGAATATTTTAGATAAAAAGTTATAAAACGTCTGATTGCTTTAATACTATACATATCGTTCATTTTCGAATGATATCTTCTGTTCATTAATTGCAATGTGCATTGATAACAGCGGAGTTATCTCAGCCGATAGGCTGCTAGTTTGTGATTTGATACAAAATGGCCAATTGGCAGCCATGTTTGTTTTATTTGCCTGTGACCTTAACCAGTGTGCCCTCTAACAGGACTGTAGGAATTGTGAATTGAATGGGGAGGTCATTCTTTAAACACGAGGCAAAAACAAAAATGTTATGGCCCCAGATTTATTTACAATTATTTTGTCTATAAAATGTGAATTTCATTTTGTGTCAGTGGCGCGTTGATTCTGCTTAGAGAGCACACTGTCTTTAAGATTGTTTTGAACATATTCATTTGTAGGTACATGACACATTAGTATACGTATATGTGGAATTTTTGATTTTGGGTACAATTGACCAATTTGCATTTTTTGAACTTATCCCCCAACTCCAAAAAAAAAATGTCGTGACCAATTTTCAGGCATGTCATGGCTGATTTTACTCAAACTTGATGTGGACATAACTAATGATAGTTGTTTGCGATTTTATTTAATGGCTGCCTAAGTCATGTTGGTTTTACCCCTGTCTCCTTGAATCGTGGCCTAACAATATCTGTGGAGTACAATATCTGTGATCTGAGTCTGTGTTATGCTTAACCAGGGTGTAGTGACCACATTGAGCCTTTTGTTCTCTACACAAATGTTGGATGTCTTTCACCTCCCCCTTGAGTCTGGCACGTGAACCACTCGCCCATAGCTCAGTGGCATTATCTGCTATTAAAATTAATTGGTTACATATCTATGCAGAGCACAGTAGTGTTGAACTCCCCATTGTGTCTATAAGTCTGTAATTCAGCCATTCTAGTGCTGGTACATTGGCTATGACCTCTCTATTGCGTCTGTAGCCCACTTACCCCAGGGTACATTGGCTATGACCCCTCTCTATTGCATCTGTTGCCCACTTACTGCAGGGTGCAGTTGCTATGACCTCCCCATTGCGTCTGGAGCCCACTTACCCCAGAGTACAGTGGCTATAACCTCCCCATTACGTATGTAGCCCACTTACTCCAGGGTTCAGTGGCTATGACCTCCCAGTTGTATCTGTAGCCCAGTTACTCCAGGGTACATTTGCTATGACCTCTCCATTGTGGCTGTAGCCCACTTACTCCAGGGTACATTAGCTATGACCTCCCCATTGTGTCTGTAGCCCACTTACCTCAGGATACAGTGGCTATGACCTCCCTATTGCGTCTGTAGCCCACTTACCCCAGGATACAGTGACTATGACCTCCCCATTGCGTCTGTAGCCCACTTACCCCAGGATACAATGGATATGACCTCCTCATTGCGTCTATAGCCCACTTACTCCAGGGTACAGTGGCTATGGCCTCCCAATTGCGTCTGTAGCACTGTTACTCCGGGGTACAGTTGCTATGACCTCTCTATTGTGTCTGTAGCCCACTTACTCCAGGGTACATTGGCTATGATATGACCTCCCCATTACGTCTGTAGCCCACTTACTCCAGGGTACAGTGGCTATGACCTCCCCATTGCGTCTGTAGCCCACTTACCCCAGGATACAGTGGCTATAACCTCCCCAATGTGTCTGTAGCCTACTTACTCCAGGGTACAGTGGCTATAACCTCTCCATGGTATCTGTAGCCCACTTACTTCAGGGTACAGTGGCTTTGACCTCCACATTGCGTCTGTAGCCCACTTACTCCAGGGTACAGTGGCTATGACCTTTCCATTACGTATGTAGCCCATTTACCCAAGGGTACAGTTGCTATGACCTCCCCATTGCGCCTGTAGCCCACTTACTCCAGGGTACAGTGGCTACAACCTCTCCATTGTGTCTGTAGCCCACTTACCCCAGGGTACAGTGCCTATGACCTCCCCCATTGTGTCTGTATCCCACTTACTTCAGGGTACAGTGGCTTTGACCTCCTCATTGCGTCTGTAGCCCACTTACTCCAGGGTACAGTGGCTACAATCTCTCCATTGTGTCTGTAGCCCACTTACTCCAGGGTACAGTGCCCATGACCTCCCCCATTGTGTCTGTATCCAACTTACTTCAGGGTACAGTGGCTTTGACCTCCTCATTGCGTCTGTAGCCCACTTACCCCAGGATACAGTAGATATGACCTCTCCGTTGCTTCTATAGCCCACTTACTCCAGGGTGCAGTTGCTATGACCTATCCATTGTGTCTGTAGCCCACTTACTCCAGGATACAGTGGCTATGACCTCCCCATTGCGTCTGTAGCCCACTTACTCCAGGGTACAGTTGCTATGACCTCTCCATTGTGTCTATAGCCCACTTACTCCAGGGTACATTGGCTATGATATGACCTCCCCATTACGTCTGTAGCCCACTTACTCCAGGGTAGTGGCTATGACCTCCCCGTTGCGTCTGTAGCCCAGTTACTCAAGGGTACAGTTGCTATGACCTCTCCATTGTGTCTGTAGCCCACTTACTCCAGGGTACAGTGGCTATGACCTCCCCATTGCGTCTGTAGCCCACTTACTCCAGGATACAGTGGCTATAACCTCCCCAATGTGTCTGTAGCCCACTTACTCCAGGGTACAGTGGCTATGACCTTTCCATTACGTATGTAGCCCACTTACCCAAGGGTACAGTTGCTATGACCTCCCCATTGCGCCCTTAGCCCACTTACTCCAGGGTAAAGTGGCTACAACCTCTCCATTGTGTCTGTGGCCCATTTACTCCAGGGTACAGTTGCTATGACCTCTCCATTGTGTATGTAGCCTACTTACCCCAGGGTACAGTGGATATGACCTCCCCGTTGTGTCTGTAGCCCACTTACTCCAGGGTACAGTGGCTATGACCTCCCCATTGCGTCTGTAGCCCACTTAATCCAGGGTACAGTTGCTATGAACTCTCCATTGTGCATGTAGCCCACTTACCTCAGGGTACAGTGGCTATGACCTCCCCATTACGTCTGTAGCCCACTTACTCCAGGGTACAGTGACTACGACCTCCCCGTTGCGTCTGTAGCCCAGTTACTCCAGGGTACAGTTGCTATGACCTCTCCATTGTGTCTGTAGCCCACTTACCTCAGGATACAGTGGCTATGACCTCCCTATTGCGTCTGTAGCCCACTTACCCCAGGATACAGTGACTATGACCTCCCCATTGCGTCTGTAGCCCACTTACCCCAGGATACAATGGATATGACCTCCTCATTGCGTCTGTAGCCCACTTACTCCAGGGTACATTGGCTATGATATGACCTCCCCATTGCGTCTGTAGCCCACTTAATCCAGGGTACAGTTGCTATGAACTCTCCATTGTGCATGTAGCCCACTTACCTCAGGGTACAGTGGCTATGACCTCCCCATTACGTCTGTATCCCACTTACTCCAGGGTACAGTGGCTACGACCTCCCCGTTGCGTCTGTAGCCCAGTTACTCCAGGGTACAGTTGCTATGACTCTCCATTGTGTCTGTAGCCCACTTACCTCAGGATACAGTGGCTATGACCTCCCTATTGCGTCTGTAGCCCACTTACCACAGGATACAGTGACTATGACCTCCCCATTGCGTCTGTAGCCCACTTACCCCAGGATACAATGGATATGACCTCCTCATTGCGTCTGTAGCCCACTTACTCCAGGGTACAGTGGCTATGACCTCCCAATTGCGTCTGTAGCACTGTTACTCCGGGGTACAGTTGCTATGACCTCACTATTGTGTCTGTAGCCCACTTACTCCAGGGTACATTGGCTATGATATGACCTCCCCATTACGTCTGTAGCCCACTTACTCCAGGGTACAGTGGCTATGACCTCCCCGTTACGTCTGTAGCCCAGTTACTCCAAGGGTACAGTTGCTATGACCTCTCCATTGTGTCTGTAGCCCACTTACTCCAGGGTACAGTGGCTATGACCTCCCCATTGCGTCTGTAGCCCACTTACCCCAGGATACAGTGGCTATAACCTCCCCAATGTGTCTGTAGCCTACTTACTCCAGGGTACAGTGGCTATAACCTCTCCATGGTATATGTAGCCCACTTACTTCAGGGTACAGTGGCTTTGACCTCCACATTGCGTCTGTAGCCCACTTACTCCAGGGTACAGTGGCTATGACCTCCCCGTTGCGTCTGTAGCCCAGTTACTCCAAGGGTACAGTTGCTCTGACCTCTTCATTGTGTCTGTAGCCTACTTACTCCAGGGTACAGTGGCTATGACCTCGCCATTGCGTCTGTAGCCCACTTACCCCAGGATACAGTGGCTATAACCTCCCCAATGTGTCTGTAGCCTACTTACTCCAGGGTAGTGGCTATAACCTCTCCATGGTATCTGTAGCCCACTTACTTCAGGGTACAGTGGCTTTGACCTCTACATTGCGTCTGTAGCCCACTTACTCCAGGGTACAGTGGCTATGACCTTTCCATTACGTATGTAGGCCACTTACCCAAGGGTACAGTTGCTATGACCTCCCCATTGCGCCTGTAGCCCACTTACTCCAGGGTACAGTGGCTACAACCTTTCCATTGTGTCTGTAGCCCACTTACCCCAGGTACAGTGCCTATGACCTCCCCCATTGTGTCTGTATCCCACTTACTTCAGGGTACAGTGGCTTTGACCTCCTCATTGCGTCTGTAGCCCACTTACTCCAGGGTACAGTGGCTACAATCTCTCCATTGTGTCTGTAGCCCACTTACTCCAGGGTACAGTACCTATGACCTCCCCCATTGTGTCTGTATCCAACTTACTTCTGGGTACAGTGGCTTTGACCTCCTCATTGCGTCTGTAGCCCACTTACCCCAGGATACAGTAGATATGACCTCTCCGTTGCTTCTATAGCCCACTTACTCCAGGGTGCAGTTGCTATGACCTCTCCATTGTGTATGTAGCCCACTTACCCCAGGGTACAGTGGATATGACCTCTCCATTGTGTCTGTAGCCCACTTACTCCAGGATACAGTGGCTATGACCTCCCCATTGCGTCTGTAGCCCACTTACTCCAGGGTACATTGGCTATGATATGACCTCCCCATTACGCCTGTAGCCCACTTACTCCAGGGTACAGTGGCTATGACCTCCCCGTTGCGTCTGTAGCCCAGTTACTCAAGGGTACAGTTGCTATGACCTCTCCATTGTGTCTGTAGCCCACTTACTCCAGGGTACAGTGGCTATGACCTCCCCATTGCGTCTGTAGCCCACTTACTCCAGGATACAGTGGCTATAACCTCCCCAATGTGTCTGTAGCCCACTTACTCCAGGGTACAGTTGCTATGACCTCCCCATTGCGCCCTTAGCCCACTTACTCCAAGGTAAAGTGACTACAACCTCTCCATTGTGTCTGTGGCCCATTTACTCCAGGGTACAGTTGCTATGACCTCTCCATTGTGTATGTAGCCTACTTACCCCAGGGTACAGTGGATATGACCTCCCCGTTGTGTCTGTAGCCCACTTACTCCAGGGTACAGTGGCTATGACCTCCCCATTGCGTCTGTAGCCCACTTAATCCAGGGTACAGTTGCTATGAACTCTCCATTGTGCATGTAGCCCACTTACCTCAGGGTACAGTGGCTATGACCTCCCCATTACGTCTGTAGCCCACTTACTCCAGGGTACAGTGGCTACGACCTCCCCGTTGCGTCTGTAGCCCAGTTACTCCAGGGTACAGTTGCTATGACCTCTCCATTGTGTCTGTAGCCCACTTACTCCAGGGTACAGTGGCTATGACCTCCCCATTGCGTCTGTAGCCCACTTACCCCAGGATACAGTGGCTATAACCTCCCCAATGTGTCTGTAGCCCACTTACTCCAGGGTACAGTGGCTATGACCTTTCCATTACGTATGTAGCCCACTTACCCAAGGGTACAGTTGCTAAGACCTCCCCATTGCGCCCTTAGCCCACTTACTCCAGGGTAAAGTGGCTACAACCTCTCCATTGTGTCTGTGGCCCATTTACTCCAGGGTACAGTTGCTATGACCTCTCCATTGTGTATGTAGCCTACTTACCCCAGGGTACAGTGGATATGACCTCCCCGTTGTGTCTGTAGCCCACTTACTCCAGGGTACAGTGGCTATGACCTCCCCATTGCGTCTGTAGCCCACTTAATCCAGGGTACAGTTGCTATGAACTCTCCATTGTGCATGTAGCCCACTTACCTCAGGGTACAGTGGCTATGACCTCCCCATTACGTCTGTATCCCACTTACTCCAGGGTACAGTGGCTACGACCTCCCCGTTGCGTCTGTAGCCCAGTTACTCCAGGGTACAGTTGCTATGACCTCTCCATTGTGTCTGTAGCCCACTTACCTCAGGATACAGTGACTATGACCTCCCCATTGCGTCTGTAGCCCACTTACCCCAGGATACAATGGATATGACCTCCTCATTGCGTCTGTAGCCCACTTACTCCAGGGTACAGTGGCTATGACCTCCCAATTGCGTCTGTAGCACTGTTACTCCGGGGTACAGTTGCTATGACCTCACTATTGTGTCTGTAGCCCACTTACTCCAGGGTACATTGGCTATGATATGACCTCCCCATTACGTCTGTAGCCCACTTACTCCAGGGTACAGTGGCTATGACCTCCCCGTTACGTCTGTAGCCCAGTTACTCCAAGGGTACAGTTGCTATGACCTCTCCATTGTGTCTGTAGCCCACTTACTCCAGGGTACAGTGGCTATGACCTCCCCATTGCGTCTGTAGCCCACTTACCCCAGGATACAGTGGCTATAACCTCCCCAATGTGTCTGTAGCCTACTTACTCCAGGGTACAGTGGCTATAACCTCTCCATGGTATATGTAGCCCACTTACTTCAGGGTACAGTGGCTTTGACCTCCACATTGCGTCTGTAGCCCACTTACTCCAGGGTACAGTGGCTATGACCACCCCGTTGCGTCTGTAGCCCAGTTACTCCAAGGGTACAGTTGCTCTGACCTCTTCATTGTGTCTGTAGCCTACTTACTCCAGGGTACAGTGGCTATGACCTCGCCATTGCGTCTGTAGCCCACTTACCCCAGGATACAGTGTCTATAACCTCCCCAATGTGTCTGTAGCCTACTTACTCCAGGGTAGTGGCTATAACCTCTCCATGGTATCTGTAGCCCACTTACTTCAGGGTACAGTGGCTTTGATCTCTACATTGCGTCTGTAGCCCACTTACTCCAGGGTACAGTGGCTATGACCTTTCCATTACGTATGTAGGCCACTTACCCAAGGGTACAGTTGCTATGACTTCCCCATTGCGCCTGTAGCCCACTTACTCCAGGGTACAGTGGCTACAACCTTTCCATTGTGTCTGTAGCCCACTTACCCCAGGGTACAGTGCCTATGACCTCCCCCATTGTGTCTGTATCCCACTTACTTCAGGGTACAGTGGCTTTGACCTCCTCATTGCGTCTGTAGCCCACTTACTCCAGGGTACAGTGGCTACAATCTCTCCATTGTGTCTGTAGCCCACTTACTCCAGGGTACAGTGCCTATGACCTCCCCCATTGTGTCTGTATCCAACTTACTTCTGGGTACAGTGGCTTTGACCTCCTCATTGCGTCTGTAGCCCACTTACCCCAGGATACAGTAGATATGACCTCTCCGTTGCTTCTATAGCCCACTTACTCCAGGGTGCAGTTGCTATGACCTCTCCATTGTGTATGTAGCCCACTTACCCCAGGGTACAGTGGATATGACCTCTCCATTGTGTCTGTAGCCCACTTACTCCAGGATACAGTGGCTATGACCTCCCCATTGCGTCTGTAGCCCACTTACTCCAGGGAACAGTTGCTATGACCTCTCTATTGTGTCTGTAGCCCACTTACTCCAGGGTACATTGGCTATGATATGACCTCCCCATTACGCCTGTAGCCCACTTACTCCAGGGTACAGTGGCTATGACCTCCCCGTTGCGTCTGTAGCCCAGTTACTCAAGGGTACAGTTGCTATGACCTCTCCATTGTGTCTGTAGCCCACTTACTCCAGGGTACAGTGGCTATGACCTCCCCATTGCGTCTGTAGCCCACTTACTCCAGGATACAGTGGCTATAACCTCCCCAATGTGTCTGTAGCCCACTTAATCCAGGGTACAGTTGCTATGAACTCTCCATTGTGCATGTAGCCCACTTACCTCAGGGTACAGTGGCTATGACCTCCCCATTACGTCTGTAGCCCACTTACTCCAGGGTACAGTGGCTACGACCTCCCCGTTGCGTCTGTAGCTCAGTTACTCCAGGGTACAGTTGCTATGACCTCTCCATTGTGTCTGTAGCCCACTTACTCCAGGGTACAGTGGCTATGACCTCCCCATTGCGTCTGTAGCCCACTTACCCCAGGATACAGTGGCTATAACCTCCCCAATGTGTCTGTAGCCCACTTACTCCAGGGTACAGTGGCTATGACCTTTCCATTACGTATGTAGCCCACTTACCCAAGAGTACAGTTGCTATGACCTCCCCATTGCGCCCTTGGCCCACTTACTCCAGGGTAAAGTGGCTACAACCTCTCCATTGTGTCTGTGGCCCATTTACTCCAGGGTACAGTTGCTATGACCTCTCCATTGTGTATGTAGCCTACTTACCCCAGGGTACAGTGGATATGACCTCCCCGTTGTGTCTGTAGCCCACTTACTCCAGGGTACAGTGGCTACGACCTCCCCGTTGCGTCTGTAGCCCAGTTACTCCAGGGTACAGTTGCTATGACCTCTCCATTGTGTCTGTAGCCCACTTACCTCAGGATACAGTGGCTATGACCTCCCTATTGCGTCTGTAGCCCACTTACCACAGGATACAGTGACTATGACCTCCCCATTGCGTCTGTAGCCCACTTACCCCAGGATACAATGGATATGACCTCCTCATTGCGTCTGTAGCCCACTTACTCCAGGGTACAGTGGCTATGACCTCCCAATTGCGTCTGTAGCACTGTTACTCCGGGGTACAGTTGCTATGACCTCACTATTGTGTCTGTAGCCCACTTACTCCAGGGTACATTGGCTATGATATGACCTCCCCATTACGTCTGTAGCCCACTTACTCCAGGGTACAGTGGCTATGACCTCCCCGTTACGTCTGTAGCCCAGTTACTCCAAGGGTACAGTTGCTATGACCTCTCCATTGTGTCTGTAGCCCACTTACTCCAGGGTACAGTGGCTATGACCTCCCCATTGCGTCTGTAGCCCACTTACCCCAGGATACAGTGGCTATAACCTCCCCAATGTGTCTGTAGCCTACTTACTCCAGGGTACAGTGGCTATAACCTCTCCATGGTATATGTAGCCCACTTACTTCAGGGTACAGTGGCTTTGACCTCCACATTGCGTCTGTAGCCCACTTACTCCAGGGTACAGTGGCTATGACCACCCCGTTGCGTCTGTAGCCCAGTTACTCCAAGGGTACAGTTGCTCTGACCTCTTCATTGTGTCTGTAGCCTACTTACTCCAGGGTACAGTGGCTATGACCTCGCCATTGCGTCTGTAGCCCACTTACCCCAGGATACAGTGTCTATAACCTCCCCAATGTGTCTGTAGCCTACTTACTCCAGGGTAGTGGCTATAACCTCTCCATGGTATCTGTAGCCCACTTACTTCAGGGTACAGTGGCTTTGATCTCTACATTGCGTCTGTAGCCCACTTACTCCAGGGTACAGTGGCTATGACCTTTCCATTACGTATGTAGGCCACTTACCCAAGGGTACAGTTGCTATGACTTCCCCATTGCGCCTGTAGCCCACTTACTCCAGGGTACAGTGGCTACAACCTTTCCATTGTGTCTGTAGCCCACTTACCCCAGGGTACAGTGCCTATGACCTCCCCCATTGTGTCTGTATCCCACTTACTTCAGGGTACAGTGGCTTTGACCTCCTCATTGCGTCTGTAGCCCACTTACTCCAGGGTACAGTGGCTACAATCTCTCCATTGTGTCTGTAGCCCACTTACTCCAGGGTACAGTGCCTATGACCTCCCCCATTGTGTCTGTATCCAACTTACTTCTGGGTACAGTGGCTTTGACCTCCTCATTGCGTCTGTAGCCCACTTACCCCAGGATACAGTAGATATGACCTCTCCGTTGCTTCTATAGCCCACTTACTCCAGGGTGCAGTTGCTATGACCTCTCCATTGTGTATGTAGCCCACTTACCCCAGGGTACAGTGGATATGACCTCTCCATTGTGTCTGTAGCCCACTTACTCCAGGATACAGTGGCTATGACCTCCCCATTGCGTCTGTAGCCCACTTACTCCAGGGAACAGTTGCTATGACCTCTCTATTGTGTCTGTAGCCCACTTACTCCAGGGTACATTGGCTATGATATGACCTCCCCATTACGCCTGTAGCCCACTTACTCCAGGGTACAGTGGCTATGACCTCCCCGTTGCGTCTGTAGCCCAGTTACTCAAGGGTACAGTTGCTATGACCTCTCCATTGTGTCTGTAGCCCACTTACTCCAGGGTACAGTGGCTATGACCTCCCCATTGCGTCTGTAGCCCACTTACTCCAGGATACAGTGGCTATAACCTCCCCAATGTGTCTGTAGCCCACTTAATCCAGGGTACAGTTGCTATGAACTCTCCATTGTGCATGTAGCCCACTTACCTCAGGGTACAGTGGCTATGACCTCCCCATTACGTCTGTAGCCCACTTACTCCAGGGTACAGTGGCTACGACCTCCCCGTTGCGTCTGTAGCTCAGTTACTCCAGGGTACAGTTGCTATGACCTCTCCATTGTGTCTGTAGCCCACTTACTCCAGGGTACAGTGGCTATGACCTCCCCATTGCGTCTGTAGCCCACTTACCCCAGGATACAGTGGCTATAACCTCCCCAATGTGTCTGTAGCCCACTTACTCCAGGGTACAGTGGCTATGACCTTTCCATTACGTATGTAGCCCACTTACCCAAGGGTACAGTTGCTATGACCTCCCCATTGCGCCCTTGGCCCACTTACTCCAGGGTAAAGTGGCTACAACCTCTCCATTGTGTCTGTGGCCCATTTACTCCAGGGTACAGTTGCTATGACCTCTCCATTGTGTATGTAGCCTACTTACCCCAGGGTACAGTGGATATGACCTCCCCGTTGTGTCTGTAGCCCACTTACTCCAGGGTACAGTGGCTACGACCTCCCCGTTGCGTCTGTAGCCCAGTTACTCCAGGGTACAGTTGCTATGACCTCTCCATTGTGTCTGTAGCCCACTTACCTCAGGATACAGTGGCTATGACCTCCCTATTGCGTCTGTAGCCCACTTACCACAGGATACAGTGACTATGACCTCCCCATTGCGTCTGTAGCCCACTTACCCCAGGATACAATGGATATGACCTCCTCATTGCGTCTGTAGCCCACTTACTCCAGGGTACAGTGGCTATGACCTCCCAATTGCGTCTGTAGCACTGTTACTCCGGGGTACAGTTGCTATGACCTCACTATTGTGTCTGTAGCCCACTTACTCCAGGGTACATTGGCTATGATATGACCTCCCCATTACGTCTGTAGCCCACTTACTCCAGGGTACAGTGGCTATGACCTCCCCGTTACGTCTGTAGCCCAGTTACTCCAAGGGTACAGTTGCTATGACCTCTCCATTGTGTCTGTAGCCCACTTACTCCAGGGTACAGTGGCTATGACCTCCCCATTGCGTCTGTAGCCCACTTACCCCAGGATACAGTGGCTATAACCTCCCCAATGTGTCTGTAGCCTACTTACTCCAGGGTACAGTGGCTATAACCTCTCCATGGTATATGTAGCCCACTTACTTCAGGGTACAGTGGCTTTGACCTCCACATTGCGTCTGTAGCCCACTTACTCCAGGGTACAGTGGCTATGACCACCCCGTTGCGTCTGTAGCCCAGTTACTCCAAGGGTACAGTTGCTCTGACCTCTTCATTGTGTCTGTAGCCTACTTACTCCAGGGTACAGTGGCTATGACCTCGCCATTGCGTCTGTAGCCCACTTACCCCAGGATACAGTGTCTATAACCTCCCCAATGTGTCTGTAGCCTACTTACTCCAGGGTAGTGGCTATAACCTCTCCATGGTATCTGTAGCCCACTTACTTCAGGGTACAGTGGCTTTGATCTCTACATTGCGTCTGTAGCCCACTTACTCCAGGGTACAGTGGCTATGACCTTTCCATTACGTATGTAGGCCACTTACCCAAGGGTACAGTTGCTATGACTTCCCCATTGCGCCTGTAGCCCACTTACTTCAGGGTACAGTGGCTACAACCTTTCCATTGTGTCTGTAGCCCACTTACCCCAGGGTACAGTGCCTATGACCTCCCCCATTGTGTCTGTATCCCACTTACTTCAGGGTACAGTGGCTTTGACCTCCTCATTGCGTCTGTAGCCCACTTACTCCAGGGTACAGTGGCTACAATCTCTCCATTGTGTCTGTAGCCCACTTACTCCAGGGTACAGTGCCTATGACCTCCCCCATTGTGTCTGTATCCAACTTACTTCTGGGTACAGTGGCTTTGACCTCCTCATTGCGTCTGTAGCCCACTTACCCCAGGATACAGTAGATATGACCTCTCCGTTGCTTCTATAGCCCACTTACTCCAGGGTGCAGTTGCTATGACCTCTCCATTGTGTATGTAGCCCACTTACCCCAGGGTACAGTGGATATGACCTCTCCATTGTGTCTGTAGCCCACTTACTCCAGGATACAGTGGCTATGACCTCCCCATTGCGTCTGTAGCCCACTTACTCCAGGGAACAGTTGCTATGACCTCTCTATTGTGTCTGTAGCCCACTTACTCCAGGGTACATTGGCTATGATATGACCTCCCCATTACGCCTGTAGCCCACTTACTCCAGGGTACAGTGGCTATGACCTCCCCGTTGCGTCTGTAGCCCAGTTACTCAAGGGTACAGTTGCTATGACCTCTCCATTGTGTCTGTAGCCCACTTACTCCAGGGTACAGTGGCTATGACCTCCCCATTGCGTCTGTAGCCCACTTACTCCAGGATACAGTGGCTATAACCTCCCCAATGTGTCTGTAGCCCACTTAATCCAGGGTACAGTTGCTATGAACTCTCCATTGTGCATGTAGCCCACTTACCTCAGGGTACAGTGGCTATGACCTCCCCATTACGTCTGTAGCCCACTTACTCCAGGGTACAGTGGCTACGACCTCCCCGTTGCGTCTGTAGCTCAGTTACTCCAGGGTACAGTTGCTATGACCTCTCCATTGTGTCTGTAGCCCACTTACTCCAGGGTACAGTGGCTATGACCTCCCCATTGCGTCTGTAGCCCACTTACCACAGGGTACAGTGGATATGACCTCCCCGTTGTGTCTGTAGCCCACTTACTCCAGGGTACAGTGGCTATGACCTCCCCATTGCGTCTGTAGCCCACTTAATCCAGGGTACAGTTGCTATGAACTCTCCATTGTGCATGTAGCCCACTTACCTCAGGGTACAGTGGCTATGACCTCCCCATTACGTCTGTATCCCACTTACTCCAGGGTACAGTGGCTACGACCTCCCCGTTGCGTCTGTAGCCCAGTTTCTCCAGGGTACAGTTGCTATGACCTCTCCATTGTGTCTGTAGCCCACTTACCTCAGGATACAGTGGCTATGACCTCCCTATTGCGTCTGTAGCCCACTTACCACAGGATACAGTGACTATGACCTCCCCATTGCGTCTGTAGCCCACTTACCCCAGGATACAATGGATATGACCTCCTCATTGCGTCTGTAGCCCACTTACTCCAGGGTACAGTGGCTATGACCTCCCAATTGCGTCTGTAGCACTGTTACTCCGGGGTACAGTTGCTATGACCTCACTATTGTGTCTGTAGCCCACTTACTCCAGGGTACATTGGCTATGATATGACCTCCCCATTACGTCTGTAGCCCACTTACTTCAGGGTACAGTGGCTATGACCTCCCCGTTACGTCTGTAGCCCAGTTACTCCAAGGGTACAGTTGCTATGACCTCTCCATTGTGTCTGTAGCCCACTTACTCCAGGGTACAGTGGCTATGACCTCCCCATTGCGTCTGTAGCCCACTTACCCCAGGATACAGTGGCTATAACCTCCCCAATGTGTCTGTAGCCTACTTACTCCAGGGTACAGTGGCTATAACCTCTCCATGGTATATGTAGCCCACTTACTTCAGGGTACAGTGGCTTTGACCTCCACATTGCGTCTGTAGCCCACTTACTCCAGGGTACAGTGGCTATGACCTCCTCGTTGCGTCTGTAGCCCAGTTACTCCAAGGGTACAGTTGCTCTGACCTCTTCATTGTGTCTGTAGCCTACTTACTCCAGGGTACAGTGGCTATGACCTCGCCATTGCGTCTGTAGCCCACTTACCCCAGGATACAGTGTCTATAACCTCCCCAATGTGTCTGTAGCCTACTTACTCCAGGGTAGTGGCTATAACCTCTCCATGGTATCTGTAGCCCACTTACTTCAGGGTACAGTGGCTTTGATCTCTACATTGCGTCTGTAGCCCACTTACTCCAGGGTACAGTGGCTATGACCTTTCCATTACGTATGTAGGCCACTTACCCAAGGGTACAGTTGCTATGACTTCCCCATTGCGCCTGTAGCCCACTTACTCCAGGGTACAGTGGCTACAACCTTTCCATTGTGTCTGTAGCCCACTTACCCCAGGGTACAGTGCCTATGACCTCCCCCATTGTGTCTGTATCCCACTTACTTCAGGGTACAGTGGCTTTGACCTCCTCATTGCGTCTGTAGCCCACTTACTCCAGGGTACAGTGGCTACAATCTCTCCATTGTGTCTGTAGCCCACTTACTCCAGGGTACAGTGCCTATGACCTCCCCCATTGTGTCTGTATCCAACTTACTTCTGGGTACAGTGGCTTTGACCTCCTCATTGCGTCTGTAGCCCACTTACCCCAGGATACAGTAGATATGACCACTCCGTTGCGTCTGTAGCCCAGTTACTCAAGGGTACAGTTGCTATGACCTCTCCATTGTGTCTGTAGCCCACTTACTCCAGGGTACAGTGGCTATGACCTCCCCATTGCGTCTGTAGCCCACTTACTCCAGGATACAGTGGCTATAACCTCCCCAATGTGTCTGTAGCCCACTTACTCCAGGGTACAGTTGCTATGACCTCCCCATTGCGCCCTTAGCCCACTTACTCCAAGGTAAAGTGGCTACAACCTCTCCATTGTGTCTGTGGCCCATTTACTCCAGGGTACAGTTGCTATGACCTCTCCATTGTGTAAGTAGCCTACTTACCCCAGGGTACAGTGGATATGACCTCCCCGTTGTGTCTGTAGCCCACTTACTCCAGGGTACAGTGGCTATGACCTCCCCATTGCGTCTGTAGCCCACTTAATCCAGGGTACAGTTGCTATGAACTCTCCATTGTGCATGTAGCCCACTTACCTCAGGGTACAGTGGCTATGACCTCCCCATTACGTCTGTAGCCCACTTACTCCAGGGTACAGTTGCTATGACCTCTCCATTGTGTCTGTAGCCCACTTACCTCAGGATACAGTGGCTATGACCTCCCTATTGCGTCTGTAGCCCACTTACCCCAGGATACAGTGACTATGACCTCCCCATTGCGTCTGTAGCCCACTTACCCCAGGATACAATGGATATGACCTCCTCATTGCGTCTGTAGCCCACTTACTCCAGGGTACAGTGGCTATGACCTCCCAATTGCGTCTGTAGCACTGTTACTCCGGGGTACAGTTGCTATGACCTCACTATTGTGTCTGTAGCCCACTTACTCCAGGGTACATTGGCTATGATAGGACCTCCCCATTACGTCTGTAGCCCACTTACTCCAGGGTACAGTGGCTATGACCTCCCCGTTGCGTCTGTAGCCCAGTTACTCCAAGGGTACAGTTGCTATGACCTCTCCATTGTGTCTGTAGCCCACTTACTCCAGGGTACAGTGGCTATGACCTCCCCATTGCGTCTGTAGCCCACTTACCCCAGGATACAGTGGCTATAACCTCCCCAATGTGTCTGTAGCCTACTTACTCCAGGGTACAGTGGCTATAACCTCTCCATGGTATCTGTAGCCCACTTACTTCAGGGTACAGTGGCTTTGACCTCCACATTGCGTCTGTAGCCCACTTACTCCAGGGTACAGTGGCTATGACCTCCCCGTTGCGTCTGTAGCACAGTTACTCCAAGGGTACAGTTGCTACGACCTCTTCATTGTGTCTGTAGCCTACTTACTCCAGGGTACAGTGGCTATAACCTCTCCATGGTATCTGTAGCCCACTTACTTCAGGGTACAGTGGCTTTGACCTCCACATTGCGTCTGTAGCCCACTTACTCCAGGGTACAGTGGCTATGACCTTTCCATTACGTATGTAGGCCACTTACCCAAGGGTACAGTTGCTATGACCTCGCCATTGCGCCTGTAGCCCACTTACTCCAGGGTACAGTGGCTACAACCTCTCCATTGTGTCTGTAGCCCACTTACCCCAGGGAACAGTGCCTATGACCTCCCCCATTGTGTCTGTATCCCACTTCAGGGTACAGTGGCTTTGACCTCCTCATTGCGTCTGTAGTCCACTTACTCCAGGGTACAGTGGCTACAATCTCTCCATTGTGTCTGTAGCCCACTTACTCCAGGGTACAGTGCCTATGACCTCCCCCATTGTGTCTGTATCCCACTTACTTCAGGGTACAGTGGCTTTGACCTCCCCATTACGTCTGTAGCCCACTTACTCCAGGGTACAGTGGCTATGACCTCCCCGTTGCGTCTGTAGCCCAGTTACTCAAGGGTACAGTTGCTATGACCTCTCCATTGTGTCTGTAGCCCGCTTACTCCAGGGTACAGTGGCTATGACCTCCCCATTGCGTCTGTAGCCCACTTACCCAAGGATACAGTGGCTATAACCTCCCCAATGTGTCTGTAGCCTACTTACTCCAGGGTACAGTGGCTATAACCTCTCCATGGTATCTGTAGCCCACTTACTTCAAGGTACAGTGGCTTTGACCTCCACATTGCGTCTGTAGCCCACTTACTCCAGGGTACAGTGGCTATGACCTTTCCATTACGTATGTAGCCCACTTACCCAAGGGTACAGTTGCTATGACCTCCCCATTGCGCCCTTAGCCCACTTACTCCAGGGTAAAGTGGCTATGACCTCCCCATTACGTCTGTAGCCCACTTACTCCAGGGTACAGTGGCTACGACCTCCCCGTTGCGTCTGTAGCCCAGTTACTCCAGGGTACAGTTGCTATGACCTCTCCATTGTGTCTGTAGCCCACTTACCTCAGGATACAGTGGCTATGACCTCCCTATTACGTCTGTAGCCCACTTACCCCAGGATACAGTGACTATGACCTCCCCATTGCGTCTGTAGCCCACTTACCCCAGGATACAATGGATATGACCTCCTCATTGCGTCTGTAGCCCACTTACTCCAGGGTACAGTGGCTATGACCTCCCAATTGTGTCTGTAGCACTGTTACTCCGGGGTACAGTTGCTATGACCTCACTATTGTGTCTGTAGCCCACTTACTCCAGGGTACATTGGCTATGATAAGACCTCCCCATTACGTCTGTAGCCCACTTACTCCAGGGTACAGTGGCTATGACCTCCCCGTTGCGTCTGTAGCCCACTTACTCCAGGGTACAGTGGCTATGACCTCCCCAATGTGTCTGTAGCCTACTTACTCCAGGGTACAGTGGCTATAACCTCTCCATGGTATCTGTAGCCCACTTACTTCAGGGTACAGTGGCTTTGACCTCGCCATTGCGTCTGTAGCCCACTTACCCCAGGATACAGTGGCTATAACCTCCCCAATGTGTATGTAGCCTACTTACTCCAGGGTGCAGTGGCTATAACCTCTCCTTGGTATATGTAGCCCACTTACTTCAGGGTACAGTGGCTATGACCTTTCCATTACGTATGTAGGCCACTTACCCAAGGGTACATTTGCTATGACCTCCCCATTGCGCCTGTAGCCCACTTACTCCAGGGTAAAGTGGCTACAACCTCTCCATTGTGTCTGTGGCCCATTTACTCCAGGGTACAGTTACTATGACCTCTCCATTGTGTCTGTAGCCCACTTACTCCAGGGTACAGTGCCTATGACCTCCCCCATTGTGTCTGTATCCCACTTACTTCAGGGTACAGTGGCTTTGACCTCCTCATTGCGTCTGTAGCCCACTTACCCCAGGGTACATTGACTATGATATGACCTCCCCATTACGTCTGTAGCCCACTTACTCCAGGGTACAGTGGCTATGACCTCCCCGTTGCGTCTGTAGCCCAGTTACTCAAGGGTACAGTTGCTATGACATCTCCATTGTGTCTGTAGCCCGCTTACTCCAGGGTACAGTGGCTATGACCTCCCCATTGCGTCTGTAGCCCACTTACCCCAGGATACAGTGGCTATAACCTCCCCAATGTGTCTGTAGCCTACTTACTCCAGGGTACAGTGGCTATAACCTCTCCATGGTATCTGTAGCCCACTTACTTCAAGGTACAGTGGCTTTGACCTCCACATTGCGTCTGTAGCCCACTTACTCCAGGGTACAGTGGCTATGACCTTTCCATTACGTATGTAGCCCACTTACCCAAGGGTACAGTTGCTATGACTTCCACATTGCGTCTGTAGCCCACTTACTCCAGGGTACAGTGGCTATGACCTCCCCGTTGCGTCTGTAGCACAGTTACTCCAAGGGTACAGTTGCTACGACCTCTTCATTGTGTCTGTAGCCTACTTACTCCAGGGTACAGTGGCTATGACCTCGCCATTGCGTCTGTAGCCCACTTACCCCAGGATACAGTGGCTATAACCTCCCCAATGTGTCTGTAGCCTACTTACTCCAGGGTACAGTGGCTATAACCTCTCCATGGTATCTGTAGCCCACTTACTTCAGGGTACAGTGGCTTTGACCTCCACATAGCGTCTGTAGCCCACTTACTCCAGGGTACAGTGGCTATGACCTTTCCATTACGTATGTAGGCCACTTACCCAAGGGTACAGTTGCTATGACCTCGCCATTGCGCCTGTAGCCCACTTACTCCAGGGTACAGTGGCTACAACCTCTCCATTGTGTCTGTAGCCCACTTACCCCAGGGAACAGTGCCTTTGACCTCCCCCACTGTGTCTGTATCCCACTTCAGGGTACAGTGGCTTTGACCTCCTCATTGCGTCTGTAGTCCACTTACTCCAGGGTACAGTGGCTACAATCTCTCCATTGTGTCTGTAGCCCACTTACTCCAGGGTACAGTGCCTATGACCTCCCCCATTGTGTCTGTATCCCACTTACTTCAGGGTACTGTGGCTTTGACCTCCCCATTACATCTGTAGCCCACTTACTCCAGGGTACAGTGGCTATGACCTCCCCGTTGCGTCTGTAGCCCAGTTACTCAAGGGTACAGTTGCTATGACCTCTCCATTGTGTCTGTAGCCCGCTTACTCCAGGGTACAGTGGCTATGACCTCCCCATTGCGTCTGTAGCCCACTTACCCAAGGATACAGTGGCTATAACCTCCCCAATGTGTCTGTAGCCTACTTACTCCAGGGTACAGTGGCTATAACCTCTCCATGGTATCTGTAGCCCACTTACTTCAAGGTACAGTGGCTTTGACCTCCACATTGCGTCTGTAGCCCACTTACTCCAGGGTACAGTGGCTATGACCTTTCCATTACGTATGTAGCCCACTTACCCAAGGGTACAGTTGCTATGACCTCCCCATTGCGCCCTTAGCCCACTTACTCCAGGGTAAAGTGGCTATGACCTCCCCATTACGTCTGTAGCCCACTTACTCCAGGGTACAGTGGCTACGACCTCCCCGTTGCGTCTGTAGCCCAGTTACTCCAGGGTACAGTTGCTATGACCTCTCCATTGTGTCTGTAGCCCACTTACCTCAGGATACAGTGGCTATGACCTCCCTATTACGTCTGTAGCCCACTTACCCCAGGATACAGTGACTATGACCTCCCCATTGCGTCTGTAGCCCACTTACCCCAGGATACAATGGATATGACCTCCTCATTGCGTCTGTAGCCCACTTACTCCAGGGTACAGTGGCTATGACCTCCCAATTGTGTCTGTAGCACTGTTACTCCGGGGTACAGTTGCTATGACCTCACTATTGTGTCTGTAGCCCACTTACTCCAGGGTACATTGGCTATGATAAGACCTCCCCATTACGTCTGTAGCCCACTTACTCCAGGGTACAGTGGCTATGACCTCCCCGTTGCGTCTGTAGCCCACTTACTCCAGGGTACAGTGGCTATGACCTCCCCAATGTGTCTGTAGCCTACTTACTCCAGGGTACAGTGGCTATAACCTCTCCATGGTATCTGTAGCCCACTTACTTCAGGGTACAGTGGCTTTGACCTCGCCATTGCGTCTGTAGCCCACTTACCCCAGGATACAGTGGCTATAACCTCCCCAATGTGTATGTAGCCTACTTACTCCAGGGTGCAGTGGCTATAACCTCTCCTTGGTATATGTAGCCCACTTACTTCAGGGTACAGTGGCTATGACCTTTCCATTACGTATGTAGGCCACTTACCCAAGGGTACATTTGCTATGACCTCCCCATTGCGCCTGTAGCCCACTTACTCCAGGGTAAAGTGGCTACAACCTCTCCATTGTGTCTGTGGCCCATTTACTCCAGGGTACAGTTACTATGACCTCTCCATTGTGTCTGTAGCCCACTTACTCCAGGGTACAGTGCCTATGACCTCCCCCATTGTGTCTGTATCCCACTTACTTCAGGGTACAGTGGCTTTGACCTCCTCATTGCGTCTGTAGCCCACTTACCCCAGGGTACATTGACTATGATATGACCTCCCCATTACGTCTGTAGCCCACTTACTCCAGGGTACAGTGGCTATGACCTCCCCGTTGCGTCTGTAGCCCAGTTACTCAAGGGTACAGTTGCTATGACATCTCCATTGTGTCTGTAGCCCGCTTACTCCAGGGTACAGTGGCTATGACCTCCCCATTGCGTCTGTAGCCCACTTACCCCAGGATACAGTGGCTATAACCTCCCCAATGTGTCTGTAGCCTACTTACTCCAGGGTACAGTGGCTATAACCTCTCCATGGTATCTGTAGCCCACTTACTTCAAGGTACAGTGGCTTTGACCTCCACATTGTGTCTGTAGCCCACTTACTCCAGGGTACAGTGGCTATGACCTTTCCATTACGTATGTAGCCCACTTACCCAAGGGTACAGTTGCTATGACTTCCACATTGCGTCTGTAGCCCACTTACTCCAGGGTACAGTGGCTATGACCTCCCCGTTGCGTCTGTAGCACAGTTACTCCAAGGGTACAGTTGCTACGACCTCTTCATTGTGTCTGTAGCCTACTTACTCCAGGGTACAGTGGCTATGACCTCGCCATTGCGTCTGTAGCCCACTTACCCCAGGATACAGTGGCTATAACCTCCCCAATGTGTCTGTAGCCTACTTACTCCAGGGTACAGTGGCTATAACCTCTCCATGGTATCTGTAGCCCACTTACTTCAGGGTACAGTGGCTTTGACCTCCACATTGCGTCTGTAGCCCACTTACTCCAGGGTACAGTGGCTATGACCTTTCCATTACGTATGTAGGCCACTTACCCAAGGGTACAGTTGCTATGACCTCGCCATTGCGCCTGTAGCCCGCTTACTCCAGGGTACAGTGGCTACAACCTCTCCATTGTGTCTGTAGCCCACTTACCCCAGGGAACAGTGCCTTTGACCTCCCCCACTGTGTCTGTATCCCACTTCAGGGTACAGTGGCTTTGACCTCCTCATTGCGTCTGTAGTCCACTTACTCCAGGGTACAGTGGCTACAATCTCTCCATTGTGTCTGTAGCCCACTTACTCCAGGGTACAGTGCCTATGACCTCCCCCATTGTGTCTGTATCCCACTTACTTCAGGGTACTGTGGCTTTGACCTCCCCATTACATCTGTAGCCCACTTACTCCAGGGTACAGTGGCTATGACCTCCCCGTTGCGTCTGTAGCCCAGTTACTCAAGGGTACAGTTGCTATGACCTCTCCATTGTGTCTGTAGCCCGCTTACTCCAGGGTACAGTGGCTATGACCTCCCCATTGCGTCTGTAGCCCACTTACCCAAGGATACAGTGGCTATAACCTCCCCAATGTGTCTGTAGCCTACTTACTCCAGGGTACAGTGGCTATAACCTCTCCATGGTATCTGTAGCCCACTTACTTCAAGGTACAGTGGCTTTGACCTCCACATTGCGTCTGTAGCCCACTTACTCCAGGGTACAGTGGCTATGACCTTTCCATTACGTATGTAGCCCACTTACCCAAGGGTACAGTTGCTATGACCTCCCCATTGCGCCCTTAGCCCACTTACTCCAGGGTAAAGTGGCTATGACCTCCCCATTACGTCTGTAGCCCACTTACTCCAGGGTACAGTGGCTACGACCTCCCCGTTGCGTCTGTAGCCCAGTTACTCCAGGGTACAGTTGCTATGACCTCTCCATTGTGTCTGTAGCCCACTTACCTCAGGATACAGTGGCTATGACCTCCCTATTACGTCTGTAGCCCACTTACCCCAGGATACAGTGACTATGACCTCCCCATTGCGTCTGTAGCCCACTTACCCCAGGATACAATGGATATGACCTCCTCATTGCGTCTGTAGCCCACTTACTCCAGGGTACAGTGGCTATGACCTCCCAATTGTGTCTGTAGCACTGTTACTCCGGGGTACAGTTGCTATGACCTCACTATTGTGTCTGTAGCCCACTTACTCCAGGGTACATTGGCTATGATAAGACCTCCCCATTACGTCTGTAGCCCACTTACTCCAGGGTACAGTGGCTATGACCTCCCCGTTGCGTCTGTAGCCCACTTACTCCAGGGTACAGTGGCTATGACCTCCCCAATGTGTCTGTAGCCTACTTACTCCAGGGTACAGTGGCTATAACCTCTCCATGGTATCTGTAGCCCACTTACTTCAGGGTACAGTGGCTTTGACCTCGCCATTGCGTCTGTAGCCCACTTACCCCAGGATACAGTGGCTATAACCTCCCCAATGTGTATGTAGCCTACTTACTCCAGGGTACAGTGGCTATAACCTCTCCTTGGTATATGTAGCCCACTTACTTCAGGGTACAGTGGCTATGACCTTTCCATTACGTATGTAGGCCACTTACCCAAGGGTACAGTTGCTATGACCTCCCCATTGCGCCTGTAGCCCACTTACTCCAGGGTAAAGTGGCTACAACCTCTCCATTGTGTCTGTGGCCCATTTACTCCAGGGTACAGTTACTATGACCTCTCCATTGTGTCTGTAGCCCACTTACTCCAGGGTACAGTGCCTATGACCTCCCCCATTGTGTCTGTATCCCACTTACTTCAGGGTACAGTGGCTTTGACCTCCTCATTGCGTCTGTAGCCCACTTACCCCAGGGTACATTGACTATGATATGACCTCCCCATTACGTCTGTAGCCCACTTACTCCAGGGTACAGTGGCTATGACCTCCCCGTTGCGTCTGTAGCCCAGTTACTCAAGGGTACAGTTGCTATGACATCTCCATTGTGTCTGTAGCCCGCTTACTCCAGGGTACAGTGGCTATGACCTCCCCATTGCGTCTGTAGCCCACTTACCCCAGGATACAGTGGCTATAACCTCCCCAATGTGTCTGTAGCCTACTTACTCCAGGGTACAGTGGCTATAACCTCTCCATGGTATCTGTAGCCCACTTACTTCAAGGTACAGTTGCTTTGACCTCCTCATTGCGTCTGTAGCCCACTTACTCCAGGGTACAGTGGCTATGACCTTTCCATTACGTATGTAGCCCACTTACCCAAGGGTACAGTTGCTATGACCTCCCCATTGCGCCTTTAGCCCACTTACTCCAGGGTAAAGTGGCTACAACCTCTCCATTGTGTTTGTGGCCCACTTACCCCAGGGTACAGTGCCTATGACCTCCCCCATTGTGTTACAGTTACTCAAGGGTACAGTTGCTATGACATCTCCATTGTGTCTGTAGCCCGCTTACTCCGGGGTACAGTGGCTATGACCTCCCCATTGCGTCTGTAGCCCACTTACCCCAGGATACAGTGGCTATAACCTCCCCAATGTGTCTGTAGCCTACTTACTCCAGGGTACAGTGGCTATAACCTCTCCATGGTATCTGTAGCCCACTTACTTCATTGTACAGTGGCTTTGACCTCCTCATTGCGTCTGTAGCCCACTTACCCCAGAATACAATGGATATGACCTCTTTGTTGCTTCTGTAGCCCACTTACTCCAGGGTACAGTTGCTATAACCTCTCCATTGTGTATGTAGCCAACTTACCCCAGGGTACAGTGGATATGACCTCCCCGTTGTGTCTGTAGCCCACTTACTCCAGGGTGCAGTGGCTATGACCTCCCCATTGCGTCTGTAGCCCACTTAGTCCAGGGTATAGATGCTATGACCTCTCCATTGTGCATGTAGCCCACGTACTCCTGGGTACATTGGCTATGACCTCCCCATTGTTTCTGTAGCCTACTTACCTCAGGGTACAGTGGCTATGACCTACCCATTACGTCTGTAGCCCACTTACTCCAGGGTACAGTGGCTACGACCTCCCCATTGCGTCTGTAGCCCAGTTACTCCAGGGTACAGTTGCTATGACCTCTCCATTGTGTCTGTAGCCCACTTACCTCAGGATACAGTGGCTATGACCTCCCTATTGCGTCTGTAGCCCACTTACCCCAGGATACAGTGACTATGACCTCCCCATTGCGTCTGTAGCCCGCTTACCCCAGGATACAATGGATATGACCTCCTCATCGCGTCTGTAGCCCACTTACTCCAGGGTACAGTGGCTATGACCTCCCAATTGCGTCTGTAGCACTGTTACTCCGGGGTACAGTTGCTATGACCTCTCTATTGTGTCTGTAGCCCACTTACTCCAGGGTACATTGGCTATGATATGACCTCTCCATTGTGTCTGTAGCCCACTTGCTCCAAGGGTACAGTTGCTATGACCTCTCCATTGTGTCTGTAGCCCACTTACTCCAGGGTACAGTTGCTATGACCTCCCCATTACGTCTGTAGCACACTTACCCCAGGGTACAGTGGCTATGACCTTTCCATTGTGTCTGTAGCCCACTTACCCAAGTATACAGTGGCTATGACCTCCCAATTGCGTCTGTAGCCCACTTACTCCAGGGTACAGTGGCTATATGACTACCCATTGTGTATGTAGGCCACTTACTCCAGGGTACAGTGGCTATGACCTCCCAATTGCGTCTGTAGCACTGTTACTCCGGGGTACAGTTGCTATGACCTCTCTATTGTGTCTGTAGCCCACTTACTCCAGGGTACATTATCTATGATATGACCTCTCCATTGTGTCTGTAGCCCACTTACTCCAAGGGTACAGTTGCTATGACCTCTCCACTGTGTCTGTAGCCCACTTACTCCAGGGTACAGTGGCTATGACCTTTCCATTACGTATGTAGGCCACTTACCCAAGGGTACAGTTGCTATGACCTCGCCATTGCGCCTGTAGCCCACTTACTCCAGGGTACAGTGGCTACAACCTCTCCATTGTGTCTGTAGCCCACTTACCCCAGGGAACAGTGCCTTTGACCTCCCCCACTGTGTCTGTATCCCACTTCAGGGTACAGTGGCTTTGACCTCCTCATTGCGTCTGTAGTCCACTTACTCCAGGGTACAGTGGCTATGACCTCCCCGTTGCGTCTGTAGCCCAGTTACTCAAGGGTACAGTTGCTATGACATCTCCATTGTGTCTGTAGCCCGCTTACTCCAGGGTACAGTGGCTATGACCTCCCCATTGCGTCTGTAGCCCACTTACCCCAGGATACAGTGGCTATAACCTCCCCAATGTGTCTGTAGCCTACTTACTCCAGGGTACAGTGGCTATAACCTCTCCATGGTATCTGTAGCCCACTTACTTCAAGGTACAGTGGCTTTGACCTCCACATTGTGTCTGTAGCCCACTTACTCCAGGGTACAGTGGCTATGACCTTTCCATTACGTATGTAGCCCACTTACCCAAGGGTACAGTTGCTATGACTTCCACATTGCGTCTGTAGCCCACTTACTCCAGGGTACAGTGGCTATGACCTCCCCGTTGCGTCTGTAGCACAGTTACTCCAAGGGTACAGTTGCTACGACCTCTTCATTGTGTCTGTAGCCTACTTACTCCAGGGTACAGTGGCTATGACCTCGCCATTGCGTCTGTAGCCCACTTACCCCAGGATACAGTGGCTATAACCTCCCCAATGTGTCTGTAGCCTACTTACTCCAGGGTACAGTGGCTATAACCTCTCCATGGTATCTGTAGCCCACTTACTTCAGGGTACAGTGGCTTTGACCTCCACATTGCGTCTGTAGCCCACTTACTCCAGGGTACAGTGGCTATGACCTTTCCATTACGTATGTAGGCCACTTACCCAAGGGTACAGTTGCTATGACCTCGCCATTGCGCCTGTAGCCCACTTACTCCAGGGTACAGTGGCTACAACCTCTCCATTGTGTCTGTAGCCCACTTACCCCAGGGAACAGTGCCTTTGACCTCCCCCACTGTGTCTGTATCCCACTTCAGGGTACAGTGGCTTTGACCTCCTCATTGCGTCTGTAGTCCACTTACTCCAGGGTACAGTGGCTACAATCTCTCCATTGTGTCTGTAGCCCACTTACCTCAGGATACAGTGGCTATGACCTCCCTATTGTGTCTGTATCCCACTTACTTCAGGGTACTGTGGCTTTGACCTCCCCATTACATCTGTAGCCCACTTACTCCAGGGTACAGTGGCTATGACCTCCCCGTTGCGTCTGTAGCCCAGTTACTCAAGGGTACAGTTGCTATGACCTCTCCATTGTGTCTGTAGCCCGCTTACTCCAGGGTACAGTGGCTATGACCTCCCCATTGCGTCTGTAGCCCACTTACCCAAGGATACAGTGGCTATAACCTCCCCAATGTGTCTGTAGCCTACTTACTCCAGGGTACAGTGGCTATAACCTCTCCATGGTATCTGTAGCCCACTTACTTCAAGGTACAGTGGCTTTGACCTCCACATTGCGTCTGTAGCCCACTTACTCCAGGGTACAGTGGCTATGACCTTTCCATTACGTATGTAGCCCACTTACCCAAGGGTACAGTTGCTATGACCTCCCCATTGCGCCCTTAGCCCACTTACTCCAGGGTAAAGTGGCTATGACCTCCCCATTACGTCTGTAGCCCACTTACTCCAGGGTACAGTGGCTACGACCTCCCCGTTGCGTCTGTAGCCCAGTTACTCCAGGGTACAGTTGCTATGACCTCTCCATTGTGTCTGTAGCCCACTTACCTCAGGATACAGTGACTATGACCTCCCCATTGCGTCTGTAGCCCACTTACCCCAGGATACAATGGATATGACCTCCTCATTGCGTCTGTAGCCCACTTACTCCAGGGTACAGTGGCTATGACCTCCCAATTGTGTCTGTAGCACTGTTACTCCGGGGTACAGTTGCTATGACCTCACTATTGTGTCTGTAGCCCACTTACTCCAGGGTACATTGGCTATGATAAGACCTCCCCATTACGTCTGTAGCCCACTTACTCCAGGGTACAGTGGCTATGACCTCCCCGTTGCGTCTGTAGCCCACTTACTCCAGGGTACAGTGGCTATGACCTCCCCAATGTGTCTGTAGCCTACTTACTCCAGGGTACAGTGGCTATAACCTCTCCATGGTATCTGTAGCCCACTTACTTCAAGGTACAGTGGCTTTGACCTCCACATTGCGTCTGTAGCCCACTTACTCCAGGGTACAGTGGCTATGACCTTTCCATTACGTATGTAGCCCACTTACCCAAGGGTACAGTTGCTATGACCTCCCCATTGCGCCCTTAGCCCACTTACTCCAGGGTAAAGTGGCTATGACCTCCCCATTACGTCTGTAGCCCACTTACTCCAGGGTACAGTGGCTACGACCTCCCCGTTGCGTCTGTAGCCCAGTTACTCCAGGGTACAGTTGCTATGACCTCTCCATTGTGTCTGTAGCCCACTTACCTCAGGATACAGTGACTATGACCTCCCCATTGCGTCTGTAGCCCACTTACCCCAGGATACAATGGATATGACCTCCTCATTGCGTCTGTAGCCCACTTACTCCAGGGTACAGTGGCTATGACCTCCCAATTGTGTCTGTAGCACTGTTACTCCGGGGTACAGTTGCTATGACCTCACTATTGTGTCTGTAGCCCACTTACTCCAGGGTACATTGGCTATGATAAGACCTCCCCATTACGTCTGTAGCCCACTTACTCCAGGGTACAGTGGCTATGACCTCCCCGTTGCGTCTGTAGCCCACTTACTCCAGGGTACAGTGGCTATGACCTCCCCAATGTGTCTGTAGCCTACTTACTCCAGGGTACAGTGGCTATAACCTCTCCATGGTATCTGTAGCCCACTTACTTCAGGGTACAGTGGCTTTGACCTCGCCATTGCGTCTGTAGCCCACTTACCCCAGGATACAGTGGCTATAACCTCCCCAATGTGTATGTAGCCTACTTACTCCAGGGTACAGTGGCTATAACCTCTCCTTGGTATATGTAGCCCACTTACTTCAGGGTACAGTGGCTATGACCTTTCCATTACGTATGTAGGCCACTTACCCAAGGGTACAGTTGCTATGACCTCCCCATTGCGCCTGTAGCCCACTTACTCCAGGGTAAAGTGGCTACAACCTCTCCATTGTGTCTGTGGCCCATTTACTCCAGGGTACAGTTACTATGACCTCTCCATTGTGTCTGTAGCCCACTTACTCCAGGGTACAGTGCCTATGACCTCCCCCATTGTGTCTGTATCCCACTTACTTCAGGGTACAGTGGCTTTGACCTCCTCATTGCGTCTGTAGCCCACTTACCCCAGGGTACATTGACTATGATATGACCTCCCCATTACGTCTGTAGCCCACTTACTCCAGGGTACAGTGGCTATGACCTCCCCGTTGCGTCTGTAGCCCAGTTACTCAAGGGTACAGTTGCTATGACATCTCCATTGTGTCTGTAGCCCGCTTACTCCAGGGTACAGTGGCTATGACCTCCCCATTGCGTCTGTAGCCCACTTACCCCAGGATACAGTGGCTATAACCTCCCCAATGTGTCTGTAGCCTACTTACTCCAGGGTACAGTGGCTATAACCTCTCCATGGTATCTGTAGCCCACTTACTTCAAGGTACAGTGGCTTTGACCTCCACATTGCGTCTGTAGCCCACTTACTCCAGGGTACAGTGGCTATGACCTTTCCATTACGTATGTAGCCCACTTACCCAAGGGTACAGTTGCTATGACCTCCCCATTGCGCCTTTAGCCCACTTACTCCAGGGTAAAGTGGCTACAACCTCTCCATTGTGTTTGTGGCCCACTTACCCCAGGGTACAGTGCCTATGACCTCCCCCATTGTGTTACAGTTACTCAAGGGTACAGTTGCTATGACATCTCCATTGTGTCTGTAGCCCGCTTACTCCGGGGTACAGTGGCTATGACCTCCCCATTGCGTCTGTAGCCCACTTACCCCAGGATACAGTGGCTATAACCTCCCCAATGTGTCTGTAGCCTACTTACTCCAGGGTACAGTGGCTATAACCTCTCCATGGTATCTGTAGCCCACTTACTTCATTGTACAGTGGCTTTGACCTCCTCATTGCGTCTGTAGCCCACTTACCCCAGAATACAATGGATATGACCTCTTTGTTGCTTCTGTAGCCCACTTACTCCAGGGTACAGTTGCTATAACCTCTCCATTGTGTATGTAGCCAACTTACCCCAGGGTACAGTGGATATGACCTCCCCGTTGTGTCTGTAGCCCACTTACTCCAGGGTGCAGTGGCTATGACCTCCCCATTGCGTCTGTAGCCCACTTAGTCCAGGGTATAGATGCTATGACCTCTCCATTGTGCATGTAGCCCACGTACTCCTGGGTACATTGGCTATGACCTCCCCATTGTTTCTGTAGCCTACTTACCTCAGGGTACAGTGGCTATGACCTACCCATTACGTCTGTAGCCCACTTACTCCAGGGTACAGTGGCTACGACCTCCCCATTGCGTCTGTAGCCCAGTTACTCCAGGGTACAGTTGCTATGACCTCTCCATTGTGTCTGTAGCCCACTTACCTCAGGATACAGTGGCTATGACCTCCCTATTGCGTCTGTAGCCCACTTACCCCAGGATACAGTGACTATGACCTCCCCATTGCGTCTGTAGCCCGCTTACCCCAGGATACAATGGATATGACCTCCTCATCGCGTCTGTAGCCCACTTACTCCAGGGTACAGTGGCTATGACCTCCCAATTGCGTCTGTAGCACTGTTACTCCGGGGTACAGTTGCTATGACCTCTCTATTGTGTCTGTAGCCCACTTACTCCAGGGTACATTGGCTATGATATGACCTCTCCATTGTGTCTGTAGCCCACTTGCTCCAAGGGTACAGTTGCTATGACCTCTCCATTGTGTCTGTAGCCCACTTACTCCAGGGTACAGTTGCTATGACCTCCCCATTACGTCTGTAGCACACTTACCCCAGGGTACAGTGGCTATGACCTTTCCATTGTGTCTGTAGCCCACTTACCCAAGTATACAGTGGCTATGACCTCCCAATTGCGTCTGTAGCCCACTTACTCCAGGGTACAGTGGCTATATGACTACCCATTGTGTATGTAGGCCACTTACTCCAGGGTACAGTGGCTATGACCTCCCAATTGCGTCTGTAGCACTGTTACTCCGGGGTACAGTTGCTATGACCTCTCTATTGTGTCTGTAGCCCACTTACTCCAGGGTACATTATCTATGATATGACCTCTCCATTGTGTCTGTAGCCCACTTACTCCAAGGGTACAGTTGCTATGACCTCTCCACTGTGTCTGTAGCCCACTTACTCCAGGGTACAGTTGCTATGACCTCCCCATTACGTCTGTAGCACACTTACCCCAGGGTACAGTGGCTATGACCTTTCCATTGTGTCTGTAGCCCACTTACCCAAGTATACAGTGGCTATGACCTCCCAATTGCGTCTGTAGCCTACTTTCTCCAGGGTACAGTGGCTATAACCTCTCCATGGTATCTGTAGCTCACTTACTTCAGGGTACAGTGGCTTTGACCTCCACATTGCGTCTGTAGCCCACTTACTCTAGGGTACAGTGGCTATGACCTTTACATTACGTATGTAGCCCACTTACCCAAGGGTACAGTTGCTATGACCTCCCCATTGCGCCTGCAGCCCGCTTACCCCAGGGTACAGTGGCTACAACCTCTCCATTGTGTCTGTAGCCTACTTACCCCAGGGTACAGTGCATATGACCTCCCCCATTGTGTCTGTATCCCACTTACTTTAGGGTACAGTGGCTTTGACCTCCTCATTGCGTCTGTAGCCCGCTTACTCCAGGGTACAGTGGCTAAAATCTCTCCATTGTGTCTGTAGCCCCCTTACTCCAGGGTACAGTGCCTATGACCTCCCCCATTGTGTCTGTATCCCACTTACTTCAGGGTACAGTGGCTATGACCTCCCCATTACGTCTGTAGCACACTTACCCCAGGGTACAGTGGCTATGACCTCCCCATTGCGTCTGTAGCCCACTTACTCCAGGGTACAGTGGCTATGACCTCCCCATTGCGTCTGTAACCCACTTACTCCGGGGTACAGTGGCTATGACCTCCCCATTGCGTCTGTAACCCACTTACTCCAGGGTACAGTGGCTATGAATCCCCATTGTGTCTCTAGCCCACTTACCACAGGGTACAGTGACAATGACCTCCCCATTGTGATGTAGCCATCTTACCCCAGGATCCAGTGGCTATGCTCTCGCTATTGCCTCTGTAGCCCACTTAATCCAGGGTACAGTGGCTATGACCTCCCCATTGTGTCTGTAGCCCACTTACCCCAGGGTACAGTGGCTATGACCTCCCTCATTGCGTCTGTAGTGCAGTTACCCCAGGGTACAGTTCCTATGACCTCGCCATCGTGTCTGTAGCCCACTTACCCCAGGAAACAGTGGATATGACCTCCCCATTGCGTCTGTAGCCCACTGACCCCAGGGTACAGTGGCTATGACCTTTCCATTACGTCTGTAGCCCACAAACTCCAGGGTACAGTTGCTATGAGCTCTCCATTGTGTCTGTAGCCCACTTACTCCAGGGTACAGTTGCTATGAGCTCTCCATTGTGTCTGTAGCCCACTTACTCCAGGATATAGTGGCTATGACCTCCCCATTGGTCTGTAGCCCACTTACTCAAGGGTACAGTGGCTATGACCTCCCCATTGCGTCTGTAGCCCACTTACCTCAATATACAGTGGCTATGACCCCTCCATTGCGTCTGTAGCCCACTTACTCCAGGTTACAGTGGCTATGACTTCCCGTTTACGTCTGTAGCCCACTTACCCCAGGATACAGTTTGCTATAACCTCCCTATTGTGTCTGTAGCCTACTACTCCAGGGTACAGTTGCTATGAGATCTCCATTGTGTCTGTAGCCCACTTACCCAAGTACAAAGTGGCTATGACCTTTCCATTACGTATGTAGCCCACTTACTCCAGGGTACAGTTTCTATGACCTCCCCTTGCGTATGTAGCCCACATAATGCGATATACAATGGCTATGACATCCCCATTGCGTCTGTAGTGCAGTTACTCCAGGGAACAGTTGCTATGACCTCTCCATTGTGTCTGTAGCACACTTACCCCAGGGTACCGTAGCTATGACCTCCCCATTGCGTCTGTAGCCCACTTACTCCAGGGTACAGTGGCTATGACCTCCCCATTGCGTCTGTAACCCACTTCCTCCAGGGTACAGTGGCTATGACCTCCCCATTGCGTCTGTAACCCACTTACTCCAGGGTACAGTGGCTATGACCTCCCCAATGTGTCTGTAGCCCACTTACCGCAGGGTACAGTGGCAATGACTTCCCCATTGTGTCTGTAGCCATCTTACCCCAGGATCCAGTGGCTATGCTCTCCCTATTGTCTCTGTAGCCCACTTAATCCAGGGTACAGTGGCTATGACCTCCCCCATTGCGTCTGTAGTGCAGTTACCCCAGGGTACAGTTCCTATGACCTCGCGATTGTGTCTGTAGCCCACTTACCCCAGGAAACAGTGGATATGACCTCCCCATTGCGTCTGTAGCCCACTGACCCCAGGGTACAGTGGCTATGACCTTTCCATTACGTCTGTAGCCCACTTACTCCAGGGTGCAGTTGCTATGACCTCTCCATTGTGTCTGTAGTCCACTTACTCCAGGGTACAGTGGATATGACCTCCCCATTGTGTCTATAGCCAACTTACTCCAGGGTACACTGGCTATGACATCCCCATTGCATATGTAGCCCACTTACCCAAGTACACAGTGGCTATGACCTCCCCATTGCGTCTGTAGCCCCACTTACCTCAGGATATAGTGGCTATGACCTCCCCATTACGTCTGTAGCCCACTTACCTCAAGATACATTGGCTATGACCTCCCTATTGCGTCTGCAGCCCACTTACTCCAGGGTACAGTGGCTATGACCTCCCCATTGCGTCTGTAGCCCACTTACTCCAGGGTACAGTGACTATGACCTCCCCATTACGTCTGAAGCCCACTTACCCCAGGATACAGTGGCTATGACCTCTCCATTGTGTCTGTAACCCACTTACCCAAGTACACAGTGGCTATGACCTCCCCATTGCGTCTGTAGCCCACTTACCTCAGGATACAGTGGCTATGACCTCTCCATTACGTCTGTAGACCACTTACCTCAAGATACATTGGCTATGACCTCCCCATTGCGTCTGCAGCTCACTTTCTCCAGGGTACAGTGGCTATGACCTCCCCATTGCGTCTGTAGCCCACTTACTCAAGGGTACAGTGGCTATGACCTCCCCATTGCGTCTGTAGCCCACTTACCTCAGAATACAGTGGCTATGACCTCTCCATTGCGTGTGTGCCCACTTACTCCAGGGTACAGTGACTATGACTCCCCATTGCGTCTGTAGCCCACTTACCCCAGGATACAGTTTCTATGACCTCTCCATTGTGTCTGTAGCACACTTACCCCAGGGTACCGTAGCTATGACCTCCCCATTGCGTCTGTAGCCCACTTACTCCAGGGTACAGTGGCTATGACCTCCCCAATGTGTCTGTAGCCCACTTACCGCAGGGTACAGTGGCAATGACCTCCCCATTGTGTCTGTAGCCATCTTACCCCAGGATCCAGTGGCTATGCTCTCCCTATTGCCTCTGTAGCCCACTTAATCCAGGGTACAGTGGCTATGACCTCCCCCATTGCGTCTGTAGTGCAGTTACCCCAGGGTACAGTTCCTATGACCTAGCGATTGTGTCTGTAGCCCACTTACCCCAGGAAACAGTGGATATGACCTCCCCATTGCGTCTGTAGCCCACTGACCCCAGGGTACAGTGGCTATGACCTTTCCATTACGTCTGTAGCCCACTTACTCCAGGGTGCAGTTGCTATGACCTCTCCATTGTGTCTGTAGTCCACTTACTCCAGGGTACAGTGGATATGACCTCCCCATTGTGTCTATAGCCAACTTACTCCAGGGTACACTGGCTATGACATCCCCATTGCATATGTAGCCCACTTACCCAAGTACACAATGGCTATGACCTCCCCATTGCGTCTGTAGCCCCACTTACCTCAGGATATAGTGGCTATGACCTCCCCATTACGTCTGTAGCCCACTTACCTCAAGATACATTGGCTATGACCTCCCTATTGCGTCTGCAGCCCACTTACTCCAGGGTACAGTGGCTATGACCTCCCCATTGCGTCTGTAGCCCACTTTCTCCAGGGTACAGTGACTATGACCTCCCCATTACGTCTGAAGCCCACTTACCCCAGGATACAGTGGCTATGACCTCTCCATTGTGTCTGTAACCCACTTACCCAAGTACACAGTGGCTATGACCTCCCCATTGCGTCTGTAGCCCACTTACCTCAGGATACAGTGGCTATGACCTCTCCATTACGTCTGTAGACCACTTACCTCAAGATACATTGGCTATGACCTCCCCATTGCGTCTGCAGCTCACTTTCTCCAGGGTACAGTGGCTATGACCTCCCCATTGCGTCTGTAGCCCACTTACTCAAGGGTACAGTGGCTATGACCTCCCCATTGCGTCTGTAGCCCACTTACCTCAGAATACAGTGGATATGACCTCTCCATTGCGTGTGTGCCCACTTACTCCAGGGTACAGTGACTATGACCTCCCCATTGCGTCTGTAGCCCACTTACCCCAGGATACAGTGAATATGACCTCTCCATTGTGTCTGTAGCCCACTTACCCAAGTACACAGTGGCTATGACCTCCCCATTGCGTCTGTAGCCCCACTTACCCCAGGATATAGTGGCTATGACCTCCCCATTACTTCTGTAGCCCACTTACCTCAAGATACATTGGCTATGACCTCCCCATTGCGTCTGCAGCCCACTTACTCTAGGGTACAGTGGCTATGACCTCCCCATTGTGTCTGTAGCCCACTTACCCAAGTATACAGTGGCTATGACCTCCCAATTGCGTCTGTAGCCCACTTACTCCAGGGTACAGTGGCTATATGACCTCCCCATTGTGTATGTAGGCCACTTACCCAAGGATCCAGTGGCTATGACCTCCCCATTGCGTCTGTAGCCCCACTTACCTCAGGATATAGTGGCTATGACCTCCCCATTGCGTCTGTAGCCCGCTTAATGCAATGTACAGTGGCTATGACCTCCCCATTGCGTCTGTAGCCCAGTTACTCCAGGGTGTAGTTGCTATGACCTCTCCATTGCGTCTGTAGCCCACTTACTCCAGGGTACAGTGACTATGACCTCCCGATTGCGTCTGTAGCCCACTTACCCCAGGATACAGTGGATATGACCTCTCCATTGTGTCTGTAGCCCACTTACCCAAGTACACAGTGGCTATGACCTCCCCATTGCGTCTGTAGCCCACTTACCTCAGGATACAGTGGCTATGACCTCTCCATTACGTCTGTAGACCACTTACCTCAAGATACATTGGCTATGACCTCCCCATTGCGTCTGCAGCTCACTTTCTCCAGGGTACAGTGGCTATGACCTCCCCATTGCGTCTGTAGCCCACTTACTCAAGGGTACAGTGGCTATGACCTCCCCATTGCGTCTGTAGCCCACTTACCTCAGAATACAGTGGCTATGACCTCTCCATTGCGTGTGTGCCCACTTACTCCAGGGTACAGTGACTATGACCTCCCCATTGCGTCTGTAGCCCACTTACCCCAGGATACAGTTTCTATGACCTCTCCATTGTGTCTGTAGCACACTTACCCCAGGGTACCGTAGCTATGACCTCCCCATTGCGTCTGTAGCCCACTTACTCCAGGGTACAGTGGCTATGACCTCCCCAATGTGTCTGTAGCCCACTTACCGCAGGGTACAGTGGCAATGACCTCCCCATTGTGTCTGTAGCCATCTTACCCCAGGATCCAGTGGCTATGCTCTCCCTATTGCCTCTGTAGCCCACTTAATCCAGGGTACAGTGGCTATGACCTCCCCCATTGCGTCTGTAGTGCAGTTACCCCAGGGTACAGTTCCTATGACCTAGCGATTGTGTCTGTAGCCCACTTACCCCAGGAAACAGTGGATATGACCTCCCCATTGCGTCTGTAGCCCACTGACCCCAGGGTACAGTGGCTATGACCTTTCCATTACGTCTGTAGCCCACTTACTCCAGGGTGCAGTTGCTATGACCTCTCCATTGTGTCTGTAGTCCACTTACTCCAGGGTACAGTGGATATGACCTCCCCATTGTGTCTATAGCCAACTTACTCCAGGGTACACTGGCTTTGACATCCCCATTGCATATGTAGCCCACTTACCCAAGTACACAGTGGCTATGACCTCCCCATTGCGTCTGTAGCCCCACTTACCTCAGGATATAGTGGGTATGACCTCCCCATTACGTCTGTAGCCCACTTACCTCAAGATACATTGGCTATGACCTCCCTATTGCGTCTGCAGCCCACTTACTCCAGGGTACAGTGGCCATGACCTCCCCATTGCGTCTGTAGCCCACTTTCTCCAGGGTACAGTGACTATGACCTCCCCATTACGTCTGAAGCCCACTTACCCCAGGATACAGTGGCTATGACCTCTCCATTGTGTCTGTAACCCACTTACCCAAGTACACAGTGGCTATGACCTCCCCATTGCGTCTGTAGCCCACTTACCTCAGGATACAGTGGCTATGACCTCTCCATTACGTCTGTAGACCACTTACCTCAAGATACATTGGCTATGACCTCCCCATTGCGTCTGCAGCTCACTTTCTCCAGGGTACAGTGGCTATGACCTCCCCATTGCGTCTGTAGCCCACTTACTCAAGGGTACAGTGGCTATGACCTCCCCATTGCGTCTGTAGCCCACTTACCTCAGAATACAGTGGATATGACCTCTCCATTGCGTGTGTGCCCACTTACTCCAGGGTACAGTGACTATGACCTCCCCATTGCGTCTGTAGCCCACTTACCCCAGGATACAGTGAATATGACCTCTCCATTGTGTCTGTAGCCCACTTACCCAAGTACACAGTGGCTATGACCTCCCCATTGCGTCTGTAGCCCCACTTACCCCAGGATATAGTGGCTATGACCTCCCCATTACTTCTGTAGCCCACTTACCTCAAGATACATTGGCTATGACCTCCCCATTGCGTCTGCAGCCCACTTACTCTAGGGTACAGTGGCTATGACCTCCCCATTGTGTCTGTAGCCCACTTACCCAAGTATACAGTGGCTATGACCTCCCAATTGCGTCTGTAGCCCACTTACTCCAGGGTACAGTGGCTATATGACCTCCCCATTGTGTATGTAGGCCACTTACCCAAGGATCCAGTGGCTATGACCTCCCCATTGCGTCTGTAGCCCCACTTACCTCAGGATATAGTGGCTATGACCCCCCCATTGCGTCTGTAGCCCGCTTAATGCAATGTACAGTGGCTATGACTTCCCCATTGCGTCTGTAGTGCAGTTACTCCAGGGTACAGTTGCTATGACCTCTCCATTGCGTCTGTAGCCCACTTACTCCAGGGTACAGTGACTATGACCTCCCCATTGCGTCTGTAGCCCACTTACCCCAGGATACAGTGGATATGACCTATCCATTGTGTCTGTAGCCCACTTACCCAAGTACACAGTGGCTATGACCTCCCCATTGCGTCTGTAGCCCCACTTACCTCAGGATATAGTGGCTATGACCTCCCCATTACGTCTGTAGCCCACTTACCTCAAGATACATTGGCTATGACCTCCCTATTGCGTCTGCAGCCCACTTACTCCAGGGTACAGTGGCTATGACCTCCCCATTGCGTCTGTAGCCCACTTACTTCAGGGTACAGTGACTATGACCTCCCCATTACGTCTGAAGCCCACTTACCCCAGGATACAGTGGCTATGACCTCTCCATTGTGTCTGTAACCCACTTACCCAAGTACACAGTGGCTATGACCTCCCCATTGCGTCTGTAGCCCCACTTACCTCAGGATATAGTGGCTATGACCTCCCCATTACTTCTGTAGCCCACTTACCTCAAGATACATTGGCTATGACCTCCCCATTGCGTCTGCAGCCCACTTACTCTAGGGTACAGTGGCTATGACCTCCCCATTGTGTCTGTAGCCCACTTACCCAAGTATACAGTGGCTATGACCTCCCAATTGCGTCTGTAGCCCACTTACTCCAGAGTACAGTGGCTATATGACCTCCCCATTGTGTATGTAGGCCACTTACCCAAGGATCCAGTGGCTATGACCTCCCCATTGCGTCTGTAGCCCCACTTACCTCAGGATATAGTGGCTATGACCTCCCCATTGCGTCTGTAGCCCGCTTAATGCAATGTACAGTGGCTATGACCTCCCCATTGCGTCTGTAGCCCAGTTACTCCAGGGTGTAGTTGCTATGACCTCTCCATTGCGTCTGTAGCCCACTTACTCCAGGGTACAGTGACTATGACCTCCCTATTGCGTCTGTAGCCCACTTACCCCAGGATACAGTGGATATGACCTCTCCATTGTGTCTGTAGCCCACTTACCCAAGTACACAGTGGTTATGACCTCCCCATTGCGTCTGTAGCCCCACTTACCTCAGGATATAGTGGCTATGACCTCCCCATTACTTCTGTAGCCCACTTACCTCAAGATACATTGGCTATGACCTCCCCATTGCGTCTGCAGCCCACTTACTCCAGGGTACAGTGGCTATGACCTTTCCATTGTGTCTGTAGCCCACTTACCCAAGTATACAGTGGCTATGACCTCCCAATTGCGTCTGTAGCCCACTTACCTCAGAATACAGTGGCTATGACCTCTCCATTGCGTGTGTGCCCACTTACTCCAGGGTACAGTGACTATGACCTCCCCATTGCGTCTGTAGCCCAGTTACTCCAGGGTGTAGTTGCTATGACCTCTCCATTGCGTCTGTAGCCCACTTACTCCAGGGTACAGTGACTATGACCTCCCTATTGCGTCTGTAGCCCACTTACCCCAGGATACAGTGGATATGACCTCTCCATTGTGTCTGTAGCCCACTTACCCAAGTACACAGTGGCTATGACCTCCCTATTGCGTCTGTAGCCCCACTTACCTCAGGATATAGTGGCTATGACCTCCCCATTACTTCTGTAGCCCACTTACCTCAAGATACATTGGCTATGACCTCCCCATTGCGTCTGTAGCCCACTTAGTCCACGGTATAGATGCTATGACCTCTCCATTGTGCATGTAGCCCACGTACTCCTGGGTACATTGGCTATGACCTCCCCATTGTTTCTGTAGCCTACTTACCTCAGGGTACAGTGGCTATGACCTACCCATTACGTCTGTAGCCCACTTACTCCAGGGTACAGTGGCTACGACCTCCCCGTTGCGTCTGTAGCCCAGTTACTCCAGGGTACAGTTGCTATGACCTCTCCATTGTGTCTGTAGCCCACTTACCTCAGGATACAGTGGCTATGACCTCCCTATTGCGTCTGTAGCCCACTTACCCCAGGATACAGTGACTATGACCTCCCCATTGCGTCTGTAGCCCGCTTACCCCAGGATACAATGGATATGACCTCCTCATCGCGTCTGTAGCCCACTTACTCCAGGGTACAGTGGCTATGACCTCCCAATTGCGTCTGTAGCACTGTTACTCCGGGGTACAGTTGCTATGACCTCTCTATTGTGTCTGTAGCCCACTTACTCCAGGGTACATTGGCTATGATATGACCTCTCCATTGTGTCTGTAGCCCACTTGCTCCAAGGGTACAGTTGCTATGACCTCTCCATTGTGTCTGTAGCCCACTTACTCCAGGGTACAGTTGCTATGACCTCCCCATTACGTCTGTAGCACACTTACCCCAGGGTACAGTGGCTATGACCTTTCCATTGTGTCTGTAGCCCACTTACCCAAGTATACAGTGGCTATGACCTCCCAATTGCGTCTGTAGCCCACTTACTCCAGGGTACAGTGGCTATATGACTACCCATTGTGTATGTAGGCCACTTACTCCAGGGTACAGTGGCTATGACCTCCCAATTGCGTCTGTAGCACTGTTACTCCGGGGTACAGTTGCTATGACCTCTCTATTGTGTCTGTAGCCCACTTACTCCAGGGTACATTATCTATGATATGACCTCTCCATTGTGTCTGTAGCCCACTTACTCCAAGGGTACAGTTGCTATGACCTCTCCATTGTGTCTGTAGCCCACTTACTCCAGGGTACAGTTGCTATGACCTCCCCATTACGTCTGTAGCACACTTACCCCAGGGTACAGTGGCTATGACCTTTCCATTGTGTCTGTAGCCCACTTACCCAAGTATACAGTGGCTATGACCTCCCAATTGCGTCTGTAGCCTACTTTCTCCAGGGTACAGTGGCTATAACCTCTCCATGGTATCTGTAGCTCACTTACTTCAGGGTACAGTGGCTTTGACCTCCACATTGCGTCTGTAGCCCACTTACTCTAGGGTACAGTGGCTATGACCTCCCCATTGCGCCTGCAGACCGCTTACCCCAGGGTACAGTTGCTATGACCTCCCCATTGTGTCTGTAGCCTACTTACCCCAGGGTACAGTGCATATGACCTCCCCCATTGTGTCTGTATCCCACTTACTTCAGGGTACAGTGGCTTTGACCTCCTCATTGCGTCTGTAGCCCGCTTACTCCAGGGTACAGTGGCTAAAATCTCTCCATTGTGTCTGTAGCCCCCTTACTCCAGGGTACAGTGCCTATGACCTCCCCCATTGTGTCTGTATCCCACTTACTTCAGGGTACAGTGGCTATGACCTCCCCATTACGTCTGTAGCACACTTACCCCAGGGTACAGTGGCTATGACCTCCCCATTGCGTCTGTAGCCCACTTACTCCAGGGTACAGTGGCTATGACCTCCCCATTGCGTCTGTAACCCACTTACTCCGGGGTACAGTGGCTATGACCTCCCCATTGCGTCTGTAACCCACTTACTCCAGGGTACAGTGGCTATGAATCCCCATTGTGTCTCTAGCCCACTTACCACAGGGTACAGTGACAATGACCTCCCCATTGTGTTTGTAGCCATCTTACCCCAGGATCCAGTGGCTATGCTCTCGCTATTGCCTCTGTAGCCCACTTAATCCAGGGTACAGTGGCTATGACCTCCCCATTGTGTCTGTAGCCCACTTACCCCAGGGTACAGTGGCTATGACCTCCCTCATTGCGTCTGTAGTGCAGTTACCCCAGGGTACAGTTCCTATGACCTCGCCATCGTGTCTGTAGCCCACTTACCCCAGGAAACAGTGGATATGACCTCCCCATTGCGTCTGTAGCCCACTGACCCCAGGGTACAGTGGCTATGACCTTTCCATTACGTCTGTAGCCCACAAACTCCAGGGTACAGTTGCTATGAGCTCTCCATTGTGTCTGTAGCCCACTTACTCCAGGGTACAGTTGCTATGAGCTCTCCATTGTGTCTGTAGCCCACTTACTACAGGATATAGTGGCTATGACCTCCCCATTGGTCTGTAGCCCATTTACTCAAGGGTACAGTGGCTATGACCTCCCCATTGCGTCTGTAGCCCACTTACCTCAATATACAGTGGCTATGACCCCTCCATTGCGTCTGTAGCCCACTTACTCCAGGTTACAGTGGCTATGACTTCCCGTTTACGTCTGTAGCCCACTTACCCCAGGATACAGTTTGCTATAACCTCCCTATTGTGTCTGTAGCCTACTACTCCAGGGTACAGTTGCTATGAGATCTCCATTGTGTCTGTAGCCCACTTACCCAAGTACAAAGTGGCTATGACCTTTCCATTACGTATGTAGCCCACTTACTCCAGGGTACAGTTTCTATGACCTCCCCTTGCGTATGTAGCCCACATAATGCGATATACAATGGCTATGACATCCCCATTGTGTCTGTAGTGCAGTTACTCCAGGGTACAGTTGCTATGACCTCTCCATTGTGTCTGTAGCACACTTACCCCAGGGTACCGTAGCTATGACCTCCCCATTGCGTCTGTAGCCCACTTACTCCAGGGTACAGTGGCTATGACCTCCCCATTGCGTCTGTAACCCACTTCCTCCAGGGTACAGTGGCTATGACCTCCCCATTGCGTCTGTAACCCACTTACTCCAGGGTACAGTGGCTATGACCTCCCCAATGTGTCTGTAGCCCACTTACCGCAGGGTACAGTGGCAATGACCTCCCCATTGTGTCTGTAGCCATCTTACCCCAGGATCCAGTGGCTATGCTCTCCCTATTGTCTCTGTAGCCCACTTAATCCAGGGTACAGTGGCTATGACCTCCCCCATTGCGTCTGTAGTGCAGTTACCCCAGGGTACAGTTCCTATGACCTCGCGATTGTGTCTGTAGCCCACTTACCCCAGGAAACAGTGGATATGACCTCCCCATTGCGTCTGTAGCCCACTGACCCCAGGGTACAGTGGCTATGACCTTTCCATTACGTCTGTAGCCCACTTACTCCAGGGTGCAGTTGCTATGACCTCTCCATTGTGTCTGTAGTCCACTTACTCCAGGGTACAGTGGATATGACCTCCCCATTGTGTCTATAGCCAACTTACTCCAGGGTACACTGGCTATGACATCCCCATTGCATATGTAGCCCACTTACCCAAGTACACAGTGGCTATAACCTCCCCATTGCGTCTGTAGCCCCACTTACCTCAGGATATAGTGGCTATGACCTCCCCATTACGTCTGTAGCCCACTTACCTCAAGATACATTGGCTATGACCTCCCTATTGCGTCTGCAGCCCACTTACTCCAGGGTACAGTGGCTATGACCTCCCCATTGCGTCTGTAGCCCACTTACTCCAGGGTACAGTGACTATGACCTCCCCATTACGTCTGAAGCCCACTTACCCCAGGATACAGTGGCTATGACCTCTCCATTGTGTCTGTAACCCACTTACCCAAGTACACAGTGGCTATGACCTCCCCATTGCGTCTGTAGCCCACTTACCTCAGGATACAGTGGCTATGACCTCTCCATTACGTCTGTAGCCCACTTACTCAAGGGTACAGTGGCTATGACCTCCCCATTGCGTCTGTAGCCCACTTACCTCAGAATACAGTGGCTATGACCTCTCCATTGCGTGTGTGCCCACTTACTCCAGGGTACAGTGACTATGACCTCCCCATTGCGTCTGTAGCCCACTTACCCCAGGATACAGTTTCTATGACCTCTCCATTGTGTCTGTAGCACACTTACCTCAGGGTACCATAGCTATGACCTCCCCATTGCGTCTGTAGCCCACTTACTCCAGGGTACAGTGGCTATGACCTCCCCATTGCGTCTGTAACCCACTTCCTCCAGGGTACAGTGGCTATGACCTCCCCATTGCGTCTGTAACCCACTTACTCCAGGGTACAGTGGCTATGACCTCCCCAATGTGTCTGTAGCCCACTTACCGCAGGGTACAGTGGCAATGACCTCCCCATTGTGTCTGTAGCCATCTTACCCCAGGATCCAGTGGCTATGCTCTCCCTATTGCCTCTGTAGCCCACTTAATCCAGGGTACAGTGGCTATGACCTCCCCCATTGCGTCTGTAGTGCAGTTACCCCAGGGTACAGTTCCTATGACCTCGCGATTGTGTCTGTAGCCCACTTACCCCAGGAAACAGTGGATATGACCTCCCCATTGCGTCTGTAGCCCACTGACCCCATGGTACAGTGGCTATGACCTTTCCATTACGTCTGTAGCCCACTTACTCCAGGGTGCAGTTGCTATGACCTCTCCATTGTGTCTGTAGCCCACTTACTCCAGGGTACAGTGGATATGACCTCCCCATTGTGTCTATAGCCAACTTACTCCAGGGTACACTGGCTATGACATCCCCATTGCATATGTAGCCCACTTACCCAAGTACACAGTGGCTATGACCTCTCCATTGTGTCTGTAACCCACTTACCCAAGTACACAGTGGCTATGATCTCCCCATTGCGTCTGTAGCCCACTTACCTCAGGATACAGTGGCTATGACCTCTCCATTACGTCTGTAGCCCACTTACCCAAGGATCCAGTGGCTATGACCTCCCCATTGCGTCTGTAGCCCCACTTACCTCAGGATATAGTGGCTATGACCTCCCCATTGCGTCTGTAGCCCGCTTAATGCAATGTACAGTGGCTATGACCTCCCCATTGCGTCTGTAGCCCAGTTACTCCAGGGTGTAGTTGCTATGACCTCTCCATTGCGTCTGTAGCCCACTTACTCCAGGGTACAGTGACTATGACCTCCCTATTGCGTCTGTAGCCCACTTACCCCAGGATACAGTGGATATGACCTCTCCATTGTGTCTGTAGCCCACTTACCCAAGTACACAGTGGTTATGACCTCCCCATTGCGTCTGTAGCCCCACTTACCTCAGGATATAGTGGCTATGACCTCCCCATTACTTCTGTAGCCCACTTACCTCAAGATACATTGGCTATGACCTCCCCATTGTGTCTGCAGCCCACTTACTCCAGGGTACAGTGGCTATGACCTTTCCATTGTGTCTGTAGCCCACTTACCCAAGTATACAGTGGCTATGACCTCCCAATTGCGTCTGTAGCCCACTTACCTCAGAATACAGTGGCTATGACCTCTCCATTGCATGTGTGCCCACTTACTCCAGGGTACAGTGACTATGACCTCCCCATTGCGTCTGTAGCCCAGTTACTCCAGGGTGTAGTTGCTATGACCTCTCCATTGCGTCTGTAGCCCACTTACTCCAGGGTACAGTGACTATGACCTCCCTATTGCGTCTGTAGCCCACTTACCCCAGGATACAGTGGATATGACCTCTCCATTGTGTCTGTAGCCCACTTACCCAAGTACACAGTGGCTATGACCTCCCTATTGCGTCTGTAGCCCCACTTACCTCAGGATATAGTGGCTATGACCTCCCCATTACTTCTGTAGCCCACTTACCTCAAGATACATTGGCTATGACCTCCCCATTGCGTCTGTAGCCCACTTAGTCCACGGTATAGATGCTATGACCTCTCCATTGTGCATGTAGCCCACGTACTCCTGGGTACATTGGCTATGACCTCCCCATTGTTTCTGTAGCCTACTTACCTCAGGGTACAGTGGCTATGACCTACCCATTACGTCTGTAGCCCACTTACTCCAGGGTACAGTGGCTACGACCTCCCCGTTGCGTCTGTAGCCCAGTTACTCCAGGGTACAGTTGCTATGACCTCTCCATTGTGTCTGTAGCCCACTTACCTCAGGATACAGTGGCTATGACCTCCCTATTGCGTCTGTAGCCCACTTACCCCAGGATACAGTGACTATGACCTCCCCATTGCGTCTGTAGCCCGCTTACCCCAGGATACAATGGATATGACCTCCTCATCGCGTCTGTAGCCCACTTACTCCAGGGTACAGTGGCTATGACCTCCCAATTGCGTCTGTAGCACTGTTACTCCGGGGTACAGTTGCTATGACCTCTCTATTGTGTCTGTAGCCCACTTACTCCAGGGTACATTGGCTATGATATGACCTCTCCATTGTGTCTGTAGCCCACTTGCTCCAAGGGTACAGTTGCTATGACCTCTCCATTGTGTCTGTAGCCCACTTACTCCAGGGTACAGTTGCTATGACCTCCCCATTACGTCTGTAGCACACTTACCCCAGGGTACAGTGGCTATGACCTTTCCATTGTGTCTGTAGCCCACTTACCCAAGTATACAGTGGCTATGACCTCCCAATTGCGTCTGTAGCCCACTTACTCCAGGGTACAGTGGCTATATGACTACCCATTGTGTATGTAGGCCACTTACTCCAGGGTACAGTGGCTATGACCTCCCAATTGCGTCTGTAGCACTGTTACTCCGGGGTACAGTTGCTATGACCTCTCTATTGTGTCTGTAGCCCACTTACTCCAGGGTACATTATCTATGATATGACCTCTCCATTGTGTCTGTAGCCCACTTACTCCAAGGGTACAGTTGCTATGACCTCTCCATTGTGTCTGTAGCCCACTTACTCCAGGGTACAGTTGCTATGACCTCCCCATTACGTCTGTAGCACACTTACCCCAGGGTACAGTGGCTATGACCTTTCCATTGTGTCTGTAGCCCACTTACCCAAGTATACAGTGGCTATGACCTCCCAATTGCGTCTGTAGCCTACTTTCTCCAGGGTACAGTGGCTATAACCTCTCCATGGTATCTGTAGCTCACTTACTTCAGGGTACAGTGGCTTTGACCTCCACATTGCGTCTGTAGCCCACTTACTCTAGGGTACAGTGGCTATGACCTCCCCATTGCGCCTGCAGACCGCTTACCCCAGGGTACAGTTGCTATGACCTCCCCATTGTGTCTGTAGCCTACTTACCCCAGGGTACAGTGCATATGACCTCCCCCATTGTGTCTGTATCCCACTTACTTCAGGGAACAGTGGCTTTGACCTCCTCATTGCGTCTGTAGCCCGCTTACTCCAGGGTACAGTGGCTAAAATCTCTCCATTGTGTCTGTAGCCCCCTTACTCCAGGGTACAGTGCCTATGACCTCCCCCATTGTGTCTGTATCCCACTTACTTCAGGGTACAGTGGCTATGACCTCCCCATTACGTCTGTAGCACACTTACCCCAGGGTACAGTGGCTATGACCTCCCCATTGCGTCTGTAGCCCACTTACTCCAGGGTACAGTGGCTATGACCTCCCCATTGCGTCTGTAACCCACTTACTCCGGGGTACAGTGGCTATGACCTCCCCATTGCGTCTGTAACCCACTTACTCCAGGGTACAGTGGCTATGAATCCCCATTGTGTCTCTAGCCCACTTACCACAGGGTACAGTGACAATGACCTCCCCATTGTGTTTGTAGCCATCTTACCCCAGGATCCAGTGGCTATGCTCTCGCTATTGCCTCTGTAGCCCACTTAATCCAGGGTACAGTGGCTATGACCTCCCCATTGTGTCTGTAGCCCACTTACCCCAGGGTACAGTGGCTATGACCTCCCTCATTGCGTCTGTAGTGCAGTTACCCCAGGGTACAGTTCCTATGACCTCGCCATCGTGTCTGTAGCCCACTTACCCCAGGAAACAGTGGATATGACCTCCCCATTGCGTCTGTAGCCCACTGACCCCAGGGTACAGTGGCTATGACCTTTCCATTACGTCTGTAGCCCACAAACTCCAGGGTACAGTTGCTATGAGCTCTCCATTGTGTCTGTAGCCCACTTACTCCAGGGTACAGTTGCTATGAGCTCTCCATTGTGTCTGTAGCCCACTTACTACAGGATATAGTGGCTATGACCTCCCCATTGGTCTGTAGCCCATTTACTCAAGGGTACAGTGGCTATGACCTCCCCATTGCGTCTGTAGCCCACTTACCTCAATATACAGTGGCTATGACCCCTCCATTGCGTCTGTAGCCCACTTACTCCAGGTTACAGTGGCTATGACTTCCCGTTTACGTCTGTAGCCCACTTACCCCAGGATACAGTTTGCTATAACCTCCCTATTGTGTCTGTAGCCTACTACTCCAGGGTACAGTTGCTATGAGATCTCCATTGTGTCTGTAGCCCACTTACCCAAGTACAAAGTGGCTATGACCTTTCCATTACGTATGTAGCCCACTTACTCCAGGGTACAGTTTCTATGACCTCCCCTTGCGTATGTAGCCCACATAATGCGATATACAATGGCTATGACATCCCCATTGTGTCTGTAGTGCAGTTACTCCAGGGTACAGTTGCTATGACCTCTCCATTGTGTCTGTAGCACACTTACCCCAGGGTACCGTAGCTATGACCTCCCCATTGCGTCTGTAGCCCACTTACTCCAGGGTACAGTGGCTATGACCTCCCCATTGCGTCTGTAACCCACTTCCTCCAGGGTACAGTGGCTATGACCTCCCCATTGCGTCTGTAACCCACTTACTCCAGGGTACAGTGGCTATGACCTCCCCAATGTGTCTGTAGCCCACTTACCGCAGGGTACAGTGGCAATGACCTCCCCATTGTGTCTGTAGCCATCTTACCCCAGGATCCAGTGGCTATGCTCTCCCTATTGTCTCTGTAGCCCACTTAATCCAGGGTACAGTGGCTATGACCTCCCCCATTGCGTCTGTAGTGCAGTTACCCCAGGGTACAGTTCCTATGACCTCGCGATTGTGTCTGTAGCCCACTTACCCCAGGAAACAGTGGATATGACCTCCCCATTGCGTCTGTAGCCCACTGACCCCAGGGTACAGTGGCTATGACCTTTCCATTACGTCTGTAGCCCACTTACTCCAGGGTGCAGTTGCTATGACCTCTCCATTGTGTCTGTAGTCCACTTACTCCAGGGTACAGTGGATATGACCTCCCCATTGTGTCTATAGCCAACTTACTCCAGGGTACACTGGCTATGACATCCCCATTGCATATGTAGCCCACTTACCCAAGTACACAGTGGCTATAACCTCCCCATTGCGTCTGTAGCCCCACTTACCTCAGGATATAGTGGCTATGACCTCCCCATTACGTCTGTAGCCCACTTACCTCAAGATACATTGGCTATGACCTCCCTATTGCGTCTGCAGCCCACTTACTCCAGGGTACAGTGGCTATGACCTCCCCATTGCGTCTGTAGCCCACTTACTCCAGGGTACAGTGACTATGACCTCCCCATTACGTCTGAAGCCCACTTACCCCAGGATACAGTGGCTATGACCTCTCCATTGTGTCTGTAACCCACTTACCCAAGTACACAGTGGCTATGACCTCCCCATTGCGTCTGTAGCCCACTTACCTCAGGATACAGTGGCTATGACCTCTCCATTACGTCTGTAGCCCACTTACTCAAGGGTACAGTGGCTATGACCTCCCCATTGCGTCTGTAGCCCACTTACCTCAGAATACAGTGGCTATGACCTCTCCATTGCGTGTGTGCCCACTTACTCCAGGGTACAGTGACTATGACCTCCCCATTGCGTCTGTAGCCCACTTACCCCAGGATACAGTTTCTATGACCTCTCCATTGTGTCTGTAGCACACTTACCCCAGGGTACCATAGCTATGACCTCCCCATTGCGTCTGTAGCCCACTTACTCCAGGGTACAGTGGCTATGACCTCCCCATTGCGTCTGTAACCCACTTCCTCCAGGGTACAGTGGCTATGACCTCCCCATTGCGTCTGTAACCCACTTACTCCAGGGTACAGTGGCTATGACCTCCCCAATGTGTCTGTAGCCCACTTACCGCAGGGTACAGTGGCAATGACCTCCCCATTGTGTCTGTAGCCATCTTACCCCAGGATCCAGTGGCTATGCTCTCCCTATTGCCTCTGTAGCCCACTTAATCCAGGGTACAGTGGCTATGACCTCCCCCATTGCGTCTGTAGTGCAGTTACCCCAGGGTACAGTTCCTATGACCTCGCGATTGTGTCTGTAGCCCACTTACCCCAGGAAACAGTGGATATGACCTCCCCATTGCGTCTGTAGCCCACTGACCCCATGGTACAGTGGCTATGACCTTTCCATTACGTCTGTAGCCCACTTACTCCAGGGTGCAGTTGCTATGACCTCTCCATTGTGTCTGTAGTCCACTTACTCCAGGGTACAGTGGATATGACCTCCCCATTGTGTCTATAGCCAACTTACTCCAGGGAACACTGGCTATGACATCCCCATTGCATATGTAGCCCACTTACCCAAGTACACAGTGGCTATGACCTCCCCATTGCGTCTGTAGCCCCACTTACCTCAGGATATAGTGGCTATGACCTCCCCATTACGTCTGTAGCCCACTTACCTCAAGATACATTGGCTATGACCTCCCTATTGCGTCTGCAGCCCACTTACTCCAGGGTACAGTGGCTATGACCTCCCCATTGCGTCTGTAGCCCACTTTCTCCAGGGTACAGTGACTATGACCTCCCCATTACGTCTGAAGCCCACTTACCCCAGGATACAGTGGCTATGACCTCTCCATTGTGTCTGTAACCCACTTACCCAAGTACACAGTGGCTATGACCTCCCCATTGCGTCTGTAGCCCACTTACCTCAGGATACAGTGGCTATGACCTCTCCATTACGTCTGTAGACCACTTACCTCAAGATACATTGGCTATGACCTCCCCATTGCGTCTGCAGCTCACTTTCTCCAGGGTACAGTGGCTATGACCTCCCCATTGCGTCTGTAGCCCACTTACTCAAGGGTACAGTGGCTATGACCTCCCCATTGCGTCTGTAGCCCACTTACCTCAGAATACAGTGGATATGACCTCTCCATTGCGTGTGTGACCACTTACTCCAGGGTACAGTGACTATGACCTCCCCATTGCGTCTGTAGCCCACTTACCCCAGGATACAGTGAATATGACCTCTCCATTGTGTCTGTAGCCCACTTACCCAAGTACACAGTGGCTATGACCTCCCCATTGCGTCTGTAGCCCCACTTACCCCAGGATATAGTGGCTATGACCTCCCCATTACTTCTGTAGCCCACTTACCTCAAGATACATTGGCTATGACCTCCCCATTAAGTCTGCAGCCCACTTACTCTAGGGTACAGTGGCTATGACCTCCCCATTGTGTCTGTAGCCCACTTACCTAAGTATACAGTGGCTATGACCTCCCAATTGCGTCTGTAGCCCACTTACTCCAGGGTACAGTGGCTATATGACCTCCCCATTGTGTATGTAGGCCACTTACCCAAGGATCCAGTGGCTATGACCTCCCCATTGCGTCTGTAGCCCCACTTACCTCAGGATATAGTGGCTATGACCTCCCCATTGCGTCTGTAGCCCGCTTAATGCAATGTACAGTGGCTATGACCTCCCCATTGCGTCTGTAGCCCAGTTACTCCAGGGTGTAGTTGCTATGACCTCTCCATTGCGTCTGTAGCCCACTTACTCCAGGGTACAGTGACTATGACCTCCCTATTGCGTCTGTAGCCCACTTACCCCAGGATACAGTGGATATGACCTCTCCATTGTGTCTGTAGCCCACTTACCCAAGTACACAGTGGCTATGACCTCCCCATTACGTCTGTAGCCCCACTTACCTCAGGATATAGTGGCTATGACCTCCCCATTACTTCTGTAGCCCACTTACCTCAAGATACATTGGCTATGACCTCCCCATTGCGTCTGCAGCCCACTTACTCCAGGGTACAGTGGCTATGACCTTTCCATTGTGTCTGTAGCCCACTTACCCAAGTATACAGTGGCTATGACCTCCCAATTGCGTCTGTAGCCCACTTACTCCAGGGTACAGTGGCTATATGACTATCCATTGTGTATGTAGGCCACTTACCCAAGGATCTAGTGGCTATGACCTCCCCATTGCGTCTGTAGCCCCACTTACCTCAGGATATAGTGGCTATGACCTCCCCATTGCGTCTGTAGCCCGCTTAATGCAATGTACAGTGGCTATGACTTCCCCATTGCGTCTGTAGTGCAGTTACTCCAGGGTACAGTTGCTATGACCTCTCCATTGCGTCTGTAGCCCACTTACTCCAGGGTACAGTGACTATGACCTCCCCATTGCGTCTGTAGCCCACTTACCCCAGGATACAGTGGATATGACCTATCCATTGTGTCTGTAGCCCACTTACCCAAGTACACAGTGGCTATGACCTCCCCATTGCGTCTGTAGCCCCACTTACCTCAGGATATAGTGGCTATGACCTCCCCATTACGTCTGTAGCCCACTTACCTCAAGATACATTGGCTATGACCTCCCTATTGCGTCTGCAGCCCACTTACTCCAGGGTACAGTGGCTATGACCTCCCCATTGCGTCTGTAGCCCACTTACTTCAGGGTACAGTGACTATGACCTCCCCATTACGTCTGAAGCCCACTTACCCCAGGATACAGTGGCTATGACCTCTCCATTGTGTCTGTAACCCACTTACCCAAGTACACAGTGGCTATGACCTCCCCATTGCGTCTGTAGCCCACTTACCTCAGGATACAGTGGCTATGACCTCTCCATTACGTCTGTAGACCACTTACCTCAAGATACATTGGCTATGACCTCCCCATTGCGTCTGCAGCTCACTTTCTCCAGGGTACAGTGGCTATGACCTCCCCATTGCGTCTGTAGCCCACTTACTCAAGGGTACAGTGGCTATGACCTCCCCATTGCGTCTGTAGCCCACTTACCTCAGAATACAGTGGCTATGACCTCTCCATTGCGTGTGTGCCCACTTACTCCAGGGTACAGTGACTATGACCTCCCCATTGCGTCTGTAGCCCACTTACCCCAGGATACAGTGAATATGACCTCTCCATTGTGTCTGTAGCCCACTTACCCAAGTACACATTGGCTATGACCTCCCCATTGCGTCTGTAGCCCCACTTACCTCAGGATATAGTGGCTATGACCTCCCCATTACTTCTGTAGCCCACTTACCTCAAGATACATTGGCTATGACCTCCCCATTGCGTCTGCAGCCCACTTACTCTAGGGTACAGTGGCTATGACCTCCCCATTGTGTCTGTAGCCCACTTACCCAAGTATACAGTGGCTATGACCTCCCAATTGCGTCTGTAGCCCACATACTCCAGAGTACAGTGGCTATATGACCTCCCCATTGTGTATGTAGGCCACTTACCCAAGGATCCAGTGGCTATGACCTCCCCATTGCGTCTGTAGCCCCACTTACCTCAGGATATAGTGGCTATGACCTCCCCATTGCGTCTGTAGCCCGCTTAATGCAATGTACAGTGGCTATGACCTCCCCATTGCGTCTGTAGCCCAGTTACTCCAGGGTGTAGTTGCTATGACCTCTCCATTGCGTCTGTAGCCCACTTACTCCAGGGTACAGTGACTATGACCTCCCTATTGCGTCTGTAGCCCACTTACCCCAGGATACAGTGGATAAGACCTCTCCATTGTGTCTGTAGCCCACTTACCCAAGTACACAGTGGCTATGACCTCCCCATTGCGTCTGTAGCCCCACTTACCTCAGGATATAGTGGCTATGACCTCCCCATTACTTCTGTAGCCCACTTACCTCAAGATACATTGGCTATGACCTCCCCATTGCGTCTGCAGCCCACTTACTCCAGGGTACAGTGGCTATGACCTTTCCATTGTGTCTGTAGCCCACTTACCCAAGTATACAGTGGCTATGACCTCCCAATTGCGTCTGTAGTCCACTTACTCCAGGATACAGTGGCTATATGACCTCCCCATTGTGTATGTAGGCTACTTACCCAAGGATCCAGTGGCTATGACCTCCCCATTGCGTCTGTAACCCACTTACTCCAGGGTACAGTGGCTATATGGCCTTCCCATTGCGTCTGTAGCCCACTTGCTCCAGGGTACAGTGGCTATGATCTCCCCATTATGTATGTAGCCCACTTAACCCCGGATCCAATGGCTATGACCTCCCCATTGTGCCTGGAGCCCACTTACCCCAGGGTACAGTGGCAATGACCTCCCCATTGTGTTTGTAGCCATCTTACCCCAGGATCCAGTGGCTATGCTCTCCCTATTGCCTCTGTAGCCCACTTAATCCATGGTACAGTGGCTATGACCTCCCCATTGTGTCTGTAGCCCACTTACCCCAGGGTACAGAGGCTATAACCTACCCCATTGCGTCTGTAGTACAGTTACCCCAGGGTACAGTTCCTATGACCTCGCCATTGTGTCTGTAGCCCACTGACCCCAGGGTACAGTGGCTATGACCTTTCTATTACGTCTGTAGCCCACTTACTCCAGGGTACAGTGGCTATGACCTCCCCATTGTGTCTGTAGGCAACTTACTCCAGGTTACACTGGCTATGACATCCCCATTGCATATGTAGCCCACTTTACGGTACAGTTGCTATGACCTCTCCATTGTGCATGTAGCCCACTTACTCCAGGGTACAGTGGCTATGACCTCCCCTTTGCGTCTGTAGCCCCACTTACCTCAGGATATAGTGGCTATGACCTCCCCATTACGTCTGTGGCCCACTTACCTCAAGATACATTGGCTATGACCTCTCCATTGTGTCTGTAGCCCACTTACTCCAGGGTACAGTGGCTATGACCTCCCCATTGTGTCTGTAGCCCACTTACCCCAGGGTACAGTGGCTATGCCCTCCCCATTGCCTCTGTGGCCTACTTACTCCAGAGTACAGTGGCTATGACTTCAACATTGTGTCTGTACCCCCACTTACCCCAGGATGCAGTGGCTATGACCTCCCCATTGCGTCCGTTGCCCACTTACTCCAGGGTACAGTAGCTATGACCTCCCCATTGCGTCTGTAGCCCACTTACCCCAGGATACAGTGGCTATAACCTCCCCATTGTGTCTGTAGCCCACTTACTCCAGGGTACAGTGGTTATGACCTCCCCATTGTGTCTGTAGACCACGTACTCCAGGGTACAGTGGATATGACCTCCCCATTGTGTCTGTAGCCAACTTACTCCAGGGTACAGTAGCTATGACCTCCCCATTGCGTCTGTAGCCCACTTACCCCAGGATACAGTGGCTATAACCTCCCCATTGTGTCTGTTGCCCACTTACTCTACGGTACAGTTGCTATGACCTCTCCATTGTGCATGTAGGCCACTTACTCCAGGGTACAGTGGCTATGACCTCCCCATTGCGTCTGTAGCCCCACTTACCTCAGGATATAGTGGCTATGACCTCCCCATTGCGTCTGTAGCCCCACTTACCTCAGGATATAGTGGCTATGACCTCCCCATTGCGTCTGTAGCCCGCTTAATAATGCAATGTACAGTGGCTATGACTTCCCCATTGCGTCTGTAGTGCAGTTACTCCAGGGTACAGTTGCTATGACCTCTCCATTGTGTCTGTAGCACACTTACCCCAGGATGCAGTGGCTATTACCTCCCCATTGCGTCCGTAGCCCACTTACTCCAGGGTACAGTGGATATGACCTCCCCATTACGTCTGTAGCCCACTTACTCCAGGGTACAGTGGCTATATGGCCTTCCCATTGCGTCTGTAGCCCACTTTCTCCAGGGTACAGTGGCTATGACCTCCCCATTGTGTCTGTAGCCCACTTACCCCAGGATCCAGTGGCTATGCTTTCCATATTGCCTCTGTAGCCCACTTAATCCAGGGTACAGTGGCTATGACCTCCCTATTGTGTCTGTAGCCCACTTACCCCAGGGTACAGTGGTTATAACCTCCCCCATTGCGTCTGTAGTGCTGTTACCTCAGGGTACAGTTCCTATGACCTCGCCATTGTGTCTGTAGCCCACTTACCCCAGGAAACAGTGGATATGACCTCCCCATTGCGTCTGTAGCCCACTGACCCCAGGGTACAGTGGCTATGACCTTTCCATTACGTCTGTTGCCCACTTACTTCAGGGTACAGTTGCTATGACCTCTTCATTTTGTATGTTGCCAACTTACCCCAGGATACAGTGGATATGATCTCTCCATTGTGTCTGTAGCCCACTTACTCCAGGGTACAGTTGCTATGACCTCTCCATTGTGTCTGTAGCCCACTTACTCCAGGGTACAGTGGATATGACCTCCCCATTGTGTCTGTAGCCCACTTACCCAAGTATACAGTGGCTATGACCTCCCAATTGCGTCTGTAGTCCACTTACTCCAGGATACAGTGGCTATATGACCTCCCCATTGTGTATGTAGGCTACTTACCCAAGGATCCAGTGGCTATGACCTCCCCATTGCGTCTGTAACCCACTTACTCCAGGGTACAGTGGCTATATGGCCTTCCCATTGCGTCTGTAGCCCACTTGCTCCAGGGTACAGTGGCTATGATCTCCCCATTATGTATGTAGCCCACTTAACCCCGGATCCAATGGCTATGACCTCCCCATTGTGCCTGGAGCCCACTTACCCCAGGGTACAGTGGCAATGACCTCCCCATTGTGTTTGTAGCCATCTTACCCCAGGATCCAGTGGCTATGCTCTCCCTATTGCCTCTGTAGCCCACTTAATCCATGGTACAGTGGCTATGACCTCCCCATTGTCTCTGTAGCCCACTTACCCCAGGGTACAGAGGCTATAACCTACCCCATTGCGTCTGTAGTACAGTTACCCCAGGGTACAGTTACTATGACCTCGCCATTGTGTCTGTAGCCCACTGACCCCAGGGTACAGTGGCTATGACCTTTCTATTACGTCTGTAGCCCACTTACTCCAGGGTACAGTGGCTATGACCTCCCCATTGTGTCTGTAGCCAACTTACTCCAGGTTACACTGGCTATGACATCCCCATTGCATATGTAGCCCACTTTACGGTACAGTTGCTATGACCTCTCCATTGTGCATGTAGCCCACTTACTCCAGGGTACAGTGGCTATGACCTCCCCTTTGCGTCTGTAGCCCCACTTACCTCAGGATATAGTGGCTATGACCTCCCCATTACGTCTGTGGCCCACTTACCTCAAGATACATTGGCTATGACCTCTCCATTGTGTCTGTAGCCCACTTACTCCAGGGTACAGTGGCTATGACATCCCCATTGTGTCTGTAGCCCACTTACCCCAGGGTACAGTGGCTATGCCCTCCCCATTGCCTCTGTAGCCTACTTACTCCAGAGTACAGTGGCTATGACTTCAACATTGTGTCTGTACCCCCACTTACCCCAGGATGCAGTGGCTATGACCTCCCCATTGCGTCCGTAGCCCACTTACTCCAGGGTACAGTAGCTATGACCTCCCCATTGCGTCTGTAGCCCACTTACCCCAGGATACAGTGGCTATAACCTCCCCATTGTGTCTGTAGACCACTTACTCCAGGGTACAGTGGTTATGACCTCCCCATTGTGTCTGTAGACCACGTACTCCAGGGTACAGTGGATATGACCTCCCCATTGTGTCTGTAGCCAACTTACTCCAGGGTACAGTAGCTATGACCTCCCCATTGCGTCTGTAGCCCACTTACCCCAGGATACAGTGGCTATAACCTCCCCATTGTGTCTGTTGCCCACTTACTCTACGGTACAGTTGCTATGACCTCTCCATTGTGCATGTAGGCCACTTACTCCAGGGTACAGTGGCTATGACCTCCCATTGCGTCTGTAGCCCCACTTACCTCAGGATATAGTGGCTATGACCTCCTCATTGCGTCTGTAGCCCACTTACCCTAGGATACAGTGGCTATGACCTCTCCATTGTGTCTGTAGCCGACTTACCCAAGCACACAGTGGCTATGAACTCCCCATTGCGTTTGTAGCCCCACTTACCTCAGGACATAGTTGCTATCACCTCCCCATTGTGTCTGTAGCCCACTTACCACAGGATACATTGGCTATGACCTCCCCATTGCGTCTGTAGCCCACTTACTCCAGGGTACAGTGGCTATGACCTCTCCATTGTGTCTGTAGCCCACTTACCCAAGTATACAGTGGCTATGACCTCCCAATTGCGTCTGTAGTCCACTTATTCCAGGATACAGTGGCTATATGACCTCCCCATTGTGTATGTAGGCCACTTACCCAAGGATCCAGTGGCTATGACCTCCCCATTGCGTCTGTAGCCCCACTTACCTCAGGATATAGTGGCTATGACCTCCCCATTGCGTCTGTAGCCCACTTAATGCAATGTACAGCGGCTATAACTTCCCCTTTGCGTCTGTAGTGCAGTTACAACAGGGTACAGTTGCTATGACCTCTCCATTGTGTTTGTAGCACACTTACCCCAGGGTACAGTGGCTATGACCTCCCCATTGCGTCTGTAGCCCACTTACCTCAGAATACAGTGGATATGACCTCCCGATTACGTCTGTGGCCCACTTACTCCAGGGTACAGTGGCTATGACATCCCCATTGCGTCTGTAACCCACTTACTCCAGGGTACAGTGGCTATATGGCCTTCCCATTGCGTCTGTAGCCCACTTGCTCCAGGGTACAGTGGCTATGATCTCCCCATTATGTATGTAGCCCACTTAACCCCGGATCCAATGGCTATGACCTCCCCATTGTGTCTGGAGCCCACTTACCCCAGGGTACAGTGGCAATGACCTCCCCATTGTGTTTGTAGCCATCTTACCCCAGGATCCAGTGGCTATGCTCTCCCTATTGCCTCTGTAGCCCACTTAATCCATGGTACAGTGGCTATGACCTCCCCATTGTGTCTGTAGCCCACTTACCCCAGGGTACAATGGCTATGACCTCCCCCATTGCGTCTGTAGTGCAGTTACCCCAGGGTACAGTTCCTATGACCTCGCCATTGTGTCTGTAGCCCACTGACCCCAGGGTACAGTGGCTATGACCTTTTTATGACGTCTGTAGCCCACTTACTCCAGGGTACAGTTGCTATGACCTCTTCATTGTGTATGTAGCCAATTTACCCCAGGATACAGTGGATATGACCTCTCCATTGTGTCTGTAGCCCACTTACTCCAGGGTACAGTGGATATGACCTCCCCATTGTGTCTGTAGCCAACTTACCCCAGGTTACACTGGCTATGACAATCCCATTGCATATGTAACCCACTTTATGGTACATTTGCTATAACCTCTCCATTGTGCATGTAGCCCACTTACTCCAGGATACAGTGGCTATGACCTCCCCATTGCGTCTGTAGCCCACTCACTCCAGGATACAGTGGCTATGACCTCTCCATTGTGTCTGTAGCCCACTTACCCAAGCACACAATGGCTATGTCCTCCCCATTGCGTTTGTAGCACGACTTACCTCAGGACGTAGTGGCTATCACCTCCCCATTGTGTCTGTAGCCCACTTACCACAGGATACAGTGGCTATGACCTCCCCATTGCGTCTGTAGCCCACTTACCTCAGGATACTGTGGCTATGACCTCTCCATTGCGTATGTAGCCCACTTACTCCAGGGTACAGTGACTATGACCTCCCCATTGCGTCTGTAGCCCACTTACCCCAGGATACAGTGGCTATGACCTCTCCATTGTGTCTGTATCCCACTTACCCAAGTACACAGTGGCTATGACCTCCCCATTGCGTCTGTAGCCCACTTAATGCAATGTACAGTGGCTATGATTTCCCCTTTGCGTCTGTAGTGCAGTTTCAACAGGGTACAGTTGCTATGACCTCTCCATTGTGTTTGTAGCACACTTACCCCAGGGTACAGTGGCTATGACCTCCCCATTGCGTCTGTAGCCCACTTACCTCAGAATACAGTGGATATGACCTCCCCATTACGTCTGTAGCCCACTTACTCCAGGGTACAGTGGCTATGACCTCCCCATTGCGTCTGTAGCCCACTTGCTCCAGGGTACAGTGGCTATGATCTCCCCATTATGTATGTAGCCAACTTAACCCCGGATCCAATTGCTATGACCTCCCCATTGTGTCTGGAGCCCACTTACCCCAGGGTACAGTGGCAATGACCTCCCCATTGTGTTTGTAGCCATCTTACCCCAGGATCCAGTGGCTATGCTCTCCCTCTTGCCTCTGTAGCCCACTTAATCCATGGTACAGTGGCTATGACCTCCCCATTGTGTCTCTGTAGCCCACTTACCCCAGGGTACAGTAGCTATGACCTCCCCCATTGCGTCTGTAGTGCAGTTACCCCAGGGTACAGTTCCTATGACCTCGCCATTGTGTCTGTAGCCCACTGACCCCAGGGTACAGTGGCTATGACCTTTCTATTACGTCTGTAGCCTACTTACTCCAGGGTACAGTTGCTATGACCTCTTCATTGTGTATGTAGCCAATTTACCCCAGGATACAGTGGATATGACCTCTCCGTTGTGTCTGTAGCCCACTTACTCCAGGGTACAGTTGCTATGACCTCTCCATTGTGTCTGTAGCCCACTTACTCCAGGGTACGCTGGCTATGACATCCCCATTGCGTCTGCAGCCCACTTACTCTACGGTACAGTTGCTATGACCTCTCCATTGTGCATGTAGCCCACTTACTCCAGGGTACAGTGGCTATGACCTCCCCATTGCGTCTGTAGCCCCACTTACCTCAGGATATAGTGGCTATGACCTCCCCATTGCGTCTGTAGCCCACTCACTCCAGGATACAGTGGCGATGACCTCTCCATTGTGTCTGTAGCCCACTTACCCAAGCACACAATCGCTATGACCTCCCCATTGCGTTTGTAGCCCCACTTACCTCAGGACATAGTGGCTATCACCTCCCCATTGTGTCTGAAGCCCACTTACCACAGGATACAGTGGCTATGACCTCCCCATTACGTCTGTAGCACACTTACCTGAAGATACATTGACTATGACCTTTTCATTGCGTCTGTAGCCCACTTACTCCAGGAAACAGCGTCTATGACCTCCCCATTGCGTCTGCAGCCCCACTTACCTCCGGATATAGTGGCTATGACTTCCCCATTGCGTCTGTAGCCCACTTACTCAAGGGTACAGTGGCTATGACCTCCCCATTGCGTCTGTAGCCCACTTACCTCAGGATACTGTGGCTATGACCTCTCCATTGCGTATGTAGCCCACATACTCCAGGGTACAGTGACTATGACCTCCCCATTGCGTCTGTAGCCCACTTACCCCAGGATACAGTGGCTATGACCTCTCCATTGTGTCTGTATCCCACTTACCCAAGTACACAGTGGCTATGACCTCCCCATTGCGTCTGTGGCCCACTTAATGCAATGTACAGTGGCTATGACTTCCCCTTTGCGTCTGTAGTGCAGTTTCAACAGGGTACAGTTGCTATGACCTCTCCATTGTGTTTGTAGCACACTTACCCCAGGGTACAGTGGCTATGACCTCCCCATTGCGTCTGTAGCCCACTTACCTCAGAATACAGTGGATATGACCTCCCCATTACGTCTGTAGCCCACTTACTCCAGGGTACAGTGGGTATGACCTCCCCATTGCGTCTGTAGCCCACTTGCTCCAGGGTACAGTGGCTATGATCTCCCCATTATGTATGTAGCCAACTTAACCCCGGATCCAATTGCTATGACCTCCCCATTGTGTCTGGAGCCCACTTACCCCAGGGTACAGTGGCAATGACCTCCCCATTGTGTTTGTAGCCATCTTACCCCAGGATCCAGTGGCTATGCTCTCCCTATTGCCTCTGTAGCCCACTTAATCCATGGTACAGTGGCTATGACCTCCCCACTGTGTCTGTAGCACACTTACCCCAGGGTACAGTGGCTATGACCTCCCCCATTGCGTCTGTAGTGCAGTTACCCCAGGGTACAGTTCCTATGACCTCGCCATTGTGTCTGTAGCCCACTGACCCCAGGGTATAGTGGCTATGACCTTTCTATTACGTCTGTAGCCTACTTACGCCAGGGTACAGTTGCTATGACCTCTTCATTGTGTATGTAGCCAATTTACCCCAGGATACAGTGGATATGACCTCTCCGTTGTGTCTGTAGCCCACTCACTCCAGGGTACAGTTGCCATGACCTCTCCATTGTGTCTGTAGCCCACTTACTCCAGGGTACGCTGGCTATGACATCCCCATTGCGTCTGTAGCCCACTTACTCTACGGTACAGTTGCTATGACCTCTCCATTGTGCATGTAGCCCACTTACTCCAGGGTACAGTGGCTATGACCTCCCCATTGCGTCTGTAACCCCACTTACCTCAGGATATAGTGGCTATGACCTCCCCATTGCGTCTGTAGCCCACTCACTCCAGGATACAGTGGCGATGACCTCTCCATTGTGTCTGTAGCCCACTTACCCAAGCACACAATCGCTATGACCTCCCCATTGCGTTTGTAGCCCCACTTACCTCAGGACATAGTGGCTATATATCACCTCCCCATTGTGTCTGTAGCCCACTTACCACAGGATACAGTGGCTATGACCTCCCCATTACGTCTGTAGCACACTTACCTGAAGATACATTGACTATGACCTCCCCATTGCGTCTGTAGCCCACTTACCCCAGGATACAGTGGCTATAACCTCCCCATTGTGTCTGTAGCCCACTTACTCCAGGGTACAGTGGTTATGACCTCCCCATTGTGTCTGTAGCCCACGTACTCCAGGGTACAGTGGATATGACCTCCCCATTGTGTCTGTAGCCAACTTACTCCAGGGTACGCTGGCTATGACATCCCCATTGCGTCTGTAGCCCACTTACTCTACGGTACAGTTGCTATGACCTCTCCATTGTGCATGTAGCCCACTTACTCCAGGGTACAGTGGCTATGACCTCCCCATTGCGTCTGTAACCCCACTTACCTCAGGATATAGTGGCTATGACCTCCCCATTACGTCTGTAGCCCACTCACTCCAGGATACAGTGGCTATGACCTCTCCATTGTGTCTGTAGCCCACTTACCCAAGCACACAATCGCTATGACCTCCCCATTGCGTTTGTAGCCCCACTTACCTCAGGACATAGTGGCTATATATCACCTCCCCATTGTGTCTGTAGCCCACTTACCACAGGATACAGTGGCTATGACCTCCCCATTACGTCTGTAGCACACTTACCTGAAGATACATTGATTATGACCTTGTCATTGCGTCTGTAGCCCACTTACCCCAGGATACAGTGGCTATAACCTCCCCATTGTGTCTGTAGCCCACTTACTCCAGGGTACAGTGGTTATGACCTCCCCATTGTGTCTGTAGCCCACGTACTCCAGGGTACAGTGGATATGACCTCCCCATTGTGTCTGTAGCCAACTTACTCCAGGGTACGCTGGCTATGACATCCCCATTGCGTCTGTAGCCCACTTACTCTACGGTACAGTTGCTATGACCTCTCCATTGTGCATGTAGCCCACTTACTCCAGGGTACAGTGGCTATGACCTCCCCATTGCGTCTGTAGCCCCACTTACCTCAGGATATAGTGGCTATGACCTCCCCATTGCGTCGGTAGCCCACTCACTCCAAGATACAGTGGCTATTACCTCCCCATTGCGTTTGTAGCCCCACTTACCTCAGGACATAGTGGCTATCACCTCCCCATTGTGTCTGTAGCCCACTTACCACAGGATACAGTGGCTATGACCTCCCCATTACGTCTGTAGCACACTTACCTGAAGATACATTGATTATGACCTTGTCATTGCGTCTGTAGCCCACTTACTCCAGGGTAGAGCGACTATGACCTCCCCATTGCGTCTGCCGCCCCACTTACCTCCGGATATAGTGGCTATGACCTCCCCATTGCGTCTGTAGCCCACTTACTCAAGGGTACAGTGGCTATGACCTCCCCATTGCGTCTGTAGCCCACTTACCTCAGGATACTGTGGCTATGACCTCTCCATTGCGTATGTAGCCCACTTACTCCAGGGTACAGTGACTATGACCTCCCCATTGCGTCTGTAGCCCACTTACCCCAGGATACAGTGGCTATGACCTCTCCATTGTGTCTGTAGCCCACTTACCCAAGTACACAGTGGCTATGACCTCCCCATTGCGTCTGTAGCCCCACTTACCTCAGGATATAGTGGCTATGACCTCCCCATTGCGTCTGTAGCCCACTTAATGCAATGTACAGTGGCTATGACTTCCCCTTTGCGTCTGTAGTGCAGTTTCAACAGGGTACAGTTGCTATGACCTCTCCATTGTGTTTGTAGCACACTTACCCCAGGGTACAGTGGCTATGACCTCCCCATTGCGTCTGTAGCCCACTTACCTCAGAATACAGTGGATATGACCTCCCCATTACGTCTGTAGCCCACTTACTCCAGGGTACAGTGGCTATGACCTCCCCATTGCGTCTGTAACCCACTTACTCCAGGGTATAGTGGCTATATGGCCTTCCCATTGCGTCTGTAGCCCACTTGCTCCAGGGTACAGTGGCTATGATCTCCCCATTATGTATGTAGCCAACTTAACCCCGGATCCAATGGCTATGACCTCCCCATTGTGTCTGGAGCCCACTTACCCCAGGGTACAGTGGCAATGACCTCCCCATTGTGTTTGTAGCCATCTTACCCCAGGATCCAGTGGCTATGCTCTCCCTATTGCCTCTGTAGCCCACTTAATCCATGGTACAGTGGCTATGACCTCCCCATTGTGTCTGTAGCCCACTTACCCCAGGGTACAGTGGCTATGACCTCCCCCATTGCGTCTGTAGTGCAGTTACCCCAGGGTACAGTTCCTATGACCTCGCCATTGTGTCTGTAGCCCACTGACCCCAGGGTACAGTGGCTATGACCTTTCTATTACGTCTGTAGCCTACTTTCTCCAGGGTACAGTTGCTATGACCTCTTCATTGTGTATGTAGCCAATTTACCCCAGGATACAGTGGATATGACCTCTCCGTTGTGTCTGTAGCCCACTTACTCCAGGGTACAGTTGCTATGACCTCTCCATTGTGACTGAAGCCCACTCACTCCAGGGTACGCTGGCTATGACATCCCCATTGCGTCTGTAGCCCACTTACTCTACGGTACAGTTGCTATGACCTCTCCATTGTGCATGTAGCCCACTTACTCCAGGGTACTGTGGCTATGACCTCCCCATTGCGTCTGTAGCCCCACTTACCTCAGGATATAGTGGCTATGACCTCCCCATTGCGTCTGTAGCCCACTCACTCCAGGATACAGTGGCTATGACCTCTCCATTGTGTCTGTAGCCCACTTACCCAAGCACACAATGGCTATGACCTCCCCATTGCGTTTGTAGCCCCACTTACCTCAGGACATAGTGGCTATCACCTCCCCATTGTGTCTGTAGCCCACTTACCACAGGATACAGTGGCTATGACCTCCCCATTACGTCTGTAGCACAATTACCTGAAGATACATTGACTATGACCTTTTCATTGCGTCTGTAGCCCACTTACTCCAGGGTACAGCGACTATGACCTCCCCATTGCGTCTGCAGCCCCACTTACCTCCGGATATCGTGGCTATGACCTCCCCATTGCGTCTGTAGCCCACTTACTCAAGGGTACAGTGGCTATGACCTCCCCATTGCGTCTGTAGCCCACTTACCTCAGGATACTGTGGCTATGACCTCTCCATTGCGTATGTAGCCCACCTACTCCAGGGTACAGTGACTATGACCTCCCCATTGCGTCTGTAGCCCACTTACCCCAGGATACAGTGGCTATGACCTCTCCATTGTGTCTGTAGCCCACTTACCCAAGTACACAGTGGCTATGACCTCCCCATTGCGTCTGTAGCCCCACTTACCTCTGGATATAGTGGCTATGACCTCCCCATTGCGTCTGTAGCCCACTTAATGCAATGTACAGTGGCTATGACTTCCCCTTTGCGTCTGTAGTGCAGTTTCAACAGGGTACAGTTGCTATGACCTCTCCATTGTGTTTGTAGCACACTTACCCCAGGGTACAGTGGCTATGACCTCCCCATTGCGTCTGTAGCCCACTTACTCCAGGGTACAGTGGCTATGACTTCCCCATTGCGTCTGTAACCCACTTACGCCAGGGTACAGTGGCTATATGGCCTTCCCATTGCGTCTGTAGCCCACTTGCTCCAGGGTACAGTGGCTATGATCTCCCCATTATGTATGTAGCCAACTTAACCCCGGATCCAATGGCTATGACCTCCCCATTGTGTCTGGAGCCCACTTACCGCAGGGTACAGTGGCAATGACCTCCCCATTGTGTTTGTAGCCATCTTACCCCAGGATCCAGTGGCTATGCTCTCCCTATTGCCTCTGTAGCCCACTTAATCCATGGTACAGTGGCTATGACCTCCCCATTGTGTCTGTAGCCCACTTACCCCAGGGTACAGTGGCTATGACCTCCCCCATTGCGTCTGTAGTGCAGTTACCCCAGGGTACAGTTCCTATGACCTCGCCATTGTGTCTGTAGCCCACTGACCCCAGGGTACAGTGGCTATGACCTTTCTATTACGTCTGTAGCCTACTTACTCCAGGGTACAGTTGCTATGACCTCTTCATTGTGTATGTAGCCAATTTACCCCAGGATACAGTGGATATGACCTCTCCGTTGTGTCTGTAGCCCACTTACTCCAGGGTACAGTTGCTATGACTCTCAATTGTGTCTGTAGCCCACTTACTCCAGGGTACGCTGGCTATGACATCCCCATTGCGTCTGTAGCCCACTTACTCTACGGTACAGATGCTATGACCTCTTCATTGTGCATGTAGCCCACTTACTCCAGGGTACAGTGGCTATGACCTCCCCATTGCGTCTGTAGCCCCACTTACCTCAGGATATAGTGGCTATGACCTCCCCATTGCGTCTGTAGCCCACTCACTCCAGGATACAGTGGCTATGACCACTCCATTGTGTCTGTAGCCCACTTACCCAAGCACACAATGGCTATGACCTCCCCATTGCGTTTGTAGCCCCACTTACCTCAGGACATAGTGGCTATCACCTCCCCATTGTGTCTGTAGCCCACTTATCACAGGATACAGTGGCTATGACCTCCCCATTACGTCTGTAGCACACTTACCTGAAGATATATTGACTATGACCTTTTCATTGCGTCTGTAGCCCACTTACTCCAGGGTACAGCGACTATGACCTCCCCATTGCGTCTGCAGCCCACTTACCTCAGGATACTGTGGCTATGACCTCTCCATTGCGTATGTAGCCCACTTACTCGAGGGTACAGTGAATATGACCTCCCCATTGCGTCTGTAGCCCACTTACCCCTGGATACAGTGGCTATGACCTCTCCATTGTGTCTGTAGCCCACTTACCCAAGTACACAGTGGCTATGACCTCCCCATTGCGTCTGTAGCCCCACTTACCTCAGGATATAGTGGCTATGACCTCCCCATTGCGTCTGTAGCCCACTTAATGCAATGTACAGTGGCTATGACTTCCCCTTTGCGTCTGTAGTGCAGTTTCAACAGGGTACAGTTGCTATGACCTCTCCATTGTGTTTGTAGCACACTTACCCCAGGGTACAGTGGCTATGACCTCCCCATTGCGTCTGTAGCCCACTTACCTCAGAATACAGTGGATATGACCTCCCCATTACGTCTGTAGCCCACTTACTCCAGGGTACAGTGGCTATGACCTCCCCATTGCGTCTGTAACCCACTTACTCCAGGGTACAGTGGCTATATGGCCTTCCCATTGCGTCTGTAGCCCACTTGCTCCAGGGTACAGTGGCTATGATCTCCCCATTATGTATGTAGCCAACTTAACCCCGGATCCAATGGCTATGACCTCCCCATTGTGTCTGGAGCCCACTTACCGCAGGGTACAGTGGCAATGACCTCCCCATTGTGTTTGTAGCCATCTTACCCCAGGATCCAGTGGCTATGCTCTCCCTATTGCCTCTGTAGCCCACTTAATCCATGGTACAGTGGCTATGACCTCCCCATTGTGTCTGTAGCCCACTTACCCCAGGGTACAGTGGCTATGACCTCCCCCATTGCGTCTGTAGTGCAGTTACCCCAGGGTACAGTTCCTATGACCTCGCCATTGTGTCTGTAGCCCACTGACCCCAGGGTACAGTGGCTATGACCTTTCTATTACGTCTGTAGCCTACTTACTCCAGGGTACAGTTGCTATGACCTCTTCATTGTGTATGTAGCCAATTTACCCCAGGATACAGTGGATATGACCTCTCCGTTGTGTCTGTAGCCCACTTACTCCAGGGTACAGTTGCTATGACCTCTCCATTGTGTCTGTAGCCCACTTACTCCAGGGTACGCTGGCTATGACATCCCCATTGCGTCTGTAGCCCACTTACTCTACGGTACAGATGCTATGACCTCTCCATTGTGCATGTAGCCCACTTACTCCAGGGTACAGTGGCTATGACCTCCCCATTGCGTCTGTAGCCCCACTTACCTCAGGATATAGTGGCTATGACCTCCCCATTGCGTCTGTAGCCCACTCACTCCAGGATACAGTCGCTATGACCACTCCATTGTGTCTGTAGCCCACTTACCCAAGCACACAATGGCTATGACCTCCCCATTGCGTTTGTAGCCCCACTTACCTCAGGACATAGTGGCTATCACCTCCCCATTGTGTCTGTAGCCCACTTACCACAGGATACAGTGGCTATGACCTCCCCATTACGTCTGTAGCACACCTACCTGAAGATATATTGACTATGACCTTTTCATTGCGTCTGTAGCCCACTTACTCCAGGGTACAGCGACTATGACCTCCCCATTGCGTCTGCAGCCCACTTACCTCAGGATACTGTGGCGATGACCTCTCCATTGCGTATGTAGCCCACTTACTCGAGGGTACAGTGACTATGACCTCCCCATTGCGTCTGTAGCCCACTTACCCCTGGATACAGTGGCTATGACCTCTCCATTGTGTCTGTAGCCCACTTACCCAAGTACACAGTGGCTATGACCTCCCCATTGCGTCTGTAGCCCCACTTACCTCAGGATATAGTGGCTATGACCTCCCCATTGCGTCTGTAGCCCACTTAATGCAATGTACAGTGGCTATGACTTCCCCTTTGCGTCTGTAGTGCAGTTTCAACAGGGTACAGTTGCAATGACCTCTCCATTGTGTTTGTAGCACACTTACCCCAGGGTACAGTGGCTATGACCTCCCCATTGCGTCTGTAGCCCACTTACCTCAGAATACAGTGGATATGACCTCCCCATTACGTCTGTAGCCCACTTACTCCAGGGTACAGTGGCTATGACCTCCCCATTGCGTCTGTAACCCACTTACTCCAGGGTGCAGTGGCTATATGGCCTTCCCATTGCGTCTGTAGCCCACTTGCTCCAGGGTACAGTGGGTATGATCTCCCCATTATGTATGTAGCCAACTTAACCCCGGATCCAATGGCTATGACCTCCCCATTGTGTCAGGAGCCCACTTACCCCAGGGTACAGTGGCAATGACCTCCCCATTGTGTTTGTAGCCATCTTACCCCAGGATCCAGTGGCTATGCTCTCCCTATTGCCTCTGTAGCCCACTTAATCCATGGTACAGTGGCTATGACCTCCCCATTGTGTCTGTAGCCAACTTACCCCAGGGTACAGTGGCTATGACCTCCCCCATTGCGTCTGTAGTGCAGTTACCCCAGGGTACAGTTCCTATGACCTCGCCATTGTGTCTGTAGCCCACTGACCCCAGGGTACAGTGGCTATGACCTTTCTATTACGTCTGTAGCCTACTTACTCCAGGGTACAGTTGCTATGACCTCTTCATTGTGTATGTAGCCAATTTACTCCAGGATACAGTGGATATGACCTCTCCGTTGGGTCTGTAGCCCACTTACTCCAGGGTACAGTTGCTATGACCTCTCCATTGTGTTTGTAGCCCACTTACTCCAGGGTACAGTTGCTATGACCTCTCCATTGTGTCTGTAGCCCACTTACTCTAGGGTACAGTGACTATGACCTCCCCATTGCGTCTGTAGCCCACTTACCGCAGGATACAGTGGCTATGATTTTTCCATTGCGTCTGTAGCCCACTTACCCCAGGATACAGTGGCTATGACCTTTTCATTGTGTCTGTAACCCTCTTACCCAAGTACACAGTGGATATGACTTCCTCATTGTGTCTGTAGCCCCACTTACCTCAGGATATAGTAGCTATGACCTCCCCATTGCGTCTGTAGCCCACTTACTCAAGGGTACAGTGGCTATGACCTCCCCATTGCGTCTGTAGCCCACTTACTCCAGGGTACAGTGACTATGACCTCCCCATTGCGTCTGTAGCCCACTTACCCCAGGATACAGTGGCTATGACCTTTCCATTGTGTCTGTAACCCTCTTACCCAAGTACACAGTGGCTATGACCTCCCCTTTGCGTCTGTAGCCCCACTTACCTCAGGATATAGTGGCTATGACCTCCCCATTACGTCTGTGGCCCACTTTCCTCAATATACATTGGCTATGACCTCTCCATTGTGTCTGTAGCCCACTTACTCCAGGGTACAGCGGCTATGACCTCCCCATTGTGTCTGTAGCCCACTTATCCCAGGGTACAGTGGCTATGCCCTCCCCATTGCCTCTGTAGCCTCCTTACTCCAGGGTAGAGTGGCTATGACTTCAACATTGTGTCTGTACCCCACTTACCCCAGGATGCAGTGGCTATGACATCCCCATTGCGTCTGTAGCCCACTTACTCCAGGGTACAGTGGCTATGACCTCCCCATTGCGTCTGTAGCCCACTTACCCCCAGGATACAGTGGCTATAACCTCCCCATTGTGTCTGTAGCCCACTTACTCCAGGGTACAGTGGTTATGACCTCCCCATTGTGTCTGTAGCCAGCTTACTCCAGGGTACGCTGGCTATGACATCCCCATTGCGTCTGTAGCCCACTTACTCTACGGTACAGTTGCTATGACCTCTCCATTGTGTCTGTAGCCCACTTACCCAAGCACACAATGGCTATGACCTCCCCATTGCGTTTGTAGCCCCACTTACCTCAGGACATAGTGGCTATCACCTCCCCATTGTGTCTGTAGCCCACTTACCACAGGATACAGTGGCTATGACCTCCCCATTACGTCTGTAGCACAATTACCTGAAGATACATTGACTATGACCTTTTCATTGCGTCTGTAGCCCACTTACTCCAGGGTACAGCGACTATGACCTCCCCATTGCGTCTGCAGCCCCACTTACCTCCGGATATAGTGGCTATGACCTCCCTATTGCGTCTGTAGCCCACTTACTCAAGGGTACAGTGGCTATGACCTCCCCATTGCGTCTGTAGCCCACTTACCTCAGGATACTGTGGCTATGACCTCTCCATTGCGTATGTAGCCCACCTACTCCAGGGTACAGTGACTATGACCTCCCCATTGCGTCTGTAGCCCACTTACCCCAGGATACAGTGGCTATGACCTCTCCATTGTGTCTGTAGCCCACTTACCCAAGTACACAGTGGCTATGACCTCCCCATTGCGTCTGTAGCCCCACTTACCTCAGGATATAGTGGCTATGACCTCTCCATTGCGTCTGTAGCCCACTTAATGCAATGTACAGTGGCTATGACTTCCCCTTTGCGTCTGTAGTGCAGTTTCAACAGGGTACAGTTGCTATGACCTCTCCATTGTGTTTGTAGCACACTTACCCCAGGGTACAGTGGCTATGACCTCCCCATTGCGTCTGTAGCCCACTTACTCCAGGGTACAGTGGCTATGACCTCCCCATTGCGTCTGTAACCCACTTACTCCAGGGTACAGTGGCTATATGGCCTTCCCATTGCGTCTGTAGCCCACTTGCTCCAGGGTACAGTGGCTATGATCTCCCCATTATGTATGTAGCCAACTTAACCCTGGATCCAATGGCTATGACCTCCCCATTGTGTCTGGAGCCCACTTACCCCAGGGTACAGTGGCAATGACCTCCCCATTGTGTTTGTAGCCATCTTACCCCAGGATCCAGTGGCTATGCTCTCCCTATTGCCTCTGTAGCCTACTTAATCCATGGTACAGTGGCTATGACCTCCCCATTGTGTCTGTAGCCCACTTACCCCAGGGTACAGTGGCTATGACCTCCCCCATTGCGTCTGTAGTGCAGTTACCCCAGGGTACAGTTCCTATGACCTCGCCATTGTGTCTGTAGACCACTGACCCCAGGGTACAGTGGCTATGACCTTTCTATTACGTCTGTAGCCCACTTACTCCAGGGTACAGTTGCTATGACCTCTCCATTGCGTCTGTAGCCCACTTACCCCCAGGATACAGTGGCTATAACCTCCCCATTGTGTCTGTAGCCCACTTACTCCAGGGTACAGTGGTTATGACCTCCCCATTGTGTCTGTAGCCAGCTTACTCCAGGGTACGCTGGCTATGACATCCCCATTGCGTCTGTAGCCCACTTACTCTACGGTACAGTTGCTATGACCTCTCCATTGTGTCTGTAGCCCACTTACCCAAGCACACAATGGCTATGACCTCCCCATTGCGTTTGTAGCCCCACTTACCTCAGGACATAGTGGCTATCACCTCCCCATTGTGTCTGTAGCCCACTTACCACAGGATACAGTGGCTATGACCTCCCCATTACGTCTGTAGCACAATTACCTGAAGATACATTGACTATGACCTTTTCATTGCGTCTGTAGCCCACTTACTCCAGGGTACAGCGACTATGACCTCCCCATTGCGTCTGCAGCCCCACTTACCTCCGGATATAGTGGCTATGACCTCCCTATTGCGTCTGTAGCCCACTTACTCAAGGGTACAGTGGCTATGACCTCCCCATTGCGTCTGTAGCCCACTTACCTCAGGATACTGTGGCTATGACCTCTCCATTGCGTATGTAGCCCACCTACTCCAGGGTACAGTGACTATGACCTCCCCATTGCGTCTGTAGCCCACTTACCCCAGGATACAGTGGCTATGACCTCTCCATTGTGTCTGTAGCCCACTTACCCAAGTACACAGTGGCTATGACCTCCCCATTGCGTCTGTAGCCCCACTTACCTCAGGATATAGTGGCTATGACCTCTCCATTGCGTCTGTAGCCCACTTAATGCAATGTACAGTGGCTATGACTTCCCCTTTGCGTCTGTAGTGCAGTTTCAACAGGGTACAGTTGCTATGACCTCTCCATTGTGTTTGTAGCACACTTACCCCAGGGTACAGTGGCTATGACCTCCCCATTGCGTCTGTAGCCCACTTACTCCAGGGTACAGTGGCTATGACCTCCCCATTGCGTCTGTAACCCACTTACTCCAGGGTACAGTGGCTATATGGCCTTCCCATTGCGTCTGTAGCCCACTTGCTCCAGGGTACAGTGGCTATGATCTCCCCATTATGTATGTAGCCAACTTAACCCTGGATCCAATGGCTATGACCTCCCCATTGTGTCTGGAGCCCACTTACCCCAGGGTACAGTGGCAATGACCTCCCCATTGTGTTTGTAGCCATCTTACCCCAGGATCCAGTGGCTATGCTCTCCCTATTGCCTCTGTAGCCTACTTAATCCATGGTACAGTGGCTATGACCTCCCCATTGTGTCTGTAGCCCACTTACCCCAGGGTACAGTGGCTATGACCTCCCCCATTGCGTCTGTAGTGCAGTTACCCCAGGGTACAGTTCCTATGACCTCGCCATTGTGTCTGTAGACCACTGACCCCAGGGTACAGTGGCTATGACCTTTCTATTACGTCTGTAGCCCACTTACTCCAGGGTACAGTTGCTATGACCTCTCCATTGTGTCTGTAGCCCACTTACTCCAGGGTACGCTGGCTATGACATCCCCATTGCGTCTGTAGCCCACTTACTCTACGGTACAGTTGCTATGACCTCTCCATTGTGCATGTAGCCCACTTACTCCAGGGTACAGTGGCTATGACCTCCCCATTGCGTCTGTAGCCCCACTTACCTCAGGATATAGTGGCTATGACCTCCCCATTGCGTCTGTAGCCCACTCACTCCAGGATACAGTGGCTATGACCTCTCCATTGTGTCTGTAGCCCACTTACCCAAGCACACAATGGCTATGACCTCCCCATTGCGTTTGTAGCCCCACTTACCTCAGGACATAGTGGCTATCACCTCCCCATTGTGTCTGTAGCCCACTTACCACAGGATACAGTGGCTATGACCTCCCCATTACGTCTGTAGCACACTTACCTGAAGATATATTGACTATGACCTTTTCATTGCGTCTGTAGCCCACTTACTCCAGGGTACAGCGACTATGACCTCCCCATTGCGTCTGCAGCCCCACTTACCTCCGGATATAGTGGCTATGACCTCCCCATTGCGTCTGTAGCCCACTTACTCAAGGGTACAGTGGCTATGACCTCCCCATTGCGTCTGTAGCCCACTTACCTCAGGATACTGTGGCTATGACCTCTCCATTGCGTATGTAGCCCACTTACTCGAGGGTACAGTGACTATGACCTCCCCATTGCGTCTGTAGCCCACTTACCCCAGGATACAGTGGCTATGACCTCTCCATTGTGTCTGTAGCCCACTTACCCAAGTACACAGTGGCTATGACCTCCCCATTGCTTCTGTAGCCCCACTTACATCAGGATATAGTGGCTATGACCTCCCCATTGCGTCTGTAGCCCACTTAATGCAATGTACAGTGGCTATGACTTCCCCTTTGCGTCTGTAGTGCAGTTTCAACAGGGTACAGTTGCTATGACCTCTCCATTGTGTTTGTAGCACACTTACCCCAGGGTACAGTGGCTATGACCTCCCCATTGCGTCTGTAGCCCACTTACCTCAGAATACAGTGGATATGACCTCTCCATTACGTCTGTAGCCCACTTACTCCAGGGTACAGTGGCTATGATCTCCCCATTGCGTCTGTAACCCACTTACTCCTGGGTACAGTGGCTATATGGCCTTCCCATTGCGTCTGTAGCCCACTTGCTCCAGGATACAGTGGCTATGATCTCCCCATTATGTATGTAGCCAACTTAACCCCGGATCCAATGGCTATGACCTCCCCATTGTGTCTGGAGCCCACTTAATCCATGGTACAGTGGCTATGACCTCCCCATTGTGTCTGTAGCCAACTTACCCCAGGGTACAGTGGCTATGACCTCCCCCATTGCGTCTGTAGCCCACTGACCCCAGGGTACAGTGGCTATGACCTTTCTATTACGTCTGTAGCCTACTTACTCCAGGGTACAGTTGCTATGACCTCTTCATTGTGTATGTAGCCAATTTACCCCAGGATACAGTGGATATGACCTCTCCGTTGTGTCTGTAGCCCACTTACTCCAGGGTACAGTTGCTATGACCTCTCCATTGTGTCTGTAGCCCACTTACTCCAGGGTACAGTTGCTATGACCTCTCCATTGTGTCTGTAGCCCACTTACTCCAGGGTACAGTGACTATGACCTCCCCATTGCGTCTGTAGCCCACTTACCCCAGGATACAGTGGCTATGACCTTTCCATTGCGTCTGTAGCCCACTTACCCCAGGATACAGTGGCTATGACCTTTTCATTGTGTCTGTAACCCTCTTACCCAAGTACACAGTGGATATGACTTCCCCATTGTGTCTGTAGCCCCACTTACCTCAGGATATAGTAGCTATGACCTCCCCATTGCGTCTGTAGCCCACTTACTCAAGGGTACAGTGGCTATGACCTCCCTATTGCGTCTGTAGCCCACTTACTCCAGGGTACAGTGACTATGACCTCCCCATTGCGTCTGTAGCCCACTTAATGCAATGTACAGTGGCTATGACTTCCCCTTTGCGTCTGTAGTGCAGTTTCAACAGGGTACAGTTGCTATGACCTCTCCATTGTGTTTGTAGCACACTTACCCCAGGGTACAGTGGCTATGACCTCCCCATTGCGTCTGTAGCCCACTTACCTCAGAATACAGTGGATATGACCTCTCCATTACGTCTGTAGCCCACTTACTCCAGGGTACAGTGGCTATGATCTCCCCATTGCGTCTGTAACCCACTTACTCCTGGGTACAGTGGCTATATGGCCTTCCCATTGCGTCTGTAGCCCACTTGCTCCAGGATACAGTGGCTATGATCTCCCCATTATGTATGTAGCCAACTTAACCCCGGATCCAATGGCTATGACCTCCCCATTGTGTCTGGAGCCCACTTAATCCATGGTACAGTGGCTATGACCTCCCCATTGTGTCTGTAGCCAACTTACCCCAGGGTACAGTGGCTATGACCTCCCCCATTGCGTCTGTAGCCCACTGACCCCAGGGTACAGTGGCTATGACCTTTCTATTACGTCTGTAGCCTACTTACTCCAGGGTACAGTTGCTATGACCTCTTCATTGTGTATGTAGCCAATTTACCCCAGGATACAGTGGATATGACCTCTCCGTTGTGTCTGTAGCCCACTTACTCCAGGGTACAGTTGCTATGACCTCTCCATTGTGTCTGTAGCCCACTTACTCCAGGGTACAGTTGCTATGACCTCTCCATTGTGTCTGTAGCCCACTTACTCCAGGGTACAGTGACTATGACCTCCCCATTGCGTCTGTAGCCCACTTACCCCAGGATACAGTGGCTATGACCTTTCCATTGCGTCTGTAGCCCACTTACCCCAGGATACAGTGGCTATGACCTTTTCATTGTGTCTGTAACCCTCTTACCCAAGTACACAGTGGATATGACTTCCCCATTGTGTCTGTAGCCCCACTTACCTCAGGATATAGTAGCTATGACCTCCCCATTGCGTCTGTAGCCCACTTACTCAAGGGTACAGTGGCTATGACCTCCCTATTGCGTCTGTAGCCCACTTACTCCAGGGTACAGTGACTATGACCTCCCCATTGCGTCTGTAGCCCACTTACCCCAGGATACAGTGGCTATGACCTTTCCATTGTGTCTGTAACCCTCTTACCCAAGTACACAGTGGCTATGACCTCCCCTTTGCGTCTGTAGCCCCACTTACCTCAGGATATAGTGGCTATGACCTCCCCATTACGTCTGTGGCCCACTTTCCTCAATATACATTGGCTATGACCTCTCCATTGTGTCTGTAGCCCACTTACTCCAGGGTACAGCGGCTATGACCTCCCCATTGTGTCTGTAGCCCACTTATCCCAGGGTACAGTGGCTATGCCCTCCCCATTGCCTCTGTAGCCTCCTTACTCCAGGGTACAGTGGCTATGACTTCAACATTGGGTCTGTACCCCACTTACCCCAGGATGCAGTGGCTATGACCTCCCCATTGCGTCTGTAGCCCACTTACTCCAGGGTACAGTGGCTATGACCTCCCCATTGCGTCTGTAGCCCACTTACCCCCAGGATACAGTGGCTATAACCTCCCCATTGTGTCTGTAGCCCACTTACTCCAGGGTACAGTGGTTATGACCTCCCCATTGTGTCTGTAGCCCACGTACTCCAGGGTACAGTGGATATGACCTCCCCATTGTGTCTGTAGCCAACTTACTCCAGGGTACGCTGGCTATGACATCCCCATTGCGTCTGTAGCCCACTTACTCTACGGTACAGTTGCTATGACCTCTCCATTGTGCATGTAGCCCACTTACTCCAGGGTACAGTGGCTATGACCTCCCCATTGCGTCTGTAGCCCCACTTACCTCAGGATATAGTGGCTATGACCTCCCCATTGCGTCTGTAGCCCACTCACTCCAGGATACAGTGGCTATGACCTCTCCATTGCGTCTGTAGCCCACTTACTCCAGAGTACAGTGGCTATGACCTCTCCATTGCGTATGTAGCCCACTTACTCCAGGGTACAGTGACTATGACCTCCCCATTGCGTCTGTAGCCCACTTACCCCAGGATACAGTGGCTATGACCTCTCCATTGTGTCTGTAGCCCACTTACCCAAGTACACAGTGGCTATGACCTCCCCATTGCGTCTGTAGCCCCACTTACCTCAGGATATAGTGGCTATGACCTCCCCATTACGTCTGTAGCCCACTTACCTCAAGATACATTGCCTATGACCTCCCCATTGCGTCTGTAGCCCACTTACTCCAGGGTACAGTGGCTATGACCTCCCCATTGTGTCTGTAGCCCACTTACCCAAGTATACAGTGGCTATGACCTCCCAATTGCGTCTGCAGTCCACGTACTCCAGGATACAGTGGCTATATGACCTCCCCATTGTGTATGTAGGCCACTTTCCCAAGGATCCAGTGGCTATGACCTCCCCATTGCGTCTGTAGCCTCACTTACCTCAGGATATAGTGGCTATGACCTCCCCATTGCGTCTGTAGACCACTTAATGCAATGTACAGTGGCTATGACTTCCCCTTTGCGTCTGTAGTGCAGTTACAACAGGGTACAGTTGCTATGACCTCTCCATTGTGTCTGTAGCACACTTACCCCAGGGTACAGTGGCTATGACCTCCCCATTGCGTCTGTAGCCCACTTACCTCAGAATACAGAGGATATGACCTCCCCATTACGTCTGTAGCCCACTTACTCCAGGGTACAGTGGCTATGACCTCCCCATTGCGTCTGTAACCCACTTACTGCAGGGTATAGTGGCTATATGGCCTTCCCATTGCGTCTGTAGCCCACTTGCTCCAGGGTACAGTGGCTATGATCTCCCCAATTTGTATGTAGCCCACTTAACCCCGGATCCAATGGCTATGACCTCCCCATTGTGCCTGGAGCCCACTTACCCCAGGGTACAGTGGCAATGAGCTCCCCATTGTGTTTGTAGCCATCTTACCCCAGGATCCAGTGGCTATGCTCTCCCTATTGCCTCTGTAGCCCACTTAATCCATGGTACAGTGGCTATGACCTTCCCATTGTATCAGTAGCCCACTTACCCCAGGGTACAGTGGCTATGACCTCCCCCCATTGCGTCTGTAGTGCAGTTACCCCAGGGTACAGTTCCTATGACCTCGCCATTGTGTATGTAGCCAATTTACCCCGGGATACAGTGAATATGACCTCTCCGTTGTGTCTGTTGCCCACTTACTCCAGGGTACAGTTGCTATGACCTCTCCATTGTGTCTGTAGCCCACTTACTCCAGGGTACAGTTGCTATGACCTTTCCATTGTGTCTGTAGCCCACTTACTCCAGGGTACAGTGTATATGACCTCCCCAATGTGTCTGTAGCCAACTTACTCCAGGTGACACTGGCTATGACATCCCCCATTGCATATGTAGCCCACTTTACGGTACAGTTGCTATGACCTCTCCATTGTGTATGTAGCCAATTTACCCCAGGATACAGTGTATATGACCTCTCCGTTGTGTCTGTAGCCCACTTACTCCAGGGTACAGTTGCTATGACCTCTCCATTGTGTCTGTAGCCCACTTACTCCAGGGTACAGTGGATATGACCTTCCCATTGTGTCTGTAGCCAACTTACTCAAGGGTACAGTGGCTATGACCTCCCCATTGCGTCTGTAGCCCACTTACTCCAGGGTACAGTGGCTATGACCTCCCCATTGCGTCTGTAGCCCACTTACTCCAGGGTACAGTGACTATGACCTCTCCATTGCGTCTGTAGCCCACTTACCCCAGGATACAGTGGCTATGACCTTTCCATTGCGTCTGTAGCCCACTTACCACAGGATACAGTGGCTATGACCTTTCTATTGTGTCTGTAACCCTCTTACCCAAGTACACAGTGGATATGACTTCCCCATTGTGTCTGTAGCCCCACTTACCTCAGGATATAGTGGCTATGACCTCCCCATTGCGTCTGTAGCCCACTTACTCAAGGGTACAGTGGCTATGACCTCCCCATTGCGTCTGTAGCCCACTTACTCCAGGGTACAGTGACTATGACCTCCCCATTGCGTCTGTAGTCCACTTACGCCAGGATACAGTGGCTATGACCATTCCATTGCATCTGTAACCCTCTTACTCCAGGGTACAGTGGCTATATGGCCTTCCCATTGCGTCTGTAGCCCACTTGCTCCAGGGTACAGTGGCTATGATCTCCCCATTATGTATGTAGCCCACTGAACCCCGGATCCAATGGCTATGACCTCCCCATTGTGCCTGGAGCCCACTTACCCCAGGGTACAGTGGCAATGACCTCCCCATTGTGTTTGTAGCAATCTTACCCCAGGATACTGTGGCTATGACCTCTCCATTGCGTATGTAGCCCACTTACCTCAAGATACATTGACTATGACCTTTTCATTGCGTCTGTAGCCCACTTACTCCAGGGTACAGCGACTATGACCTCCCCATTGCGTCTGCAGCCCCACTTACCTCAGGATATAGTGGCTATGACCTCCCCATTGCGTCTGTAGCCCACTTACTCAATGGTACAGTGGCTATGACCTCCCCATTGCGTCTGTAGCCCACTTACCTCAGGATATAGTGGCTATGACCTCCCCATTACGTCTGTAGCCCACTTACCTCAAGATACATTGGCTATGACCTCCCCATTGCGTCTGTAGCCCACTTACTCCAGGGTGCAGTGGCTATGACCTCCCCATCGTGTCTGTAGCCCACTTACCCATGTATACAGTGGCTAAGACCTCCCAATTGCGTCTGCAGTCCACGTACTCCAGGATACAGTGGCTATATGACCTCCCCATTGTGTATGTAGGCCACTTACCCAAGGATCCAGTGGCTATGACCTCCCCATTGCGTCTGTAGCCCCACTTACCTCAGGATATAGTGGCTATGACCTCCCCATTGCGTCTGTAGCCCACTTAATGCAATGTACAGTGGCTATGACTTCCCCTTTGCGTCTGTAGTGCAGTTACAACAGGGGACAGTTGCTATGACCTCTCCATTGTGTCTGTAGCATACTTACCCCAGGGTACAGTGGCTATGACCTCCTCATTGCGTCTGTAGCCCACTTACCTCAGAATACAGTGGATATGACCTCCCCATTACGTCTGTAGCCCACTTACTCCAGGGTACAGTGGCTATGACCTCCCCATTGCGTCTGTAACCCACTTACTCCAGGGTATAGTGGCTATATGGCCTTCCCATTGCGTCTGTAGCCCACTTGCTCCAGGGTACAGTGGCTATGATCTCCCCATTATGTATGTAGACCACTTAACCCCGGATCCAATGGCTATGTCCTCCCCATTGTGCCTGGAGCCCACTTACCCCAGGGTACAGTGGCAATGACCTCCCCATTGTGTTTGTAGCCATCTTACCCCAGGATCCAGTGGCTATGCTCTCCCTATTGCCTCTGTAGCCCACTTAATCCATGGTACAGTGGCTATGACCTTCCCATTGTGTCAGTAGCCCACTTACCCCAGGGTACAGTGGCTATGACCTCCCCCCATTGTGTCTGTAGTGCAGTTACCCCAGGGTACAGTTCCTATGACCTCGCCATTGTGTATGTAGCCAATTTACCCCGGGATACAGTGAATATGACCTCTCCATTGTGTCTGTAGCCCACTTACTCCAGGGTACAGTTGCTATGACCTCTCCATTGTGTCTGTAGCCCACTTACTCCAGGGTACAGTGTATATGACCTCCCCATTGTGTCTGTAGCCAACTTACTCCAGGTGACACTGGCTATGACATCCCCCATTGCATATGTAGCCCACTTTACGGTACAGTTGCTATGACCTCTCCATTGTGTATGTAGCCAATTTACCCCAGGATACAGTGGATATGACCTCTCCGTTGTGTCTGTAGCCCACTTACTCCAGGGTACAGTTGCTATGACCTCTCCATTGTGTCTGTAGCCCACTTACTCCAGGGTACAGTTGCTATGACCTCTCCATTGTGTCTGTAGCCCACTTACTCCAGGGTACAGTGGATATGACCTTCCCATTGTGTCTGTAGCCAACTTACTCAAGGGTACAGTGGCTATGACCTCCCCATTGCGTCTGTAGCCCACTTACTCCAGGGTACAGTGACTATGACCTCCCCATTGCGTCTGTAGCCCACTTACCCCAGGATACAGTGGCTATGACCTTTCCATTGCGTCTGTAGCCCACTTACCACAGGATACAGTGGCCATGACCTTTCCATTGTGTCTGTAACCCTCTTACCCAAGTACACAGTGGATATGACTTCCCCATTGTGTCTGTAGCCCCACTTACCTCAGGATATAGTGGCTATGACCTCCCCATTGCGTCTGTAGCCCACTTACTCAAGGGTACAGTGGCTATGACCTCCCCATTGCGTCTGTAGCCCACTTACTCCAGGGTACAGTGACTATGACCTCCCCATTGCGTCTGTAGCCCACTTACGCCAGGATACAGTGGCTATGACCTTTCCATTGTGTCTGTAACCCTCTTACTCCAGGGTACAGTGGCTATATGGCCTTCCCATTGCGTCTGTAGCCCACTTGCTCCAGGGTACAGTGGCTATGATCTCCCCATTATGTATGTAGCCCACTGAACCCCGGATCCAATGGCTATGACCTCCCCATTGTGCCTGGAGCCCACTTACCCCAGGGTACAGTGGCAATGACCTCCCCATTGTGTTTGTAGCCATCTTACCCCAGGATACTGTGGCTATGACCTCTCCATTGCGTATGTAGCCCACTTACCTCAAGATACATTGACTATGACCTTTTCATTGCGTCTGTAGCCCACTTACTCCAGGGTACAGCGACTATGACCTCCCCATTGCGTCTGCAGCCCCACTTACCTCAGGATATAGTGGCTATGACCTCCCCATTGCGTCTGTAGCCCACTTACTCAATGGTACAGTGGCTATGACCTCCCCATTGCGTCTGTAGCCCACTTACCTCAGGATACTGTGGCTATGACCTCTCCATTGCGTATGTAGCCCACTTACTCCAGGGTACAGTGACTATGACCTCCCCATTGCGTCTGTAGCCCACTTACCCCAGGATACAGAGGCTATGACCTCTCCATTGTGTCTGTAGCCCACTTACCCAAGTACACAGTGGCTATGACCTCCCCATTGCGTCTGTAGCCCCACTTACCTCAGGATATAGTGGCTATGACCTCCCCATTACGTCTGTAGCCCACTTACCTCAAGATACATTGGCTATGACCTCCCCATTGCGTCTGTAGCCCACTTACTCCAGGGTACAGTGGCTATGACCTCCCCATTGTGTCTGTAGCCCACTTACCCAAGTATACAGTGGCTATGACCTCCCAATTGCGTCTGCAGTCCACTTACTCCAGGATACAGTGGCTATATGACCTCCCCATTGTGTATGTAGGCCACTTACCCAAGGATCCAGTGGCTATGACCTCCCCATTGCGTCTGTAGCCCCACTTACCTCAGGATATAGTGGCTATGACCTCCCCATTGCGTCTGTAGCCCACTTAATGCAATGTACAGTGGCCATGACTTCCCCTTTGCGTCTGTAGTGCAGTTACATCAGGGTACAGTTGATATGACCTCTCCATTGTGTCTGTAGCACACTTACCCCAGGGTACAGTGGCTATGACCTCCCCATTGCGTCTGTAGCCCACTTACCTCAGAATACAGTGGATATGACCTCCCCATTACGTCTGTAGCCCACTTACTCCAGGGTACAGCGGCTATGACCTCCCCATTGCATCTGTAACCCAACGACTCCAGGGTACAGTGGCTATATGGCCTTCCCATTGCGTCTGTAGCCCACTTGCTCCAGGGTACAGTGGCTATGATCTCCCCATTATGTATGTAGCCCACATAACCCCGGATCCAATGGCTATGACCTCCCCATTGTGCCTGGAGCCCACTTACCCCAGGGTACAGTGGCAATGACCTCCCCATTGTGTTTGTAGCCATCTTACCCCAGGATCCAGTGGCTATGCTCTCCCTATTTCCTCTGTAGCCCACTTAATCCATGGTACAGTGGCTATGACCTTCCCATTGTGTCTGTAGCCCACTTACCCCAGGGTACAGTGGCTATGACCTCCCCCATTACGTCTGTAGTGCAGTTACCCCAGGGTACAGTTCCTATGACCTCGCCATTGTGTATGTAGCCAATTTACCCCGGGATACAGTGAATATGACCTCTCCGTTGTGTCTGTAGCCCACTTACTCCAGGGTACAGTTGCTATGACCTCTCCATTGTGTCTGTAGCCCACTTACTCCAAGGTACAGTTGCTATGACCTCTCCATTGTGTCTGTAGCCCACTTACTCCAGGGTACAGTGTATATGACCTCCCCATTGTGTCTGTAGCCAACTTACTCCAGGTGACACTGGCTATGACATCCCCCATTGCATATGTAGCCCACTTTACGGTACAGTTGCTATGACCTCTCCATTGTGCATGTAGCCCACTTACTCCAGGGTACAGTGGCTATTACCTCCCCATTTCGTCTGTAGCCCAACTTACCTCAGGATATAGTGGCTATGACCTCCCCATTGCGTCTGTAGCCCACTTACTCAAGGGTACAGTGGCTATGACCTCCCCATTGCGTCTGTAGCCCACTTACTCCAGGCTACAGTGACTATGACCTCCCCATTGCGTCTGTAGCCCACTTACGCCAGTATACAGTGGCTATGACCTTTCCATTGTGTCTGTAACCCTCTTACCCAAGTACACAGTGGCTATGACCTCCCCTTTGCGTCTGTAGCCCCACTTACCTCAGGATATAGTGGCTATGACCTCCCCATTACGTCTGTGGCCCACTTACCTGAAGATATATTGGCTATGACCTCTCCATTGTGTCTGTAGCCCACTTACTCCAGGGTACAGTGGCTATGACCTCCCCATTGTGTCTGTAGCCCACTTACCCCAGGGTACAGTGGCTATGCCCTCCCCATTGCCTCTGTAGCCTACTTACTCCAGGCTACAGTGGCTATGACTTCAACATTGTGTCTGTACCCCACTTACCCCAGGATGCAGTGGCTATGACCTCTCCATTGCGTCCGTAGCCCACTTACTCCAGGGTACAGTGGCTATGACCTCCCCATTGCGTCTGTAGCCCACTTACCCCAGGATACAGTGGCTATAACCTCCCAATTGTGTCTGTAGCCCACTTACTCCAGGGTACAGTGGTTATGACCTCCCCATTGTGTCTGTAGCCCGCGTACTCCAGGGTACAGTGGATATGACCTCCCCATTGTGTCTGTAGCCAACTTACTCCAGGGTACACTGGCTATGACATCCCCATTGCGTCTGTAGCCCACCTACTCTATGGTACAGTTGCTATGACCTCTCCATTGTGTCTGTAGCCCACTTACCCCAGGATACAGTGGCTATGACCTCCCCATTGTGTCTGTAGCCCACTTACCCAAGCAAACAGTGGCTATGACCTCCCCATTGCGTCCGTAGCCCACTTACTCCAGGGTACAATGGTTATGACCTCCCCATTGCGTCTGTATCCCACTTACCTCAGGATACAGTGGCTATAACCCCCCATTGTGTCTGTAGCCCACTTATTCCAGGGTACAGTGGCTATGACCTCCCCATTGTGTCGGGTAGCCCACTTACTCTAGGATACAGTTGTTATGGCCTACGCATTGCGTCTGTAGCCCACTTTCTCCAGGGTACAGTGGCTATGACCTTTCTATTACGTCTGGAACCCACTTACCCCAAGGTAAAATGGCTATGACCTTTCTATTACGTCTGGAGCCCACTTACCCCAAGGTAAAGGGGCTATGACCTCCCTATTGCGTCTGTAGCCCACTTACCCCAGGGTACAGTTGCTATGACCTTCCCCATTGTGTCTGTAGCCCACCTACCCCAGGATCCAGTGGCTATGACTACCCCATTTTGTCTGTAGCCCTCTTACCCCATGATCCAGTGGCTATGTCTTCCCCATTGCCTCTGTAGCCTACTTCCTCCAGGGTACAGTGGCTATGACTTCAACATTGTGTCTGTAGCCCACTTACCCCAGGATGCAGTGGCTATGACCTCCTCATTGCGTCCGTAGCCCACTTACTCCAGGGTACAGTGGTTATGACCTCCCCATTGCGTCTGTAACCCACTTACCCCAGGATACAGTGGCTATAACCTCCCCATTGTGTCTATAGCCCACTTACTCCAGGGTACAGTGTATATGACCTCGCCATTGTGTCTGTAGCCAACTTACTCCAGGTGACACTGGCTATGACATCCCCCATTGCATATGTAGCCCACATTACGGTACAGTTGCTATGACCTCTCCATTGTGCATGTAGCCCACTTACTCCAGGGTACAGTGGCTATTACCTCCCCATTTCGTCTGTAGCCCCACTTACCTCAGGATATAGTGGCTATGACCTCCCCATTGCGTCTGTAGCCCACTTACTCAAGGGTACAGTGGCTATGACCTCCCCATTGCGTCTGTAGCCCACTTACTCCAGGGTACAGTGGTTATGACCTCCCCATTGCGTCTGTAGCCCACTTACCCCAGGATACAGTGGCTATAACCTCCCCATTGTGTCTGTAGCCCACTTACTCCAGGGTACAGTGGCTATGACCTCCCCATTGTGTCTGTAGCCCACTACTCCAGGGTACAGTGGCTATATGACCTCCCCATTGTGTCGGGTAGCCCACTTACTCCAGGATACAGTTGCTATGGCCTACCCATTGCGTCTGTAGCCCACTTTCTCCAGGGTACAGTGGCTATGACCTTTCTATTACGTCTGGAACCCACTTACCCCAAGGTAAAATGACTATGACCTTTCTTTTACGTCTGGAGCCCACTTACCTCAAGGTAAAGGGGCTATGACCTCCCCATTGCGTCTGTAGCCCACTTACCCTAGGATGCAGTGGCTATAACCTCCCCATTGTGTCTGTAGCCCATTTACTTAAGGGTACAGTGGCTATGACCTACTCATTGCGTCTGTAGTCCACTAACCCCATTATCCATGTTCTCTCCAGTGAATATGTGCTTACTTACCCATGTTACGCTATGATACTGTCTGTATGACATGGCCACCTTGCACGGGGCACAGTGACGTAATAGTCATTACATTTTATTTAATGACACGTTATTCTACGTTTGACTATGCCATTTATTTGCTTTATAATGAGTTATGTAATACATACTTTATATTTTATGTGTCACACTAAGTTAGTTGTGATAACAAAATACATTTTCTACGATGTAAAATTATGCTTAATTATTCTTAGTTGCAAGTAAACCAACATTCTTTTACCATATCCCAAATGACAATTAGTTGGCACATTTAGTATACATGCATTGTGCAATCCCATCATGCACTACTACATTGTAGTGCCATTTCCTATCTAAGTGACAATACACATATTAATATTGCTTCAAAACATTGTCGGCATTTTACTATGTGTTCACTTTTTGTACAGGTTATTCAAAACAACGCGAAGGTGATGTTTGTAGCAAGTGTGTAAGCGTTGCATAGATAACTAGTACAGTAACTTTTCAATTACATAATAAATGTACAGTACATGGATATAAGCAGCATCAGTAAGTAATAGTTTCCAGTCATTTGTTCACCATAGTTGCCATTGCATAAATCCCTCTCACAACAATACGAACATACTTCTTTGTCTGTTAAAGAAACAATATATTATGAAAAGTTTAACATTCCAGTAACCTTGACATCATGGAAGAATTTTAAATGTGGAAAGTTGTCAATAAATAAGATTGAAAACAAATTAATAACTAATCTATAGTCGTGTTTATTATTTCAATAATTAACAATTAAATCAATATTTTGTTATATAATATTTCGTTTTAATGCTTTGAGGAATGCGTATCTTTCTCATCACTTTGTCTATTTATATATTAAAAAAATGTAAATACACGTGATATGCTTATCTGATTAATTGTATGCAAAACCTATGACGTCAACATCTACGTAAATCTATTGCATCGCATAAAATCAACCTTTGAATTGCATTCGGGATGTTACAACTCTGTCTGCATATATTTCGTATCGTATTCGTGTTGGTACATTTAGTTTTCTCCCACCAGTGATGCGTGAAAGGAAACTTAAATAGTCCTACACCCCAAGTAAAACCCAAAGTGTAAATTTTCAAACATTAACAAACATCTTGGTTGTTCGATCCATGCAAAAATTTGACTAAAACAGAAAATTACATAGGGAAGTAAAAACAAATGTGTAACTCCGCGAATATATATCACAACCAAGGATACTGTCATGAATTTGTTTACGCGTATCTGTTGACCGACTTAATTAGCTGATTATTAGCGAATTGCTGTGTTATGTCTGTCATCGTTTAGACCTATTTGAAGTTTTGGACGGAACTTGGCTCAGTGATTTGGAACTAATTACGAGATAACCGTAGCTATTCTGACTATTAATTCTGACAGTTGGTATCCATAGTTATTAATGTAGTGAACGATTAATCAAAAGATATGACGTATTCAGTACTTAGTGTGATTGGCTTTATGATTGAAGGTTACGCCCTAGAGTCTTTTTACTGCTTTGTAATTGGTTAGAGTTTTGAAAATGAATAAAGAGAGTTTGAGTTGGTCTTGGGGAGTACACCAGAACAGACGCAGTCCTGGAGAGCCTTGGGCGAATGTTGACGCAGTCTAAGAGAGTCTTGGTTCAGCCTTGCGATAGTCTTGGAGACTTTTCCCCAGGGCGCTGTGTCTTATAGAGTGCTCCAAAAGATCGACTAAGACGAGAGTTGAACCGTATTTCGTTGTGTGTGTCTTATTTGACGGTAAAGCTTAAGTGACTTTCCCGATCCCATACCTCAAGGGGACGAGATATAGAGACGACACGAGATTCCCCCCTGACAAGTGTGGAGACCCAGAGGAGAAGAATTTTCCCCTTGATAATACTATAGATAACATTTTACGTATCAGTGTTTGGTTTGATCGTTTATTCTCAAAACCTGTACTTTTTTAAAATTCAGATACAATAAACAGATATAATTCATAGGCTTTACATCAACTATGTGCATGTGATTATTGTATCAATTGTATCTCAGTATTGATAACGACTCGTATTCAAACTGATGCAATTTAATGAATGAATAAAGATTCGCGTGATTACGTGATAACATTAAAATAACGGAAATGTGTGCAATAATGGACGAGTTTATTTTAATGCATTATTGCTGATTTATACCAGTACTGAATAATTATACTGTGGTTGTAGAAATATCAAGACTCACTGATATGGCAAACATTTCTGTCAGAAGATTTTAAGAATACTGGGCAGCATGAATAACATATAATAGAATAAAACTTTATTGAAACCGTAAAGAATTATCTAAGTCTTCGGTCTCAAGGCTTAGTGAGGGTGTAACATAAATCTTCATTCCTAGGTCAAAGTTCAAATGATTTGTATATATTGCATTTATGAAATTCGTATATTAAAAAAGTGTAGGTAGATAGTAAAGTGTTCTTATGAATATTCATGACTTCATGAATATTCATCGAATTATATCATTAAAGACAATTTGGATTCCATCATTTATACAATTAATCACATAGCAATGAATAAAGTTTGCTTATGTTCGATAGCACATGATTATACTCGTCTTGGTGAAATATGGATAACAAAACGTATATTTACCGTTTCTATAGTGCTTAGAACAACCGACGTAACACAGACTCTGGACAGAACAACCACGTGCATAGATATACGACGAACCTTGACGGAGGTATTCCACCTTGAGCGAATCAGAAAACATACCTTTATGCATCATTTATATTTTCCATATTCTGATATTAAATTACACACAAATAGTGTCTCTGTCACCGCCATTGGCTATTTTGATAAAATCTACATTTTATATGGAAATATGTTTATTGATTGGTACATTTTAACAAGAAGCCAACGTTATTTGTACACAGCTAATATATTTCACTTACCCCACAGATATTCAGAGGACCACACTGCTTCTTAGTCCAATTATTTACACTTCCATTCCGACAACTAGTTGTGTTTCGGTCTTTACATTCGTAACACATTATGGGGCTAACATCTCTCGCCAAAAGCAAAACTTGACGAAATCAAAAAGTAATAATGAGACAAAAAATTCAGTCACTAACTAAATTGGTTTTATTGTGACTGTTGTGTGGGGACTAAGGTTGTTGTGTGGGGACTAAGGTTGTTGTGTGGGGACTAAGGTTGTTGTGTGGGGACTAAGGTTGTTGTGTGGGGACTAAGGTTGTTGTGTGGGGACTAAGGTTGTTGTGTGGGGACTAAGGTTGTTGTGTGGGGACTAAGGTTGTTGTGTGGGGACTAAGGTTGTTGTGTGGGGACTAAGGTTGTTGTGTGGGGACTAAGGTTGTTGTGTGGGGACTAAGGTTGTTGTGTGGGGACTAAGGTTGTTGTGTGGGGACTAAGGTTGTTGTGTGGGAACTAAGGTTGTTGTGTGGGGACTAAGGTTGTTGTGAAATACAATATATTTCCTAGAGACAGGGATGATTTTAAAAGTTACAGCTGAGGTAACAAACTCTTTATAATTTATCTTCGTTATTATCACTACGTATACCTATATAACTGAATTATAAATTATGCGTGTCACAGACAACAATCACAATACCTTCATCGATCGTAAATAGTCATACATGATGGTTAATGAAGCGTGAAGAAACTCCACCAACGGCCAAGCAGTAACGTCATTCGTCTTTTCATATTGCATGATCGGAACCTCATTGTTTCCAATATACTTTAACTATGCTTAACATGGACGGGAAAGACGAAAAAGACGAAGCACAACTTTTTAAATGTTATATACATACCTACACATATAATCAGTAGAACTGTCATGGTGGTCAATGTACTAGTATCCGACTCTACTCATACGCACATCCCGGTGGAAGGATGTCCCACGTACACTTCATTCATTGATGCAGATCCACGCATGCGCTACGATTCATTCTATAGCTTTTTATACAAATTGCCAATAAGTTTCTAGTTACTACTCCTGCGGGAACACATTAAGCTCCCATTTTCTGGATTCAATGCAATTCGCTTTACAGCTATTGGGGATTTTAACCAATGCCATATGTGCACTTAGTTGTTTCATCCGATAAAATATTGCTTTCAGCGTTTATGGTTTTAGTCGTATCAGATAATGCACTCATTTAGTAGGCATTGCTGTTAAATACTAGTAAACATATAAAAAACACGATGCAAGTATACTTTGCTTTTGGTGAAGAATCCATATTCACCAATTTACGTACGTTTCACCGGATACGTATTTAGTAGCTTGGTATATAAATACTACGTTTAGGTGTTTACTTCCACGATTCACCCACAATTCCCCGCGGCTATGAATGCATCCACCAGCTCTTTACATTTCAAACTCTTGCGGAAACAGATTCATTAACCATTGTTATTGCACCACTTCGAGAAATACTATATTTTTAAGAATTTTAAAGAACAGGAAATTGAAAATACTTTTGTATATAATGGTAATTGTGCTATTACGGATATTTGATTTTGTACTTAGGATTTTATTACAAGTTAATTCTCAGAAACACCTGGCATTTCAACTTATTACTAGATTACTCATTGTTAGTTAGGCGCACGTGGTGAAATGGAATCTAATATAATAATTTGCAACCGATTTCCCCCATATTGGTGTGCAACGTTAAATTTATACCCCTTTTCGCATACTACGTAGAAGTAGATTAGATTCAGTTGCAATTCACAAGTACTGGTTCGAAGAGACTGTTAGTTAGTTTTAACTCTTCACAGGTTATTGAAGTGAATTCGGAAGGAGGTCCCCAGATGAAGATGGACATTAGAAAATGTCAGGTAGACAATGGGATATGTCAGGTAGACAATGGGATATGTCAAGTAGACAATGGGATATGTCAGGTAGACAATGGGATATGTCAGGTAGACAATGGGATATGTCAGGTAGACAATGGTGTACGTCAGATAGACAATGGGATATGTCAGGTAGACAATGGAATATGTCAGGTAGACAATGAAATATGTCAGGTAGACAATGGGGTACGTCAGGTAGACAATGGAATATGTCAGGTAGACAATAGAATATGTCAGGTAGACAATGGAATATGTCAGATAGACAATGAAATATGTCAGATAGACAATGGAATATGTCAGGTAGAAAATGGGGTACGTCAGGTAGACAATGGAATATTTCAGGTAGACAATGGGGTACGTCAGGTAGACAATGGGATATGTCAGGTAGACAATGGAATATGTCAGGTAGACAATAGAATATGTCAGGTAGACAATGACATATGTCAGATACACAATGGAATATGTCAGGTAGACAATAAAGTACGTCAGGTGACAATGGGATATGTCAGGTAGACAATGGAATATGTCAGGTAGACAATGGAATATGTCAGGTAGACAATATATGTCAGATAGACAATGAAATATGTCAGGTAGACAATGGGATATGTTATATAGACATTGGAATATGTCAGGTAGACAATGGGTACGTCAGGTAGACAATGGAATATGTCAGGTAGACAATTGGATATGTCAGGTAGACAATGGAATATGTCAGGTAGACAATGGGATATGTCAGGTAGACAATAGAATATGTCAGGTAGACAATGGAATATGTCAGGTAGACAATAGAATATGTCAGGTTGACAATAGGATATGTCAGGTAGACAATAGAATATGTCAGGTAGACAATGGAATATGTCAGATAGACAATGAAATATGTCAGGTATACAATGGGATATGTCAGGTAGACAATGAAATATGTCAGGTAGACAATGGGGTACGTCAGATAGACAATGGGATACGTCAGGTAGACAATGGGATAGAATAGAATAGAATAGAATAGAATAGAATAGAATAGAACAGAATAGAACAGAATAGAATAGAATAGAATAGAATAGAATAGAATAGAATAGAATAGAATAGAATAGAATAGAATAGAATAGAATAGAATAGAATAGAATAGAATAGAATAGAATAGAATAGAATAGAATAGAATAATGCTTTATTACATCATTAATGAAATCTGACATTTTTGGTATTTGCTGTATAAGCTTTTTGAAATCAACTACCATTAAACTACATATACGATACAATAATATATTTCAAATAAACAACAACTAAATCACACTGAAAATATAGCACAGCAATACATTAATTGATTTTCACCTTTTCTTTTTTTGTAGGCTTTCTGTATGTAATTTAATAACCCAAGTAGACATTGTTTGTTACTTGTGTTTAAAATGTGTATAAATTTTGAAATTTGGATTGGACTATAAATAGTTGTCTATTTTCTGTATTCTCACACTCAGGGATGAAATGGATTTCATCCTCAATCACGTTACATTTTTCACATTTCCTGTCCTGAACTGTTGTCTTTGGTTTTGTGTGTCTACCCACCTCATGTACAGTTGATGGCAGCTAATTCTAAATTTGCTCATTGTTTGAACCGCTTGCCTATCAGTTAACTGTTGTAAATAATATTCCTGTTTAAAGTCTTTTTTGAAGAAGCTTAAGTCCTCAGTTAAGATTCTGTTCTTTGTATGTCTATGTTCCATTTGTTAATGCAGTACTTTGCTGCCATTTTGTTGCAATGTTATTAAATGTTTGTACATAGTTATTGCCTTATAGTGTAGTAAGTGTAACAATGGTAATCTACCAGTATCCATTCTTACTGCAGCAATGTTGCTTGATCTGTTATTCACATTTAGAATGTGTCTACAGAATCTGAGGTGGACCCTTTCAGTTTCTGTCTTGTGCCAGTTTTTGTTTGTATAAACGCCTCATATTTCTCTCCCATATATTGGTATTTGTGTGTGGTCTCAAACAATTTTGTTTTAATAGTAATATTGTTTCCCTTGTTATTATAGATAGGTGCTTGTGCCCTTTCTGCTCTCCTTGCTTGTTTTGCTAGTGTTGACATTGTTAAGTCCATAGACCCATTACTATTAAAATTAACACCCAGATAGGTGAAGTTTGTTGTTTTTTCAATTATGTCATTTCCATACATTATATTTAGCTTCTCTGTATTGTATTCTATTAAATATAATTGATTTTGTTTTCTTTATGTTTACTTGTAATCCCCATTTGTTTGCATACCTATGTAGACAATTCATGGAATTTTGCAGTCCATCTTTACTTTGTGACATAAGGATGATATCATCTGCATATAACAGACATGGAATTGGTGTGTTATGTAATTGTGAAGGGAGACTTCTTTATCCAACTCATCAACAACTCAGGACAGTTATGATAGGACAGTTATGATAGGACAGTTATGATAGGACAGTTATGACAGGAAAGCTATGACAGGAAAGCTAAGACAGGACAGCTATGACAGGACAGCTATGATAGGACAGCTATGATAGGACAGTTATGACAGGACAGTTATGGCAGGACAGCTATGATAGGACAGCTATAATAGGAAAGCTATGATAGAACAGCTATGACAGGACAGCTATGACAGGACAGCTATGATAGGACAGTTATGATAGGAAAGCTATGATAGGACAGTTATGATAGAACAGCTATAACAGGACAGCTATGACAGGACAGCTATGACAGGACAGTTATGATAGGACAGTTATAATAGGACAGCTATGATAGGACAGCTATGATAGGACAGCTATGATAGGACAGTTATGATAGGACAGTTATGATAGGACAGTTATGATAGGACAGCCATGATAGGAAAGCTATGATAGGAAAGCTATGATAGGAAAGCTATGACAGGACAGTTATGATAGGACAGCTATGACAGAACAGCTATGACAGGACAGTTATGATAGGACAGTTATGATAGGACAGTTATGATAGGAGAGTTATGATAGGACAGCAATGATAGGAAAGCTATGACAGGACAGCTATGACAGGACAGTTATGATAGGACAGTTATGATAGGACAGTTATGATAGGACAGTTATGATAGGACAGCTATGATAGGAAAGCTATGATAGGAAAGCTATGACAGGACAGCTATGGCAGGACAGCTATGATAGGACACTTATGATAGGACAGTTATGATAGGACAGTTATGATAGGACAGCTATGTTAGGAAAGCTATGACAGGACAGCTATGACAGGACAGATATGACAGGACAGCTATGATAGGACAGTTATGATAGGACAGCTATGATAGGACAGCTATGATAGGACAGTTATGATAGGACAGATATGATAGGACAGCTATGATAGGACAGCTATGATAGGACAGCTATGATAGGACAGCTGTGATAGGACAGCTATGATAGGACAGTTATGATAGGACAGTTATGATAGGACAGCTATGACAGGAAAGCTATGACAGGACAGCTATGATAGGACAGTTATGATAGGACAGTTATGATAGGACAGTTATGACAGGAAAGCCATGATATGAAAGCTATGACAGGACAGCTATGACAGGACAGCTATGATAGGACAGTTATGATAGAACAGCTATGATAGGAAAGCTGTGACAGGAAAGCTATGTTAGGAAAGCTATGACAGGACAGCTATGACAGGACAGTTATGACAGGACAGTTATGACAGGACAGCTATCATAGGACAGTTATGATAGAACAGTTATAATAGGACAGCTATGATAGGACAGCTATGATAGGACAGTTATGATAGGACAGTTTTGATAGGACAGTTATGATAGGACAGTTATGACAGGACAGCTATGATAGGACAGTTGTGATAGGACAGCTATGACAGGACAGCTATGATAGGACAGTTATGATAGGAAAGCTATGATAGGACAGTTATGATAGGACAGCTATAACAGGAGAGCTATGACAGGACAGCTATGATAGGACAGTTATGATAGGACAGTTATGATAGGACAGCTATGATAGGACAGTTATGATAGGACAGATATGATAGGACAGCTATGATAGGACAGCTATGATAGGACAGCTATGATAGGACAGCTGTGATAGGACAGCTATGATAGGACAGTTATGAAAGGACAGTTATGACAGGAAAGCTATGATAGGAAATCTATGACAGGACAGCTATGATAGGACAGCTATGATAGGACAGTTATGATAGGACAGTTATGATAGGACAGCTATGATAGGACAGCTATGATAGAACACCTATGATAGTACAGCTATGATAGGACAGTTATGATAGGAAAGCTATGATAGGACAGTTATGATAGGACAGCTATAACAGGAGAGCTATGACAGGACAGCTATGATAGGACAGTTATGATAGGACAGTTATGATAGGACAGCTATGATAGGACAGTTATGATAGGACAGATATGATAGGACAGCTATGATAGGACAGCTATGATAGGACAGCTATGATAGGACAGCTGTGATAGGACAGCTATGATAGGACAGTTATGATAGGACAGTTATGATAGGACAGCTATGATAGGAAAGCTATGACAGGACAGCTATGATAGGACAGTTATGATAGGACAGTTATGATAGGACAGTTATGATAGGACAGTTATGATAGGACAGCTATGACAGGAAAGCTATGATAGGACAGCTATGACAGGACAGCTATGATAGGACAGTTATGATAGGACAGTTATGATAGGACAGTTATGACAGGACAGCTATGATAGGACAGCTGTGATAGGACAGTTATGATAGGACAGCTATGATAGGAAAGCTGTGACAGGACAGCTATGATAGGACAGCTGTGACAGGACAGCTATGATAGGACAGCTATGATAGGACAGCTATGATAGGACAGATATGATAGGACAGCTATTATAGGACAGTTATGATAGGACAGCTATGATAGGAAAGCTATGACAGGACAGCTATGATAGGACAGTTATGATAGGACAGTTATGATAGGACAGTTATGATAGGACAGCTATGACAGGAAAGCTATGATAGGACAGCTATGACAGGACAGCTATGATAGGACAGTTATGATAGGACAGTTATGATAGGACAGTTATGATAGGACAGTTATGACAGGACAGCTATGATAGGACAGCTATGATAGGAGAGTTATGATAGGACAGCTATGATAGGAAAGCTGTGACAGGACAGCTATGATAGGACAGCTGTGACAGGACAGCTATGATAGGACAGCTATGATAGGACAGCTATGATAGGACAGATATGATAGGACAGCTATTATAGGACAGTTATGATAGGACAGTTATGACAGGAAAGCTATGATAGGAAAGCTATGACATGACAGCTATGATAGGACAGCTATGATAGGACAGCTATGATAGAACAGCTATGATAGTACAGTTATGATAGGACAGTTATGACAGGAAAGCTATGATAGGAAAGCTATGACAGGACAGCTTTGACAGGACAGCTATGATTGGACAGTTATGATAGGACAGTTATGATAGGACAGCTATGATAGGAAAGCTATGACAGGACAGCTATGATAGGACAGTTATGATAGGAAAGCTATAATAGGACCGCTATGACAGGACAGCTATGACAGAACAGCTATGATAGGACAGCTATGACAGGACAGCTATGACAGGACAGTTATGATAGAACAGTTATGATAGGACAGTTATGACAGGACAGCTATGATAGGACAGCTATGATAGGACAGTTATGATAGGACAGCTATGATAGGAAAGCTGTGACAGGACAGCTATAATAGGACAGTTATGACAGGACAGTTATGACAGGACAGCTATGATAGGACAGTTATGATAGGACAGTTATGATAGGACAGCTATGATAGGAAAGCTATGACAGGACAGCTATGATAGGACAGTTATGATAGAACAGTTATGATAGGACAGTTATGATAGGACAGCTATGACAGGGAAGCTATTATAGGACAGCTATGACAGGACAGCTATGATAGGACAGCTATGATAGGACAGTTATGATAGGACAGTTATGACAGGAAAGCTATGATAGGAAAGCTATGACAGGACAGTTATGGTAGGACAGCTAGGATAGGACAGCTATGATAGGACAGTTATGATAGGACAGCTATGATAGAAAAGCTGTGACAGGACAGCTATGATAGGACAGTTATGACAGGACAGTTATGACAGGACAGCTATGATAGGACAGCTATGATAGGACAGTTATGAAAGAACAGTTATGATAGGACAGCTATGATAGGACAGCTATGATAGGACAGTTATGATAGTTTAGATAGGACAGTTATGATAGGACAGTTATGACAGGACAGCTATGATAGGACAGCTATGATAGGACAGCTATGATAGAACAGTTATGATAGGACAGCTATGACAGGACAGCTATGATAGGACAGCTGTGACAGGACAGCTATGATAGGACAGCTATGATAGGACAGCTATGATAGGACAGTTATGATAGGACATTTATGACAGGAAAGCTATGATAGGAAAGCTATGACATGACAGCTATGATAGGACAGCTATGATAGGACAGCTATGATAGAACAGCTATGATAGTACAGTTATGATAGGACAGTTATGACAGGAAAGCTATGATAGGAAAGCTATGAGAGGACAGCTATGACAGGACCGCTATGATAGGACAGCTATGATAGGACAGTTATGACAGGACAGCTAAGACAGGACAGCTATGATAGGACAGCTATGATAGGAAAGCTATGATAGGACAGCTATGACAGGACAGCTATGACAGAACAGCTATGATAGGACAGCTATGACAGGACAGCTATGACAGGACAGTTATGATAGGACAGTTATGATAGGACAGTTATGACAGGACAGCTATGATAGGACAGCTATGATAGGACAGTTATGATAGGACAGCTATGATAGGAAAGCTGTGACAGGACAGCTATGATAGGACAGCTGTGACAGGACAGCTATGATAGGACAGCTATGATAGGACAGCTATGATAGGACAGTTATGATAGGACAGCTATTATAGGACAGTTATGACAGGAAAGCTATGATAGGAAAGCTATGACAGGACAGCTATGACAGGACAGCTATGATAGGACAGCTATGATAGGACAGTTATGACAGGACAGCTATGACAGGACAGCTATGAGAGGAAAGCTATGATAGGAAAGCTATGATAGGACAGCTATGACAGGACAGTTATGACAGAACAGCTATGATAGGACAGCTATGACAGGACAGCTATGACAGGACAGTTATGATAGGACAGTTATGATAGGACAGTTATGACAGGACAGCTATGATAGGACAGCTATGATATGACTGTTATGATAGGACAGCTATGATAGGAAAGCTGTGACAGGACAGCTATGACAGAACAGCTATGATAGGACAGCTATGACAGGAAAGCTATGATAGGAAAGCTATGACAGAACAGCTATGATAGGACAGTTATGATAGGACAGTTATGACAGGAAAGCTATGATAGGACAGTTATGATAGGACAGTTATGACAGGACAGTTATGACAGGACAGCTATGATAGGACAGTTATGATAGGACAGTTATGATAGGACAGCTATGATAGGAAAGCTATGACAGGACAGCTATGATAGGACAGTTATGATAGGACAGTTAAGATAGGACAACTATGATAGGACAGCTATGATAGGACAGTTATGATAGGACATTTATGATAGGACAGCTATGATAGGACAGTTATGATAGGACAGCTATGATAGGACAGCTATGATAGGACAGTTATGATAGGACAGTTATGACAGAAAAGCTATGATAGGAAATCTATGACAGGACAGCTATGATAGGACAGCTATGATAGGACAGCTATGATAGGACAGTTATGATAGGACAGTTATGACAGGAAAGCTATGATAGGACAGCTATGACAGGACAGCTATGATAGGACAGCTATGATAGGACAGCTATGATAAGACAGTTATGATAGGACAGTTATGATAGGACAGTTATGACAGGACAGCTATGATAGGACAGCTATGATAGGACAGTTATGATAGGACAGCTATGATAGGAAAGCTGTGACAGGACAGCTATGATAGGACAGCTGTGACAGGACAGCTATGATAGGACAGCTATGATAGGACAGCTATGATAGGACAGTTATGATAGGACAGCTATTATAGGACAGTTATGACAGGAAAGCTATGATAGGAAAGCTATGACAGGACAGCTATGACAGGACAGCTATGATAGGACAGCTATGATAGGACAGTTATGACAGGACAGCTATGACAGGACAGCTATGAGAGGACAGCTATGATAGGAAAGCTATGATAGGACAGCTATGACAGGACAGTTATGACAGAACAGCTATGATAGGACAGCTATGACAGGACAGCTATGACAGGACAGTTATGATAGGACAGTTATGATAGGACAGTTATGACAGGACAGCTATGATAGGACAGCTATGATATGACTGTTATGATAGGACAGCTATGATAGGAAAGCTGTGACAGGACAGCTATGACAGAACAGCTATGATAGGACAGCTATGACAGGAAAGCTATGATAGGAAAGCTATGGCAGAACAGCTATGATAGGACAGTTATGATAGGACAGTTATGACAGGAAAGCTATGATAGGACAGTTATGATAGGACAGTTATGACAGGACAGTTATGACAGGACAGCTATGATAGGACAGTTATGATAGGACAGTTATGATAGGACAGCTATGATAGGAAAGCTATGACAGGACAGCTATGATAGGACAGTTATGATAGGACAGTTAAGATAGGACAACTATGATAGGACAGCTATGATAGGACAGTTATGATAGGACATTTATGATAGGACAGCTATGATAGGACAGTTATGATAGGACAGCTATGATAGGACAGCTATGATAGGACAGTTATGATAGGACAGTTATGACAGAAAAGCTATGATAGGAAATCTATGACAGGACAGCTATGATAGGACAGCTATGATAGGACAGCTATGATAGGACAGTTATGATAGGACAGTTATGACAGGAAAGCTATGATAGGACAGCTATGACAGGACAGCTATGATAGGACAGCTATGATAGGACAGCTATGATAAGACAGTTATGATAGGACAGTTATGACAGGAATGCTATGATAGAACAGCTATGACAGGACAGCTATGATAGGACAACTATGATAGGAAAGTTATGATATGACAGTTATGATAGGACAGTTATGATAGGACAGCTATGATAGGACAGTTATGATAGGACAGCTATGACAGGAAAGCTATGATAGGACAGCTATGGAAGGACAGCTATGATAGGACAGCTATGATAGGACAGTTATGATAGGACAGTTATGACAGGAAAGCTATGACAGGACAGCTATGATAGGACAGTTATGATAGAACAGTTATGATAGGACAGCTATGATAAGACAGCTATAACAGGACAGTTATGATAGGACAGCTATGGTAGGACAGTTATGATAGGACAGCTATGATAGGAAAACTGTGACAGGACAGCTATGATAGGACAGCTGTGACACGACAGCTATGATAGGACAGCTATGATAAGACAGCTATGATAGAACAGTTATGATACGACAGCTATGACAGGACAGCTATGATAGGACATTTATGATAGGAAAGCTATGATAGGACAGTTATGATAGGATAGCTATAACAGGACAGCTATGACAGAACAGCTATGATGGGACAGTTATGATAGGACAGTTATGATAGGACAGCTATGATAGGACAGTTATGATAGGACAGCTATGATAGGACAGCTATGATAGGACAGCTATGATAGGACAGCGATGATAGGACAGCTGTGATAGGACAGCTATGATAGGACAGTTATGATAGGACAGTTATGATAGAACAGTTATGATAAGACAGCTATGATAGGAAAGCTATGACAGGACAGCTATGATAGGACTGTTATGATAGGACAGTTATGATAGGACAGTTATGATAGGACAGCTATGACAGGAAAGCTATGATAGGACAGCTATGGCAGGACAGCTATGATAGGACAGCTATGATAGGACAGTTATGATAGGACAGTTATGACAGGAAAGCTATGACAGAACAGCTATGATACGACATTTATGATAGAACAGTTATGATAGGACAGCTATGATAGGACAGCTATGACAGGACAGTTATGATAGGACAGCTATGGTAGGACAGTTATGATAGGACAGCTATGATAGGAAAGCTGTGACAGGACAGCTATGATAGGACAGCTGTGACAGGACAGCTATGATAGGACAGCTATGATAGGACAGCTATGATAGGACAGTTATGATAGGACAGCTATTATAGGACAGTTATGATAGGACATTTATGACAGGAAAGCTATGATAGGAAAGCTATGACATGACAGCTATGATAGGACAGCTATGATAGGACAGCTATGATAGAACAGCTATGATAGTACAGTTATGATAGGACAGTTATGACAGGAAAGCTATGATAGGAAAGCTATGACAGGACAGCTATGACAGGACAGCTATGATAGGACAGCTATGATAGGACAGTTATGACAGGACAGCTATGACAGGACAGCTATGATAGGACAGCTATGATAGGAAAGCTATGATAGGACAGCTACGACAGGACAGCTATGACAGAACAGCTATGATAGGACAGCTATGACAGGACAGCTATGACAGGACAGTTATGATAGGACAGTTATGATAGGACAGTTATGACAGGACAGCTATGATAGGACAGCTATGATAGGACAGTTATGATAGGACAGCTATGATAGGAAAGCTGTGACAGGACAGCTATGATAGGACAGCTGTGACAGGACAGCTATGATAGGACAGCTATGATAGGACAGCTATGATAGGACAGCTATGATAGGACAGTTATGATAGGACAGCTATTATAGGACAGTTATGATAGGACAATTATGACAGGAAAGCTATGATAGGAAAGCTATGACATGACAGCTATGATAGGACAGCTATGATAGGACAGCTATGACAGAACAGCTATGATAGTACAGTTATGATAGGACAGTTATGACAGGAAAGCTATGATAGGAAAGCTATGACAGGACAGCTATGACAGGACAGCTATGATAGGACAGCTATGATAGGACAGTTGTGACAGGACAGCTATGACAGGACAGCTATGAGAGGACAGCTATGATAGGAAAGCTATGATAGTACAGCTATGACAGGACAGTTATGACAGAACAGCTATGATAGGACAGCTATGACAGGACAGCTATGACAGGACAGTTATGATAGGACAGTTATGATAGGACAGTTATGACAGGACAGCTATGATAGGACAGCTATGATAGGACTGTTATGATAGGACAGCTATGATAGGAAAGCTGTGACAGGACAGCTATGACAGAACAGCTATGATAGGACAGCTATGACAGGAAAGCTATGATAGGAAAGCTATGACAGAACAGCTATGATAGGACAGTTATGATAGGACAGTTATGACAGGAAAGCTATGATAGGACAGTTATGATAGGACAGTTATGACAGGACAGTTATGACAGGACAGCTATGATAGGACAGTTATGATAGGACAGTTATGATAGGACAGCTATGATAGGAAAGCTATGACAGGACAGCTATGATAGGACAGTTATGATAGGACAGTTAAGATAGGACAACTATGATAGGACAGCTATGATAGGACAGTTATGATAGGACATTTATGATAGGACAGCTATGATAGGACAGTTATGATAGGACAGCTATGATAGGACAGCTATGATAGGACAGTTATGATAGGACAGTTATGACAGAAAAGCTATGATAGGAAATCTATGACAGGACAGCTATGATAGGACAGCTATGATAGGACAGCTATGATAGGACAGTTATGATAGGACAGTTATGACAGGAAAGCTATGATAGGACAGCTATGACAGGACAGCTATGATAGGACAGCTATGATAGGACAGCTATGATAAGACAGTTATGATAGGACAGTTATGATAGGACAGTTATGACAGGACAGCTATGATAGGACAGCTATGATAGGACAGTTATGATAGGACAGCTATGATAGGAAAGCTGTGACAGGACAGCTATGATAGGACAGCTGTGACAGGACAGCTATGATAGGACAGCTATGATAGGACAGCTATGATAGGACAGTTATGATAGGACAGCTATTATAGGACAGTTATGACAGGAAAGCTATGATAGGAAAGCTATGACAGGACAGCTATGACAGGACAGCTATGATAGGACAGCTATGATAGGACAGTTATGACAGGACAGCTATGACAGGACAGCTATGAGAGGACAGCTATGATAGGAAAGCTATGATAGGACAGCTATGACAGGACAGTTATGACAGAACAGCTATGATAGGACAGCTATGACAGGACAGCTATGACAGGACAGTTATGATAGGACAGTTATGATAGGACAGTTATGACAGGACAGCTATGATAGGACAGCTATGATATGACTGTTATGATAGGACAGCTATGATAGGAAAGCTGTGACAGGACAGCTATGACAGAACAGCTATGATAGGACAGCTATGACAGGAAAGCTATGATAGGAAAGCTATGACAGAACAGCTATGATAGGACAGTTATGATAGGACAGTTATGACAGGAAAGCTATGATAGGACAGTTATGATAGGACAGTTATGACAGGACAGTTATGACAGGACAGCTATGATAGGACAGTTATGATAGGACAGTTATGATAGGACAGCTATGATAGGAAAGCTATGACAGGACAGCTATGATAGGACAGTTATGATAGGACAGTTAAGATAGGACAACTATGATAGGACAGCTATGATAGGACAGTTATGATAGGACATTTATGATAGGACAGCTATGATAGGACAGTTATGATAGGACAGCTATGATAGGACAGCTATGATAGGACAGTTATGATAGGACAGTTATGACAGAAAAGCTATGATAGGAAATCTATGACAGGACAGCTATGATAGGACAGCTATGATAGGACAGCTATGATAGGACAGTTATGATAGGACAGTTATGACAGGAAAGCTATGATAGGACAGCTATGACAGGACAGCTATGATAGGACAGCTATGATAGGACAGCTATGATAAGACAGTTATGATAGGACAGTTATGACAGGAATGCTATGATAGAACAGCTATGACAGGACAGCTATGATAGGACAACTATGATAGGAAAGTTATGATATGACAGTTATGATAGGACAGTTATGATAGGACAGCTATGATAGGACAGTTATGATAGGACAGCTATGACAGGAAAGCTATGATAGGACAGCTATGGAAGGACAGCTATGATAGGACAGCTATGATAGGACAGTTATGATAGGACAGTTATGACAGGAAAGCTATGACAGGACAGCTATGATAGGACAGTTATGATAGAACAGTTATGATAGGACAGCTATGATAAGACAGCTATAACAGGACAGTTATGATAGGACAGCTATGGTAGGACAGTTATGATAGGACAGCTATGATAGGAAAACTGTGACAGGACAGCTATGAGAGGACAGCTGTGACACGACAGCTATGATAGGACAGCTATGATAAGACAGCTATGATAGAACAGTTATGATACGACAGCTATGACAGGACAGCTATGATAGGACATTTATGATAGGAAAGCTATGATAGGACAGTTATGATAGGATAGCTATAACAGGACAGCTATGACAGAACAGCTATGATGGGACAGTTATGATAGGACAGTTATGATAGGACAGCTATGATAGGACAGTTATGATAGGACAGCTATGATAGGACAGCTATGATAGGACAGCTATGATAGGACAGCGATGATAGGACAGCTGTGATAGGACAGCTATGATAGGACAGTTATGATAGGACAGTTATGATAGAACAGTTATGATAAGACAGCTATGATAGGAAAGCTATGACAGGACAGCTATGATAGGACTGTTATGATAGGACAGTTATGATAGGACAGTTATGATAGGACAGCTATGACAGGAAAGCTATGATAGGACAGCTATGGCAGGACAGCTATGATAGGACAGCTATGATAGGACAGTTATGATAGGACAGTTATGACAGGAAAGCTATGACAGAACAGCTATGATACGACATTTATGATAGAACAGTTATGATAGGACAGCTATGATAGGACAGCTATGACAGGACAGTTATGATAGGACAGCTATGGTAGGACAGTTATGATAGGACAGCTATGATAGGAAAGCTGTGACAGGACAGCTATGATAGGACAGCTGTGACAGGACAGCTATGATAGGACAGCTATGATAGGACAGCTATGATAGGACAGTTATGATAGGACAGCTATTATAGGACAGTTATGATAGGACATTTATGACAGGAAAGCTATGATAGGAAAGCTATGACATGACAGCTATGATAGGACAGCTATGATAGGACAGCTATGATAGAACAGCTATGATAGTACAGTTATGATAGGACAGTTATGACAGGAAAGCTATGATAGGAAAGCTATGACAGGACAGCTATGACAGGACAGCTATGATAGGACAGCTATGATAGGACAGTTATGACAGGACAGCTATGACAGGACAGCTATGATAGGACAGCTATGATAGGAAAGCTATGATAGGACAGCTACGACAGGACAGCTATGACAGAACAGCTATGATAGGACAGCTATGACAGGACAGCTATGACAGGACAGTTATGATAGGACAGTTATGATAGGACAGTTATGACAGGACAGCTATGATAGGACAGCTATGATAGGACAGTTATGATAGGACAGCTATGATAGGAAAGCTGTGACAGGACAGCTATGATAGGACAGCTGTGACAGGACAGCTATGATAGGACAGCTATGATAGGACAGCTATGATAGGACAGCTATGATAGGACAGTTATGATAGGACAGCTATTATAGGACAGTTATGATAGGACAATTATGACAGGAAAGCTATGATAGGAAAGCTATGACATGACAGCTATGATAGGACAGCTATGATAGGACAGCTATGACAGAACAGCTATGATAGTACAGTTATGATAGGACAGTTATGACAGGAAAGCTATGATAGGAAAGCTATGACAGGACAGCTATGACAGGACAGCTATGATAGGACAGCTATGATAGGACAGTTATGACAGGACAGCTATGACAGGACAGCTATGAGAGGACAGCTATGATAGGAAAGCTATGATAGTACAGCTATGACAGGACAGTTATGACAGAACAGCTATGATAGGACAGCTATGACAGGACAGCTATGACAGGACAGTTATGATAGGACAGTTATGATAGGACAGTTATGACAGGACAGCTATGATAGGACAGCTATGATAGGACTGTTATGATAGGACAGCTAAGATAGGAAAGCTGTGACAGGACAGCTATGACAGAACAGCTATGATAGGACAGCTATGACAGGAAAGCTATGATAGGAAAGCTATGACAGAACAGCTATGATAGGACAGTTATGATAGGACAGTTATGACAGGAAAGCTATGATAGGACAGTTATGATAGGACAGTTATGACAGGACAGTTATGACAGGACAGCTATGATAGGACAGTTATGATAGGACAGTTATGATAGGACAGCTATGATAGGAAAGCTATGACAGGACAGCTATGATAGGACAGTTATGATAGGACAGTTATGATAGGACAGTTATGATAGGACAGCTATGACAAGAAAGCTATTATAGGACAGCTATGACAGGACAGCTATGATAGGACAGCTATGATAGGACAGTTATGATAGGACAGTTATGACAGGAAAGCTATGATAGGAAAGCTATGACAGGACAGCAATGACAGGACAGCTATGATAGGACAGTTATGATAGGTCAGTTATGACAGGAAAGCTATGATAGGACAGCTATGATAGGACAGTTATGATAGGACAGTTATGACAGGAAAGCTATGGTAGGAAAGCTATGACAGGACAGCTATAATAGGACAGCTATGATAGAACAGCTATGACAGGAAAGCTATGATAGGACAGTTATGATAGGACAGTTATGATTGGACAGCTATGATAGGAAAGCTATGATAGGAAAGCTATGACAGGACAGCTATGATAGGACAACTATGATAGGACAGCTATGATAGGACAGTTATGATAGGACAGTTATGATAGGACAGCTATGATAGGACAGTTATGATAGGACAGCTATGATAGGACAGCTATGATAGGACAGTTATGATAGGACAGCTATTATAGGACAGCTATGATAGGACAGTTATGATAGGACAGTTATGACAGGAAAGCTATGATAGGACAGCTATGACAGGACAGCTATGATAGGACAGCTATGATAGGACAGCTATGATAAGACAGTTATGATAGGACAGTTATGACAGGAATGCTATGATAGAACAGCTATGATAGGACAACTATGATAGGAAAGTTATGATATGACAGTTATGATAGGAAAGTTATGATAGGACAGCTATGATAGGACAGTTATGATAGGACAGTTATGATAAGACAGCTATGATAGGACAGCTATGATAGGACAGTTATGATAGGATAGTTATGACAGAAAAGCTATGATAGGAAAGCTATGACAGGACAGCTATGATAGGACAGCTATGATAGGACAGCTATGATAGGCCAGTTATGATAGGACAGTTATGACAGGAAAGCTATGATAGAACAGCTATGACAGGACAGCTATGAGAGGACAGCTATGAGAGGACAGCTATGATAGGACAGTTATGATAGGACAGTTATGACAGGATAGCTATGATAGGAAAGCTATGACAGAACAGCTATGATAGGACAGTTATGATAGGACAGTTATGACAGGAAAGCTATGATAGGACAGTTATGTTAGGACAGCTATGATAGGACAGCTATGATAGGACAGCTATTATAGGACAGCTATGATAGGACAGTTATGATAGGACAGTTATGACAGGAAAGCTATGATAGGACAGCTATGACAGGACAGGTATGATAGGACAGGTATGATAGGACAGCTATGATAGGACAGTTATGATAGGACAGTTATGACAGGAAAGCTATGATAGGACAGCTATGACAGGACAGCTATGATAGGACAACTATGATAGGAAAGTTATGATATGACAGTTATGATAGGACAGTTATGATAGGACAGCTATGATAGGACAGTTATGATAGGACACCTATGATAGGACAGCTATGGTAGGACAGTTATGATAGGACAGTTATGGCAGGAAAGCTATGATAGGAAAGCTATGACAGAACAGCTATGATAGGACAGTTATGATAGGACAGTTATGACAGGAAAGCTATGATAGGACAGTTATGATAAGACAGCTATGATAGGACAGTTATGATAGAACAGCTATGATAGTACAGTTATGATAGGACAGTTATGACAGGAAAGCTATGATAGGAAAGCTATGACAGGCCAGCTGTGACAGGACAGCTATGATAGGACAGGACAGCTATGACAGGACAGCTATGATAGGACAGTTATGATAGGAAAGCTCTGATAGGACAGTTACGATAGGACAGCTATAACAGGACAGCTATGACAGGACAGCTATGATAGTACAGTTATGATAGGACAGTTATGATAGTACAGCTATGATAGGACAGTTATGATAGGACAGCTATGATAGGACAGCTATGATAGGATAGCTATGATAGGACAGCTATGATAAGACAGCTATGATAGGACAGCTATGATAGGACAGTTATGATAGGACAGCTATGACAGGACAGCTATGATAGGACAGTTATGATAGGACAGCTATAACATGAGAGCTATGACAGGACAGCTATGATAGGACAGTTATGATAGTACAGTTATGATAGGACAGTTATGATAATACAGCTATGATAGGAAAGCTATGACAGGACAGCTATGATAGGACAGTTATCATAGGACAGTTATGATAGGACAGTTATGATAGGACAGCTATGACAGGAAAGCTATGATAGGACAGCTGTGACAGGACAGCTATGATAGGACAGCTATGATAGGACAGGTATGATTGGACAGTTATGACATGAAAGCTATGGTAGGAAAGCTATGACAGGACAGCTACAACAGGACAGTTATGATAGGACAGTTATGATAGGACAGTTATGACAGGAACGCTATGATAGGACAGCTATGACAGGACAGCTATGATAGGACAGCTATGATAGGACAGCTATGACAGGAATGCTATGATAGGACAGTTATGATAGGACAGTTATGATAGGACAGCTATGATAGGAAAGCTATGATAGGAAAGCTATGACAGGACAGCTAAGATAGGACAACCATGATAGGACAGTTATGATAGGACAGTTATGATAGGACAGCTATAATAAGAAAGCTATGACAGGACAGCTATGATAGGACAGTTATGATAGAACAGTTATAATAGGACAGCTATGATAGGACAGCTATGACAGGACAGTTATGATAGGACAGCTATGATAGGACAGTTATGATAGGACAGCTATGATAAGACATCTATGATAGAACAGCTATGATAGTACAGTTATGATAGGACAGTTATGACAGGAAAGCTATGATAGGAAAGCTATGACAGGACAGCTATGACAGGACAGCTATGATAGGACAGCTATGATAGGAAAGCTATGATTGGACAGCTATGACAGGACAGCTATGACAGAACAGCTATGATAGGACAGCTATGACTGGACTGCTATGACAGGACAGTTATGATAGGACAGTTATTATAGGACAGCTATGATAGGACAGCTATGATAGGACAGTTATGACAGGACAGTTATGATAGGACAGTTATGATAGGACAGTTATGATAGGACAGCAATGACAGGACAGCTATGATAGGACAGTTATGATAGGTCAGTTATGACAGGAAAGCTATGATAGGACAGCTATGATAGGACAGTTATGATAGGACAGTTATGACAGGAAAGCTATGGTAGGAAAGCTATGACAGGACAGCTATAATAGGACAGCTATGATAGAACAGCTATGACAGGAAAGCTATGATAGGACAGTTATGATAGGACAGTTATGATAGGACAGCTATGATAGGAAAGCTATGATAGGAAAGCGATGACAGGACAGCTATGATAGGACAACTATGATAGGACAGCTATGATAGGACAGTTATGATAGGACAGTTATGATAGGACAGCTATGATAGGACAGTTATGATAGGACAGCTATGATAGGACAGCTATGATAGGACAGTTATGATAGGACAGCTATTATAGGACAGCTATGATAGGACAGTTATGATAGGACAGTTATGACAGGAAAGCTATGATAGGACAGCTATGACAGGACAGCTATGATAGGACAGCTATGATAGGACAGCTATGATAAGACAGTTATGATAGGACAGTTATGACAGGAATGCTATGATAGAACAGCTATGATAGGACAACTATGATAGGAAAGTTATGATATGACAGTTATGATAGGAAAGTTATGATAGGACAGCTATGATAGGACAGTTATGATAGGACAGTTATGATAAGACAGCTATGATAGGACAGCTATGATAGGACAGTTATGATAGGATAGTTATGACAGAAAAGCTATGATAGGAAAGCTATGACAGGACAGCTATGATAGGACAGCTATGATAGGACAGCTATGATAGGCCAGTTATGATAGGACAGTTATGACAGGAAAGCTATGATAGAACAGCTATGACAGGACAGCTATGAGAGGACAGCTATGAGAGGACAGCTATGATAGGACAGTTATGATAGGACAGTTATGACAGGATAGCTATGATAGGAAAGCTATGACAGAACAGCTATGATAGGACAGTTATGATAGGACAGTTATGACAGGAAAGCTATGATAGGACAGTTATGATAGGACAGCTATGATAGGACAGCTATGATAGGACAGCTATTATAGGACAGCTATGATAGGACAGTTATGATAGGACAGTTATGACAGGAAAGCTATGATAGGACAGCTATGACAGGACAGCTATGATAGGACAGGTATGATAGGACAGCTATGATAGGACAGTTATGATAGGACAGTTATGACAGGAAAGCTATGATAGGACAGCTATGACAGGACAGCTATGATAGGACAACTATGATAGGAAAGTTATGATATGACAGTTATGATAGGACAGTTATGATAGGACAGCTATGATAGGACAGTTATGATAGGACACCTATGATAGGACAGCTATGGTAGGACAGTTATGATAGGACAGTTATGGCAGGAAAGCTATGATAGGAAAGCTATGACAGAACAGCTATGATAGGACAGTTATGATAGGACAGTTATGACAGGAAAGCTATGATAGGACAGTTATGATAAGACAGCTATGATAGGACAGATATGATAGAACAGCTATGATAGTACAGTTATGATAGGACAGTTATGACAGGAAAGCTATGATAGGAAAGCTATGACAGGCCAGCTGTGACAGGACAGCTATGATAGGACAGGACAGCTATGACAGGACAGCTATGATAGGACAGTTATGATAGGAAAGCTCTGATAGGACAGTTACGATAGGACAGCTATAACAGGACAGCTATGACAGGACAGCTATGATAGTACAGTTATGATAGGACAGTTATGATAGTACAGCTATGATAGGACAGTTATGATAGGACAGCTATGATAGGACAGCTATGATAGGATAGCTATGATAGGACAGCTATGATAAGACAGCTATGATAGGACAGCTATGATAGGACAGTTATGATAGGACAGCTATGACAGGACAGCTATGATAGGACAGTTATGATAGGACAGCTATAACATGAGAGCTATGACAGGACAGCTATGATAGGACAGTTATGATAGGACAGTTATGATAGGACAGTTATGATAATACAGCTATGATAGGAAAGCTATGACAGGACAGCTATGATAGGACAGTTATCATAGGACAGTTATGATAGGACAGTTATGATAGGACAGCTATGACAGGAAAGCTATGATAGGACAGCTGTGACAGGACAGCTATGATAGGACAGCTATGATAGGACAGGTATGATTGGACAGTTATGACATGAAAGCTATGGTAGGAAAGCTATGACAGGACAGCTACAACAGGACAGTTATGATAGGACAGTTATGATAGGACAGTTATGACAGGAACGCTATGATAGGACAGCTATGACAGGACAGCTATGATAGGACAGCTATGATAGGACAGCTATGACAGGAATGCTATGATAGGACAGTTATGATAGGACAGTTATGATAGGACAGCTATGATAGGAAAGCTATGATAGGAAAGCTATGACAGGACAGCTAAGATAGGACAACCATGATAGGACAGTTATGATAGGACAGTTATGATAGGACAGCTATAATAGGAAAGCTATGACAGGACAGCTATGATAGGACAGTTATGATAGAACAGTTATAATAGGACAGCTATGATAGGACAGCTATGACAGGACAGTTATGATAGGACAGCTATGATAGGACAGTTATGATAGGACAGCTATGATAAGACATCTATGATAGAACAGCTATGATAGTACAGTTATGATAGGACAGTTATGACAGGAAAGCTATGATAGGAAAGCTATGACAGGACAGCTATGACAGGACAGCTATGATAGGACAGCTATGATAGGAAAGCTATGATTGGACAGCTATGACAGGACAGCTATGACAGAACAGCTATGATAGGACAGCTATGACTGGACTGCTATGACAGGACAGTTATGATAGGACAGTTATTATAGGACAGCTATGATAGGACAGCTATGATAGGACAGTTATGATAGGACAGTTATGATAGGACAGTTATGACAGGACAGCTATGATAGGACAGCTATGATAGGACAGTTATGACAGGACAGCTATGATAGGACAGCTATGATAGGACAGTTATGATAGGACAGCTATGATAGGAAAGCTGTGACAGGACAGCTATGATAGGACAGTTATGACAGGACAGTTATGACAGGACAGCTATGATAGGAAAGCTATGATAGGAAAGCTATGACAGGACAGCTATGATAGGACAACTATGATAGGACAGCTATGATAGGACAGTTATGATAGGACAGTTATGATAGGACAGCTATGATAGGACAGTTATGATAGGACAGCTATGATAGGACAGCTATGATAGGACAGTTATGATAGGACAGCTATTATAGGACAGCTATGATAGGACAGTTATGATAGGACAGTTATGACAGGAAAGCTATGATAGGACAGCTATGACAGGACAGCTATGATAGGACAGCTATGATAGGACAGCTATGATAAGACAGTTATGATAGGACAGTTATGACAGGAATGCTATGATAGAACAGCTATGATAGGACAACTATGATAGGAAAGTTATGATATGACAGTTATGATAGGACAGTTATGATAGGACAGCTATGATAGGACAGTTATGATAGGACAGTTATGATAAGACAGCTATGATAGGACAGCTATGATAGGACAGTTATGATAGGATAGTTATGACAGAAAAGCTATGATAGGAAAGCTATGACAGGACAGCTATGATAGGACAGCTATGATAGGACAGCTATGATAGGCCAGTTATGATAGGACAGTTATGACAGGAAAGCTATGATAGAACAGCTATGACAGGACAGCTATGAGAGGACAGCTATGAGAGGACAGCTATGATAGGACAGTTATGATAGGACAGTTATGACAGGATAGCTATGATAGGAAAGCTATGACAGAACAGCTATGATAGGACAGTTATGATAGGACAGTTATGACAGGAAAGCTATGATAGGACAGTTATGATAGGACAGCTATGATAGGACAGCTATGATAGGACAGCTATTATAGGACAGCTATGATAGGACAGTCATGATAGGACAGTTATGACAGGAAAGCTATGATAGGACAGCTATGACAGGACAGCTATGATAGGACAGGTATGATAGGACAGCTATGATAGGACAGTTATGATAGGACAGTTATGACAGGAAAGCTATGATAGGACAGCTATGACAGGACAGCTATGATAGGACAACTATGATAGGAAAGTTATGATATGACAGTTATGATAGGACAGTTATGATAGGACAGCTATGATAGGACAGTTATGATAGGACACCTATGATAGGACAGCTATGGTAGGACAGTTATGATAGGACAGTTATGGCAGGAAAGCTATGATAGGAAAGCTATGACAGAACAGCTATGATAGGACAGTTATGATAGGACAGTTATGACAGGAAAGCTATGATAGGACAGTTATGATAAGACAGCTATGATAGGACAGTTATGATAGAACAGCTATGATAGTACAGTTATGATAGGACAGTTATGACAGGAAAGCTATGATAGGAAAGCTATGACAGGCCAGCTGTGACAGGACAGCTATGATAGGACAGGACAGCTATGACAGGACAGCTATGATAGGACAGTTATGATAGGAAAGCTCTGATAGGACAGTTACGATAGGACAGCTATAACAGGACAGCTATGACAGGACAGCTATGATAGTACAGTTATGATAGGACAGTTATGATAGTACAGCTATGATAGGACAGTTATGATAGGACAGCTATGATAGGACAGCTATGATAGGATAGCTATGATAGGACAGCTATGATAAGACAGCTATGATAGGACAGTTATGATAGGACAGCTATGACAGGACAGCTATGATAGGACAGTTATGATAGGACAGCTATAACATGAGAGCTATGACAGGACAGCTATGATAGGACAGTTATGATAGGACAGTTATGATAGGACAGTTATGATAATACAGCTATGATAGGAAAGCTATGACAGGACAGCTATGATAGGACAGTTATCATAGGACAGTTATGATAGGACAGTTATGATAGGACAGCTATGACAGGAAAGCTATGATAGGACAGCTGTGACAGGACAGCTATGATAGGACAGCTATGATAGGACAGGTATGATTGGACAGTTATGACATGAAAGCTATGGTAGGAAAGCTATGACAGGACAGCTACAACAGGACAGTTATGATAGGACAGTTATGATAGGACAGTTATGACAGGAACGCTATGATAGGACAGCTATGACAGGACAGCTATGATAGGACAGCTATGATAGGACAGCTATGACAGGAATGCTATGATAGGACAGTTATGATAGGACAGTTATGATAGGACAGCTATGATAGGAAAGCTATGATAGGAAAGCTATGACAGGACAGCTAAGATAGGACAACCATGATAGGACAGTTATGATAGGACAGTTATGATAGGACAGCTATAATAGGAAAGCTATGACAGGACAGCTATGATAGGACAACCATGATAGGACAGTTATAATAGGACAGTTATGATAGGACACCTATGATAGGACAGCTATGGTAGGACAGTTATGATAGGACAGTTATGGCAGGAAAGCTATGATAGGAAAGCTATGACAGAACAGCTATGATAGGACAGTTATGATAGGACAGTTATGACAGGAAAGCTATGATAGGACAGTTATGATAAGACAGCTATGATAGGACAGATATGATAGAACAGCTATGATAGTACAGTTATGATAGGACAGTTATGACAGGAAAGCTATGATAGGAAAGCTATGACAGGCCAGCTGTGACAGGACAGCTATGATAGGACAGGACAGCTATGACAGGACAGCTATGATAGGACAGTTATGATAGGAAAGCTCTGATAGGACAGTTACGATAGGACAGCTATAACAGGACAGCTATGACAGGACAGCTATGATAGTACAGTTATGATAGGACAGTTATGATAGGACAGTTATGATAGTACAGCTATGATAGGACAGCTATGATAGGACAGCTATGATAGGATAGCTATGATAGGACAGCTATGATAAGACAGCTATGATAGGACAGCTATGATAGGACAGTTATGATAGGACAGCTATGACAGGACAGCTATGATAGGACAGTTATGATAGGACAGCTATAACATGAGAGCTATGACAGGACAGCTATGATAGGACAGTTATGATAGGACAGTTATGATAGGACAGTTATGATAATACAGCTATGATAGGAAAGCTATGACAGGACAGCTATGATAGGACAGTTATCATAGGACAGTTATGATAGGACAGTTATGATAGGACAGCTATGACAGGAAAGCTATGATAGGACAGCTGTGACAGGACAGCTATGATAGGACAGCTATGATAGGACAGGTATGATTGGACAGTTATGACATGAAAGCTATGGTAGGAAAGCTATGACAGGACAGCTACAACAGGACAGTTATGATAGGACAGTTATGATAGGACAGTTATGACAGGAACGCTATGATAGGACAGCTATGATAGGACAGCTATGATAGGACAGCTATGATAGGACAGCTATGACAGGAATGCTATGATAGGACAGTTATGATAGGACAGTTATGATAGGACAGCTATGATAGGAAAGCTATGATAGGAAAGCTATGACAGGACAGCTAAGATAGGACAACCATGATAGGACAGTTATGATAGGACAGTTATGATAGGACAGCTATAATAGGAAAGCTATGACAGGACAGCTATGATAGGACAGTTATGATAGAACAGTTATAATAGGACAGCTATGATAGGACAGCTATGACAGGATAGTTATGATAGGACAGCTATGATAGGACAGTTATGATAGGACAGCTATGATAAGACATCTATGATAGAACAGCTATGATAGTACAGTTATGATAGGACAGTTATGACAGGAAAGCTATGATAGGAAAGCTATGACAGGACAGCTATGACAGGACAGCTATGATAGGACAGCTATGATAGGAAAGCTATGATTGGACAGCTATGACAGGACAGCTATGACAGAACAGCTATGATAGGACAGCTATGACTGGACTGCTATGACAGGACAGTTATGATAGGACAGTTATTATAGGACAGCTATGATAGGACAGCTATGATAGGACAGTTATGATAGGACAGTTATGATAGGACAGTTATGACAGGACAGCTATGATAGGACAGCTATGATAAAACAGTTATGACAGGACAGCTATGATAGGACAGCTATGATAGGACAGTTATGATAGGACAGCTATGATAGGAAAGCTGTGACAGGACAGCTATGATAGGACAGTTATGACAGGACAGTTATGACAGGACAGCTATGATAGGACAGCTATGATAGGACAGTTATGATAGGACAGCTATAACAGGACAGCTATGACAGGACAGCTATGATAGGACAGTTATGATAGGACAGTTATGATAGGACAGCTATGATAGGATAGTTATGATAGGACAGCTATGATAGGACAGTTATGACAGGACAGCTATGACAGGACAGCTATGATAAGACAGCTATGATAGGACAGTTATGATAGGACAGATATGACAGGAAAGCTATGATAGGACAGCTATGACAGGACAGCTATGATAGGACAGCTATGATAGGACAGTTATGACAGGAAAGCTATGGTAGGAAAGCTATGACAGGACAGCTATGATAGGACAGCTATGATAGAACAGCTATGAGAGGAAAACTATGATAGGACAGTTATGATAGGACAGTTATGATAGGACAGCTATGATAGGAAAGCTATTATAGGAAAGCTATGACAGGACAGCTATGATAGGACAACTATGACAGGACAGTTATGATAGGACAGTTATGATAGGACAGTTATGATAGGACAGCTATGATAGGACAGTTATGATAGGACAGCTATGATAGGACAGCTTTGATAGGACAGTTATGATAGGACAGTTATGACAGTAAAGCTATGATAGGAAAGCTATGACAGGACAGCTAAGATAGGACAGCTATGATAGGACAGCTATGATAGGCCAGTTATGATAGGACAGTTATGACAGGAAAGCTATGATAGAACAGCTATGACAGGACAGCTATGAGAGGACAGCTATGAGAGGACAGCTATGATAGGACAGTTATGATAGGACAGTTATGACAGGATAGCTATGATAGGAAAGCTATGACAGAACAGCTATGATAGGACAGTTATGATAGGACAGTTATGACAGGAAAGCTATGATAGGACAGTTATGATAGGACAGCTATGATAGGACAGCTATGATAGGACAGCTATTATAGGACAGCTATGATAGGACAGTCATGATAGGACAGTTATGACAGGAAAGCTATGATAGGACAGCTATGACAGGACAGCTATGATAGGACAGGTATGATAGGACAGCTATGATAGGACAGTTATGATAGGACAGTTATGACAGGAAAGCTATGATAGGACAGCTATGACAGGACAGCTATGATAGGACAACTATGATAGGAAAGTTATGATATGACAGTTATGATAGGACAGTTATGATAGGACAGCTATGATAGGACAGTTATGATAGGACACCTATGATAGGACAGCTATGGTAGGACAGTTATGATAGGACAGTTATGGCAGGAAAGCTATGATAGGAAAGCTATGACAGAACAGCTATGATAGGACAGTTATGATAGGACAGTTATGACAGGAAAGCTATGATAGGACAGTTATGATAAGACAGCTATGATAGGACAGTTATGATAGAACAGCTATGATAGTACAGTTATGATAGGACAGTTATGACAGGAAAGCTATGATAGGAAAGCTATGACAGGCCAGCTGTGACAGGACAGCTATGATAGGACAGGACAGCTATGACAGGACAGCTATGATAGGACAGTTATGATAGGAAAGCTCTGATAGGACAGTTACGATAGGACAGCTATAACAGGACAGCTATGACAGGACAGCTATGATAGTACAGTTATGATAGGACAGTTATGATAGTACAGCTATGATAGGACAGTTATGATAGGACAGCTATGATAGGACAGCTATGATAGGATAGCTATGATAGGACAGCTATGATAAGACAGCTATGATAGGACAGTTATGATAGGACAGCTATGACAGGACAGCTATGATAGGACAGTTATGATAGGACAGCTATAACATGAGAGCTATGACAGGACAGCTATGATAGGACAGTTATGATAGGACAGTTATGATAGGACAGTTATGATAATACAGCTATGATAGGAAAGCTATGACAGGACAGCTATGATAGGACAGTTATCATAGGACAGTTATGATAGGACAGTTATGATAGGACAGCTATGACAGGAAAGCTATGATAGGACAGCTGTGACAGGACAGCTATGATAGGACAGCTATGATAGGACAGGTATGATTGGACAGTTATGACATGAAAGCTATGGTAGGAAAGCTATGACAGGACAGCTACAACAGGACAGTTATGATAGGACAGTTATGATAGGACAGTTATGACAGGAACGCTATGATAGGACAGCTATGACAGGACAGCTATGATAGGACAGCTATGATAGGACAGCTATGACAGGAATGCTATGATAGGACAGTTATGATAGGACAGTTATGATAGGACAGCTATGATAGGAAAGCTATGATAGGAAAGCTATGACAGGACAGCTAAGATAGGACAACCATGATAGGACAGTTATGATAGGACAGTTATGATAGGACAGCTATAATAGGAAAGCTATGACAGGACAGCTATGATAGGACAGTTATGATAGAACAGTTATAATAGGACAGCTATGATAGGACAGCTATGACAGGATAGTTATGATAGGACAGCTATGATAGGACAGTTATGATAGGACAGCTATGATAAGACATCTATGATAGAACAGCTATGATAGTACAGTTATGATAGGACAGTTATGACAGGAAAGCTATGATAGGAAAGCTATGACAGGACAGCTATGACAGGACAGCTATGATAGGACAGCTATGATAGGAAAGCTATGATTGGACAGCTATGACAGGACAGCTATGACAGAACAGCTATGATAGGACAGCTATGACTGGACTGCTATGACAGGACAGTTATGATAGGACAGTTATTATAGGACAGCTATGATAGGACAGCTATGATAGGACAGTTATGATAGGACAGTTATGATAGGACAGTTATGACAGGACAGCTATGATAGGACAGCTATGATAAAACAGTTATGACAGGACAGCTATGATAGGACAGCTATGATAGGACAGTTATGATAGGACAGCTATGATAGGAAAGCTGTGACAGGACAGCTATGATAGGACAGTTATGACAGGACAGTTATGACAGGACAGCTATGATAGGACAGCTATGATAGGACAGTTATGATAGGACAGCTATAACAGGACAGCTATGACAGGACAGCTATGATAGGACAGTTATGATAGGACAGTTATGATAGGACAGCTATGATAGGATAGTTATGATAGGACAGCTATGATAGGACAGTTATGACAGGACAGCTATGACAGGACAGCTATGATAAGACAGCTATGATAGGACAGTTATGATAGGACAGATATGACAGGAAAGCTATGATAGGACAGCTATGACAGGACAGCTATGATAGGACAGCTATGATAGGACAGTTATGACAGGAAAGCTATGGTAGGAAAGCTATGACAGGACAGCTATGATAGGACAGCTATGATAGAACAGCTATGAGAGGAAAACTATGATAGGACAGTTATGATAGGACAGTTATGATAGGACAGCTATGATAGGAAAGCTATTATAGGAAAGCTATGACAGGACAGCTATGATAGGACAACTATGACAGGACAGTTATGATAGGACAGTTATGATAGGACAGTTATGATAGGACAGCTATGATAGGACAGTTATGATAGGACAGCTATGATAGGACAGCTTTGATAGGACAGTTATGATAGGACAGTTATGACAGTAAAGATATGATAGGAAAGCTATGACAGGACAGCTAAGATAGGACAGCTATGATAGGACAGCTATGATAGGACAGTTATGATAGGACAGTTATGACAGGAAAGCTATGATAGGACAGCTATGACAGGACAGCTATGACAGGACAGCTATGACAGGACAGCTATGATAGGACAGTTATGATAGGACAGTTATGACAGGAAAGCTATGATAGGAAAGCTATGACAGAACAGCTATGATAGGACAGTTATGATAGGACAGTTATGACTGGAAAGCTATGATAGGATAGTTATGATAGGACAGTTATGATAGGACAGCTATGATAGGACAGCTAAGATAGGACAGATATGACAGGACAGCTACGACAGGACAGCTATGATAGGACAGCTATGACAGGACAGCTATGATAGGACAGCAATGATAGGACAGCTATGATAGAACAGCTATGATAGTACAGTTATGATAGGACAGTTATGACAGGAAAGCTATGATAGGAAAGCTATGACAGGACAGCCATGACAGGACAGCTATGATAGGACAGCTATGACAGGACAGTTATGACAGGACAGCTATGACAGGACAGCTATGATAGAACAGCTATAATAGGAAAGCTATGATAGGACAGCTATCACAGGACAGCTATGACAGAACAGCTATGATTGGACAGCTATGACAGGACAGCTATGACAGGACAGTTATGATAGGACAGTTATGGTAGGACAGCTATGATAGAACAGCTATGATAGGACTGTTATGATAGGACAGTTATGACAGGACAGCTATGATAGGACAACTATGATAGAACAGATATGATAGTACAGTTATGATAGGACAGTTATGACAGGAAAGCTATGATAGGAAAGCTATGACAGGACAGCTATGACAGGACAGCGATGATAGGACAGCTATGATAGGACAGTTATGACAGGACAGCTATGACAGGACAGCTATGATAGGACAGCTATAATAGAAAAGCTATGATAGGACAGCTATGACAGGACAGCTATGACAGAACAGCTATGATTGGACAGCTATGACAGGACAGCTATGACAGGACAGTTATGATAGGACAGTTATGGTAGGACAGCTATGATAGAACAGCTATGATAGGACTGTTATGATAGGACAGTTATGATAGGACAGTTATGACAGGACAGCTATGATAGGACAACTATGATAGGACAGATATGACAGGTCAGCTATGATAGGACAGCTATGATAGGACAGTTATGAAAGGACAGCTATGATAGGAAAGCTGTGACAGGACAGCTATGATAGGACAGTTATGATAGGACAGCTATGATAGGAAAGCTGTGACAGGACAGCTATGATAGGACAGCTGTGACAGGACAGCTATGACCGGACAGCTATGATAGGACAGCTATGATAAGACATCTATGATAGAACAGCTATGAGAGTACAGTTATGCTAAGACAGTTATGACAGGAAAGCTATGATAGGAAAGCTATGACAGGACAGCTATGACAGGACAGCTATGATAGGACAGCTATGATAGGAAAGCTATGATTGGACAGCTATGACAGGCCAGCTATGGCAGAACAGCTATGATAGGACAGCTATGACAGGACAGCTATGACAGGACAGTTATGATAGGACAGTTATGATAGGACAGCAATGATAGGACAGCTATGATAGGACAGTTATGATAGGACAGTTATGATAGGACAGTTATGACAGGATAGCTATGATAGGACAGCTATGATAGGACAGTTATGACAGGACAGCTATGATAGGACAGCTATGATAGGACAGTTATGATAGGACAGCTATGATAGGAAAGCTGTGACAGGACAGCTATGATAGGACAGTTATGATAGGACAGTTATGATAGGACAGCTATGATAGGATAGTTATGATAGGACAGCTATGATAGGACATTTATGACAGGACAGTTATGATAGGACAGCTATGATAGGACAGTTATGATAGGACAGCTATGATAGGACAGTTATGATAGGACAGTTATGACAGAAAAGCTATGATAGGAAATCTATGATAGGACAGCTATGAGAGGACAGTTATGATAGGACAGTTATGACAGGAAAGCTATGATAGGACAGCTATGACAGGACAGCTATGATAGGACAACTATGATAGGAAAGTTATGATATGACAGTTATGATAGGACAGTTATGATAGGACAGTTATGAAAGGACAGCTATGATAGGAAAGCTATGACAGGACAGCTATGATAGCACAGCTATGATAGGACAGTTATGATAGGACAGATATGACAGGAAAGCTATGATAGGACAGCTATGACAGGACAGCTATGATAGGACAGCTATGATAGGACAGTTATGATAGGACAGTTATGACAGGAAAGCTATTGTAGGAAAGCTATGACAGGACAGCTATGATAGGACAGCTATGATAGAACAGCTATGAGAGTAAAGCTATGATAGGACAGTTATGATCGGACAGTTATGATAGGACAGCTATGAAAGGAAAGCTATGATAGGAAAGCTATGACAGGACAGCTATGATAGGACAGCTATGACAGGACAGCTATGACAGGACAGATATGATAGGACAGCTCTGACAGGACAGCTATGATAGGGCAGTTATGATAGGAAAGCTATGATAGCACAGTTATGATAGGACAGCTATAACAGGACGGCTATGACAGGACAGCTATGATAGGACAGTTATGATAGGACAGTTATGATAGGACAGATATGATAGGACAGTTATGATATGACAGCTATGATAGGACAGTTATGACAGGACAGCTATGACAGGACAGCTATGATAGGACAGCTATGATAAGACATCTATGATAGAACAGCTATGAGAGTACAGTTATGATAAGACAGTTATGACAGGAAATCTATGATAGGAAAGCTATGACAGGACAGCTATGACAGGACAGCTATGATAGGACAGCTATGATAGGAAAGCTATGATTGGACAGCTATGACAGGCCAGCTATGGCAGAACAGCTATGATAGGACAGCTATGACAGGACAGCTATGACAGGACAGTTATGATAGGACAGTTATGATAGGACAGCAATGATAGGACAGCTATGATAGGACAGTTATGATAGGACAGTTATGACAGGACAGCTATGATAGGACAGCTATGATAGGACAGTTATGACAGGACAGCTATGATAGGACAGTTATGATAGGACAGCTATGATAGGAAAGCTGTGACAGGACAGCTATGATAGGACAGTTATGATAGGACAGTTATGATAGGACAGCTATGATAGGATAGATATGATAGGACAGCTATGATAGGACATTTATGACAGGACAGTTATGATAGGACAGCTATGATAGGACAGTTATGATAGGACAGCTATGATAGGACAGCTATGATAGGACAGTTATGATAGGACAGTTATGACAGAAAAGCTATGATAGGAAATCTATGATAGGACAGCTATGAGAGGACAGTTATGATAGGACAGTTATGACAGGAAAGCTATGATAGGACAGCTATGACAGGACAGCTATGGTAGGACAACTATGATAGGAAAGTTATGATATGACAGTTATGGTAGGACAGTTATGATAGGACAGTTATGAAAGGACAGCTATGATAGGAAAGCTATGACAGGACAGCTATGATAGCACAGCTATGATAGGACAGTTATGATAGGACAGATATGACAGGAAAGCTATGATAGGACAGCTATGACAGGACAGCTATGATAGGACAGCTATGATAGGACAGTTATGATAGGACAGTTATGACAGGAAAGCTATTGTAGGAAAGCTATGTCAGGACAGCTATGATAGGACAGCTATGATAGAACAGCTATGAGAGTAAAGCTATGATAGGACAGTTATGATCGGACAGTTATGATAGGACAGCTATGAAAGGAAAGCTATGATAGGAAAGCTATGACAGGACAGCTATGATAGGACAGCTATGACAGGACAGCTATGACAGGACAGATATGATAGGACAGCTCTGACAGGACAGCTATGATAGGGCAGTTATGATAGGAAAGCTATGATAGCACAGTTATGATAGGACAGCTATAACAGGACGGCTATGACAGGACAGCTATGATAGGACAGTTATGATAGGACAGTTATGATAGGACAGATATGATAGGACAGTTATGATATGACAGCTATGATAGGACAGTTATGACAGGACCGCTATGACAGGACAGCTATGATAGGACAGCTATGATAGGACAACCATGATAGGACAGCTATGATAGGACAGCTATGATAGGACAGTTATGATAGGACAGCTATAATAGGAAAGCTATGACAGGACAGCTATGATAGGACAGTTATGATAGAACAGTTATAATAGGACAGCTATGATAGGACAGCTATGACAGGACAGTTATGATAGGACAGCTATGATAGGACAGTTATGATAGGACAGCTATGATAGGAAAGCTGTGACAGGACAGCTATGATAGGACAGCTGTGACAGGACAGCTATGACAGGAAAGCTATGATAGGATAGCTATGAGAGTACAGTTGTGATAGGACAGTTATGACAGGAAAGCTATGATAGGAAAGCTATGACAGGACAGCTATGACAAGACAGCTATGATAGGACAGCTATGATAGGAAAGCTATGATTGGACAGCTATGACAGGACAGCTATGGCAGAACAGCTATGATAGGACAGCTATGACTGGACAGCTATGACAGGACAGTAATGATAGGACAGTTATGATAGAACAGCTATGATAGGACAGCTATGATAGGACAGTTATGATAGGACAGTTATGATATGACAGTTATGACAGGACAGCTATGATAGGACAGCTATGATAGGACAGTTATGACAGGACAGCTATGATAGGAAAGCTATGATTGGACAGCTATGACAGGACAGCTATGGCAGAACAGCTATGATAGGACAGCTATGACAGGACAGCTATGACAGGACAGTTATGATAGGACAGTTATGATAGGACAGCAATGATAGGACAGCTATGATAGGACAGTTATGATAGGACAGTTATGATAGGACAGTTATGACAGGACAGCTATGATAGGACAGCTATGATAGGACAGTTATGACAGGACAGCTATGATAGGACAGCTATGATAGGACAGTTATGATAGGACACCTATGATAGGAAAGCTGTGACAGGACAGCTATGATAGGACAGTTATGACAGGACAGTTATGACAGGACAGCTATGATAGGACAGTATGATAGGACAGTTATGATAGGACAGCTATAACAGGACAGCTATGACAGGACAGCTATGATAGGACAGTTATGATGGGACAGTTATGATAGGACAGCTATGATAGGATAGTTATGATAGGACAGCTATGATAGGACATTTATGACAGGACAGTTATGATAGGACAGCTATGATAGGACAGTTATGATAGGACAGCTATGATAGGACAGCTATGATAGGACAGTTATGATAGGACAGTTATGACAGAAAAGCTATGATAGGAAATCTATGATAGGACAGCTATGATAGGACAGTTATGATAGGACAGTTATGACAAGAAAGCTATGATAGGACAGCTATGACAGGACAGCTATGATAGGACAACTATGATAGGAAAGTTATGATATGACAGTTATGATAGGACAGTTATGATAGGACAGTTATGAAAGGACAGCTATGATAGGAAAGCTATGACAGGACAGCTATGATAGGACAGCTATGATAGGACAGTTATGATAGGACAGATATGACAGGAAAGCTATGATAGGACAGCTATGACAGGACAGCTATTATAGGACAGCTATGATAGGACAGTTATGACAGGAAAGCTATTGTAGGAAAGCTATGACAGGACAGCTATGATAGGACAGCTATGATAGAACAGCTATGAGAGTAAAGCTATGATAGGACACTTATGATCGGACAGTTATGATAGGACAGCTATGAAAGGAAAGCTATGATAGGAAAGCTATGACAGGACAGCTATGATAGGACAGCTATGACAGGACAGCTATGACAGGACAGATATGATAGGACAGCTCTGACAGGACAGCTATGATAGGACAGTTATGGTAGGAAAGCTATGATAGCACAGTTATGATAGGACAGCTATAACAGGACAGCTATGACAGGACAGCTATGATAGGACAGTTATGATAGGACAGTTATGATAGGACAGATATGATAGGATAGTTATGATAGGACAGCTATGATAGGACAGTTATGACAGGACAGCTACGACAGGACAGCTATGATAGGACAGCTATGATAGGACAACCATGATAGGACAGCTATGATAGGACAGCTATGATAGGACAGTTATGATAGGACAGCTATAATAGGAAAGCTATGACAGGACAGCTATGATAGGACAGTTATGATAGAACAGTTATAATAGGACAGCTATGATAGGACAGCTATGACAGGACAGTTATGATAGGACAGCTATGATAGGACAGTTATGATAGGACAGCTATGATAGGAAAGCTGTGACAGGACAGCTATGATAGGACAGCTGTGACAGGACAGCTATGACAGGACAGCTATGATAGGACAGCTATGAGAGTACAGTTGTGATAGGACAGTTATGACAGGAAAGCTATGATAGGAAAGCTATGACAGGACAGCGATGACAAGACAGCTATGATAGGACAGCTATGATAGGAAAGCTATGATTGGACAGCTATGACAGGACAGCTATGGCAGAACAGCTATGATAGGACAGCTATGACTGGACAGCTATGACAGGACAGTTATGATAGGACAGTTATCATAGAACAGCTATGATAGGACAGCTATGATAGGACAGTTATGATAGGACAGTTATGATATGACAGTTATGACAGGACAGCTATGATAGGACAGCTATGATAGGACAGTTATGACAGGACAGCTATGATAGGACAGCTATGATAGGACAGTTATGATAGGACAGCTATGATAGGAAAGCTGTGACAGGACAGCTATGATAGGACAGTTATGACAGGACAGTTATGACAGGACAGCTATGATAGGACAGCTATGATAGGACAGTTATGATAGGACAGCTATAACAGGACAGCTATGACAGGACAGCTATGATAGGACAGTTATGATAGGACAGTTATGATAGGACAGCTATGATAGGATAGTTATGATAGGACAGCTATGATAGGACAGTTATGACAGGACAGCTATGACAGGACAGCTATAATAGGACAGCTATGATAGGACAGTTATGATAGGACAGATATGACAGGAAAGCTATGATAGGACAGCTATGACAGGACAGCTATGATAGGACAGCTATGATAGGACTGTTATGATAGGACAGTTATGACAGGAAAGCTACGGTAGGAAAGCTATGACAGGACAGCTATGATAGGACAGCTATGATAGGACAGCTATGATAGGACAGTTATGATAGGACAGTTATGACAGGAAAGCTATGATAGGACAGCTATGACAGGACAGCTATGACAGGACAGCTATGACAGGACAGCTATGATAGGACAGTTATGATAGGACAGTTATGACAGGAAAGCTATGATAGGAAAGCTATGACAGGACAGCTATGATAGGACAGCTATGATAGGACAGCTATGATAGGACAGCTATGATAGGACAGCTATGATAGGACAGCTATGACAGGACAGCTATGATAGGACAGTTATGATAGGACAGTTATGACAGGAAAGCTATGATAGGAAAGCTATGACAGGACAGCTATGATAGGACAGCTATGACAGGACAGCTATGATAGGAAAGCTATGATTGGACAGCTATGACAGGACAGCTATGGCAGAACAGCTATGATAGGACAGCTATGACTGGACAGCTATGACAGGACAGTTATGATAGAACAGTTATGATAGAACAGCTATGATAGGACAGCTATGATAGGACAGTTATGATAGGACAGTTATGATATGACAGTTATGACAGGACAGCTATGATAGGACAGCTATGATAGGACAGTTATGACAGGACAGCTATGATAGGACAGCTATGATAGGACAGTTATGATAGGACAGCTATGATAGGAAAGCTATGATAGGACAGTTATGATAGGACAGTTATGACAGGACAGCTATGATAGGACAGCTATGATAGGACAGTTATGACAGGACAGCTATGATAGGACAGTTATGATAGGACAGCTATGATAGGAAAGCTGTGACAGGACAGCTATGATAGGACAGTTATGATAGGACAGTTATGATAGGACAGCTATGATAGGATAGATATGATAGGACAGCTATGATAGGACATTTATGACAGGACAGTTATGATAGGACAGCTATGATAGGACAGTTATGATAGGACAGCTATGATAGGACAGCTATGATAGGACAGTTATGATAGGACAGTTATGACAGAAAAGCTATGCTAGGAAATCTATGATAGGACAGCTGTGAGAGGACAGTTATGATAGGACAGTTATGACAGGAAAGCTATGATAGGACAGCTATGACAGGACAGCTATGGTAGGACAACTATGATAGGAAAGTTATGATATGACAGTTATGGTAGGACAGTTATGATAGGACAGTTATGAAAGGACAGCTATGATAGGAAAGCTATGACAGGACAGCTATGATAGCACAGCTATGATAGGACAGTTATGATAGGACAGATATGACAGGAAAGCTATGATAGGACAGCTATGACAGGACAGCTATGATAGGACAGCTATGATAGGACAGTTATGATAGGACAGTTATGACAGTAAAGCTATTGTAGGAAAGCTATGACAGGACAGCTATGATAGGACAGCTATGATAGAACAGCTATGAGAGTAAAGCTATGATAGGACAGTTATGATCGGACAGTTATGATAGGACAGCTATGAAAGGAAAGCTATGATAGGAAAGCTATGACAGGACAGCTATGATAGGACAGCTATGACAGGACAGCTATGACAGGACAGATATGATAGGACAGCTCTGACAGGACAGCTATGATAGGGCAGTTATGATAGGAAAGCTATGATAGCACAGTTATGATAGGACAGCTATAACAGGACGGCTATGACAGGACAGCTATGATAGGACAGTTATGATAGGACAGTTATGATAGGACAGATATGATAGGACAGTTATGATATGACAGCTATGATAGGACAGTTATGACAGGACAGCTATGACAGGACAGCTATGATAGGACAGCTATGATAGGACAACCATGATAGGACAGCTATGATAGGACAGCTATGATAGGACAGTTATGATAGGACAGCTATAATAGGAAAGCTATGACAGGACAGCTATGATAGGACAGTTATGATAGAACAGTTATAATAGGACAGCTATGATAGGACAGCTATGACAGGACAGTTATGATAGGACAGCTATGATAGGACAGTTATGATAGGACAGCTATGATAGGAAAGCTGTGACAGGACAGCTATGATAGGACAGCTGTGACAGGACAGCTATGACAGGAAAGCTATGATAGGATAGCTATGAGAGTACAGTTGTGATAGGACAGTTATGACAGGAAAGCTATGATAGGAAAGCTATGACAGGACAGCTATGACAAGACAGCTATGATAGGACAGCTATGATAGGAAAGCTATGATTGGACAGCTATGACAGGACAGCTATGGCAGAACAGCTATGATAGGACAGCTATGACTGGACAGCTATGACAGGACAGTAATGATAGGACAGTTATGATAGAACAGCTATGATAGGACAGCTATGATAGGACAGTTATGATAGGACAGTTATGATATGACAGTTATGACAGGACAGCTATGATAGGACAGCTATGATAGGACAGTTATGACAGGACAGCTATGATAGGAAAGCTATGATTGGACAGCTATGACAGGACAGCTATGGCAGAACAGCTATGATAGGACAGCTATGACAGGACAGCTATGACAGGACAGTTATGATAGGACAGTTATGATAGGACAGCAATGATAGGACAGCTATGATAGGACAGTTATGATAGGACAGTTATGATAGGACAGTTATGACAGGACAGCTATGATAGGACAGCTATGATAGGACAGTTATGACAGGACAGCTATGATAGGACAGCTATGATAGGACAGTTATGATAGGACACCTATGATAGGAAAGCTGTGACAGGACAGCTATGATAGGACAGTTATGACAGGACAGTTATGACAGGACAGCTATGATAGGACAGTATGATAGGACAGTTATGATAGGACAGCTATAACAGGACAGCTATGACAGGACAGCTATGATAGGACAGTTATGATGGGACAGTTATGATAGGACAGCTATGATAGGATAGTTATGATAGGACAGCTATGATAGGACATTTATGACAGGACAGTTATGATAGGACAGCTATGATAGGACAGTTATGATAGGACAGCTATGATAGGACAGCTATGATAGGACAGTTATGATAGGACAGTTATGACAGAAAAGCTATGATAGGAAATCTATGATAGGACAGCTATGATAGGACAGTTATGATAGGACAGTTATGACAAGAAAGCTATGATAGGACAGCTATGACAGGACAGCTATGATAGGACAACTATGATAGGAAAGTTATGATATGACAGTTATGATAGGACAGTTATGATAGGACAGTTATGAAAGGACAGCTATGATAGGAAAGCTATGACAGGACAGCTATGATAGGACAGCTATGATAGGACAGTTATGATAGGACAGATATGACAGGAAAGCTATGATAGGACAGCTATGACAGGACAGCTATTATAGGACAGCTATGATAGGACAGTTATGACAGGAAAGCTATTGTAGGAAAGCTATGACAGGACAGCTATGATAGGACAGCTATGATAGAACAGCTATGAGAGTAAAGCTATGATAGGACACTTATGATCGGACAGTTATGATAGGACAGCTATGAAAGGAAAGCTATGATAGGAAAGCTATGACAGGACAGCTATGATAGGACAGCTATGACAGGACAGCTATGACAGGACAGATATGATAGGACAGCTCTGACAGGACAGCTATGATAGGACAGTTATGGTAGGAAAGCTATGATAGCACAGTTATGATAGGACAGCTATAACAGGACAGCTATGACAGGACAGCTATGATAGGACAGTTATGATAGGACAGTTATGATAGGACAGATATGATAGGATAGTTATGATAGGACAGCTATGATAGGACAGTTATGACAGGACAGCTACGACAGGACAGCTATGATAGGACAGCTATGATAGGACAACCATGATAGGACAGCTATGATAGGACAGCTATGATAGGACAGTTATGATAGGACAGCTATAATAGGAAAGCTATGACAGGACAGCTATGATAGGACAGTTATGATAGAACAGTTATAATAGGACAGCTATGATAGGACAGCTATGACAGGACAGTTATGATAGGACAGCTATGATAGGACAGTTATGATAGGACAGCTATGATAGGAAAGCTGTGACAGGACAGCTATGATAGGACAGCTGTGACAGGACAGCTATGACAGGACAGCTATGATAGGACAGCTATGAGAGTACAGTTGTGATAGGACAGTTATGACAGGAAAGCTATGATAGGAAAGCTATGACAGGACAGCGATGACAAGACAGCTATGATAGGACAGCTATGATAGGAAAGCTATGATTGGACAGCTATGACAGGACAGCTATGGCAGAACAGCTATGATAGGACAGCTATGACTGGACAGCTATGACAGGACAGTTATGATAGGACAGTTATCATAGAACAGCTATGATAGGACAGCTATGATAGGACAGTTATGATAGGACAGTTATGATATGACAGTTATGACAGGACAGCTATGATAGGACAGCTATGATAGGACAGTTATGACAGGACAGCTATGATAGGACAGCTATGATAGGACAGTTATGATAGGACAGCTATGATAGGAAAGCTGTGACAGGACAGCTATGATAGGACAGTTATGACAGGACAGTTATGATAGGACAGCTATGATAGGACAGCTATGATAGGACAGTTATGATAGGACAGCTATAACAGGACAGCTATGACAGGACAGCTATGATAGGACAGTTATGATAGGACAGTTATGATAGGACAGCTATGATAGGATAGTTATGATAGGACAGCTATGATAGGACAGTTATGACAGGACAGCTATGACAGGACAGCTATAATAGGACAGCTATGATAGGACAGTTATGATAGGACAGATATGACAGGAAAGCTATGATAGGACAGCTATGACAGGACAGCTATGATAGGACAGCTATGATAGGACTGTTATGATAGGACAGTTATGACAGGAAAGCTACGGTAGGAAAGCTATGACAGGACAGCTATGATAGGACAGCTATGATAGGACAGCTATGATAGGACAGTTATGATAGGACAGTTATGACAGGAAAGCTATGATAGGACAGCTATGACAGGACAGCTATGACAGGACAGCTATGACAGGACAGCTATGATAGGACAGTTATGATAGGACAGTTATGACAGGAAAGCTATGATAGGAAAGCTATGACAGGACAGCTATGATAGGACAGCTATGATAGGACAGCTATGATAGGACAGCTATGATAGGACAGCTATGATAGGACAGCTATGACAGGACAGCTATGATAGGACAGTTATGATAGGACAGTTATGACAGGAAAGCTATGATAGGAAAGCTATGACAGGACAGCTATGATAGGACAGCTATGACAGGACAGCTATGATAGGAAAGCTATGATTGGACAGCTATGACAGGACAGCTATGGCAGAACAGCTATGATAGGACAGCTATGACTGGACAGCTATGACAGGACAGTTATGATAGAACAGTTATGATAGAACAGCTATGATAGGACAGCTATGATAGGACAGTTATGATAGGACAGTTATGATATGACAGTTATGACAGGACAGCTATGATAGGACAGCTATGATAGGACAGTTATGACAGGACAGCTATGATAGGACAGCTATGATAGGACAGTTATGATAGGACAGCTATGATAGGAAAGCTGTGACAGGACAGCTATGATAGGACAGTTATGACAGGACAGTTATGACAGGACAGCTATGATAGGACAGCTATGATAGGACAGTTATGATAGGACAGCTATAACAGGACAGCTATGACAGGACAGCTATGATAGGACAGTTATGATAGGACAGTTATGATAGGACAGCTATGATAGGATAGTTATGATAGGACAGCTATGATAGGACAGTTATGACAGGACATATATGACAGGACAGCTATAATAGGACAGCTATGATAGGACAGTTATGATAGGACAGATATGACAGGAAAGCTATGATAGGACAGCTATGACAGGACAGCTATGATAGGACAGCTATGATAGGACTGTTATGATAGGACAGTTATGACAGGAAAGCTACGGTAGGAAAGCTATGACAGGACAGCTATGATAGGACAGCTATGATAGGACAGCTATGATAGGACAGTTATGATAGGACAGTTATGACAGGAAAGCTATGATAGGACAGCTATGACAGGACAGCTATGACAGGACAGCTATGACAGGACAGCTATGATAGGACAGTTATGATAGGACAGTTATGACAGGAAAGCTATGATAGGAAAGCTATGACAGGACAGCTATGATAGGACAGCTATGATAGGACAGCTATGATAGGACAGCTATGATAGGACAGCTATGATAGGACAGCTATGATAGGACAGCTATGACAGGACAGCTATGGCAGAACAGCTATGATAGGACAGCTATGACAGGACAGTTATGATAGGACAGTTATCATAGAACAGCTATGATAGGACAGCTATGATAGGACAGTTATGATAGGACAGTTATGATATGACAGTTATGACAGGACAGCTATGATAGGACAGCTATGATAGGACAGTTATGACAGGACAGCTATGATAGGACAGCTATGATAGGACAGTTATGATAGGACAGCTATGATAGGAAAGCTGTGACAGGACAGCTATGATAGGACAGTTATGACAGGACAGTTATGACAGGACAGCTATGATAGGACAGCTATGATAGGACAGTTATGATAGGACAGCTATAACAGGACAGCTATGACAGGACAGCTATGATAGGACAGTTATGATAGGACAGTTATGATAGGACAGCTATGATAGGATAGTTATGATAGGACAGCTATGATAGGACAGTTATGACAGGACAGCTATGACAGGACAGCTATAATAGGACAGCTGTGATAGGACAGTTATGATAGGACAGATATGACAGGAAAGCTATGATAGGACAGCTATGACAGGACAGCTATGATAGGACAGCTATGATAGGACTGTTATGATAGGACAGTTATGACAGGAAAGCTACGGTAGGAAAGCTATGACAGGACAGCTATGATAGGACAGCTATGATAGGACAGCTATGATAGGACAGTTATGATAGGACAGTTATGACAGGAAAGCTATGATAGGACAGCTATGACAGGACAGCTATGACAGGACAGCTATGACAGGACAGCTATGATAGGACAGTTATGATAGGACAGTTATGACAGGAAAGCTATGATAGGAAAGCTATGACAGGACAGCTATGATAGGACAGCTATGATAGGACAGCTATGATAGGACAGCTATGATAGGACAGCTATGATAGGACAGCTATGACAGGACAGCTATGATAGGACAGTTATGATAGGACAGTTATGACAGGAAAGCTATGATAGGAAAGCTATGGCAGGACAGCTTTGATAGGACAGCTATGATAGGACAGCTATGATAGGAAAGCTATGATTGGACAGCTATGACAGGACAGCTATGGCAGAACAGCTATGATAGGACAGCTATGACTGGACAGCTATGACAGGACAGTTATGATAGGACAGTTATGATAGAACAGCTATGATAGGACAGCTATGATAGGACAGTTATGATAGGACAGTTATGATATGACAGTTATGACAGGACAGCTATGATAGGACAGCTATGATAGGACAGTTATGACAGGACAGCTATGATAGGACAGCTATGATAGGACAGTTATGATAGGACAGCTATGATAGGAAAGCTGTGACAGGACAGCTATGATAGGACAGTTATGATAGGACAGTTATGATAGGACAGTTATGATAGGACAGCTATGATAGGATAGTTATGATAGGACAGCTATGATAGGACAGTTATGACAGGACAGATATGACAGGACAGCTATAATAGGACAGCTATGATAGGACAGTTATGATAGGACAGATATGACAGGAAAGCTATGATAGGACAGCTATGACAGGACAGCTATGATAGGACAGCTATGATAGGACTGTTATGATAGGACAGTTATGACAGGAAAGCTACGGTAGGAAAGCTATGACAGGACAGCTATGATAGGACAGCTATGATAGGACAGCTATGATAGGACAGTTATGATAGGACAGTTATGACAGGAAAGCTATGATAGGACAGCTATGACAGGACAGCTATGACAGGACAGCTATGACAGGACAGCTATGATAGGACAGTTATGATAGGACAGTTATGACAGGAAAGCTATGATAGGAAAGCTATGACAGGACAGCTATGATAGGACAGCTATGATAGGACAGCTATGATAGGACAGCTATGATAGGACAGCTATGACAGGACAGCTATGATAGGACAGCTATGATAGGACAGCTATGATAGAACAGCTATGATAGTACAGTTATGATAGGACAGTTATGACAGGAAAGCTATGATAGGAAAGCTATGACAGGACAGCTATGACAGGACAGCTATGATAGGACAGCTATGATAGGACAGTTATGACAGGACAGCTATGATAGGACAGCTATAATAGGAAAGCTATGATAGGACATCTATGACAGGACAGCTATGACAGAACAGCTATGATTGGACAGCTATGACAGGACAGCTATGACAGGACAGTTATGATAGGACAGTTATAGTAGGACAGCTATGATAGAACAGCTATGATAGGACTGTTATGATAGGACAGTTATGATAGGACAGTTATGACAGGACAGCTATGATAGGACAACTATGATAGGACAGTTATGACAGGACAGCTATGATAGGACAGCTATGATAGGACAGTTATGACAGGACAGCTATGATAGGACAGCTATAAAAGGACAGTTATGTTAGGACAGTTATGACAGGAAAGCTATGATAGGACAGCTATGATAGGACAGTTATGACAGGACAGCTATGATAGGACAGTTATGATAGGACAGCTATGATAGGACAGCTATGATAGGAAAGCTGTGACAGGACAGCTATGATAGGACAGCTATGATAGGACAGCTATGATAGGACAGCTATGATAGGACAGCTATGATAGGATAGTTATGATAGGACAGCTATGATAGGACAGTTATGACAGGACAGTTATGATAGGACAGCTATGATAGGACAGTTATGATAGGACAGCTATGATAGGACAGCTATGATAGGACAGTTATGATAGGACAGTTATGACAGAAAAGCTATGATAGGAAATCTATGATAGGACAGCTATGATAGGACAGTTATGATAGGACAGTTATGATAGGACAGCTATGACAGGACAGCTATGACAGGACAGCTACGACAGGACAGCTATGATAGGACAGTTATGATAGAACAGTTATGTCAGGAAAGCTATGACAGGACAGCTATGACAGGACAGTTATGATAGGACAGCTATGATAGGACAGCTATGATAGGACAGATGTGATAGGACAGCTATGATAGGATAGATATGATAGGACAGTTATTACAGGAAAGCTATAATAGGACAGTTATGATAGGACAGTTATGACAGGAAAGCTATGATAGCACAGCTATGATAGGACAGTTATGACAGGACAGCTATGATAGGACAGTTATGATAGGACAGCTATGATAGGAAAGCTGTGACAGGACAGCTATGATAGGACAGCTGTGACGGGACAGCTATGATACGACAGCTATGATAGGACAGCTATGATAGTACAGTTATGATAGGACAGCTATGATAGAACAGTTATTATAGGACAGTTATGACAGGAAAGCTATGATAGGAAAGCTATGACAGGACAGCTATGATAGGACAGCTATGATAGGACAGCTATGATAGAACAGCTATGATAGTACAGTAATGATAGGACAGTTATGACAGGAAAGCTATGATAGGTAAGCTATGACAGGACAACTATGACAGGACAGCTATGATAGGACAGTTATGATAGGACAGTTATGACAGGAAAGCTATGACAGGACAGCTATGACAGGACAGCTATGACAGGACAGTTATGATAGGACAGCTATGATAGGACAGCTATGATAGGACAGTTATGATAGGGCAGCTATGATAGAACAGCTATGACAGGAAAGCTATGACAGGACAGCTATAATAGGACAGCTATGACAGGACAGCTATGATAGGACAGCTGTGACGGGACAGCTATGATACGACAGCTATGTTAGGACAGCTATGATAGGACAGATATGATAGGACAGCTATGATAGGACAGTTATGATAGGACAGTTATGACAGGAAAGCTAAGATAGGAAAGCTATGACAGGACAGCTATGATAGGACAGGTATGATAGGACAGCTATGATAGAACAGCTATGATAGTACAGTTATGATAGGACAGTTATGACAGGAAAGCTATGATAGGAAAGCTATGACAGGACAGCTATGACAGGACATCTATGATAGAACAGTTATGATAGGACAGTTATGACAGGAAAGCTATGACAGGACAGCTATGACAGGACAGTTATGATAGGACAGCTATGATAAGACAGCTATGATAGGACAGTTGTGATAGGACAGCTATGATAGGATAGTTATGATAGGACAGTTATTACAGGAAAGCTATGATAGGAAAGCTATGACAGGAGAGCTATGATACGACAGCTATGATAGGACAGCTATGATAGGACAACTATGACAGGACAGCTATGACAGGAAAGCTATAATAGGACAGTTATGATAGGACAGTTATGACAGGAAAGCTATGATAGCACAGCTATGATAGGACAGTTATGACAGGACAGCTATGATAGGACAGTTATGATAGGACAGCTATGATAGGAAAGCTGTGACAGGACAGCTATGAAAGGACAGCTGTGACGGGACAGCTATGATACGACAGCTATGATAGGACAGCTATGATAGTACAGTTATGATAGGACAGCTATGATAGGACAGTTATGATAGGACAGTTATGACAGGAAAGCTATGATAGGAAAGCTATGCCAGGACAGCTATGATAGGACAGCTATGATAGGACAGCTATGATAGAACAGCTATGATAGTACAGTAATGATAGGACAGTTATGACAGGAAAGCTATGATAGGAAAGCTATGACAGGACAACTATGACAGGACAGCTATGATAGGACAGTTATGATAGGACAGTTATGACAGGAAAGCTATGACAGGACAGCTATGACAGGACAGTTATGATAGGACAGCTATGATAGGACAGCTATGATAGGACAGTTATGATAAGACTGCTATGATAGGATAGTTATGATAGGACAGTTATGACAGGAAAGCTAAGATAGGAAAGCTATGACAGGAGAGCTATGATAGGACAGCTATGATTGGACAGCTATGATAGAACAGCTATGATAGTACAGTTATGACAGGACGGCTATGACAGGACAGCTATGATAGGACAGTTATGATAGAACAGTTATGACAGGAAAGCTATGATAGGACAGCTATGATAGGACAGCTATGATAAGACAGCTATGACAAGACAGCTATGATAGGACAGTTATGACAGGACAGCTATGACAGGACAGCTATGATTGGACAGTTATGATAGGAAAGCTATGATAGGACAGCTATGACACTACAGCTATGATAGGACAGCTATGATAGGACAGTTATGATAGGACAGCTATGACAGGACAGCTATGATAGAACAGTTATGATAGAACAGTTATGACAGGAAAGCTATGATAGGACAGCTATGATAGAACAGCTATGATAGTACAGTTATGATAGGACAGTTATGACAGGAAAGCTATGATAGGAAAGCTATGACAGGACAGCTATGACAGGACATCTATGATAGGACAGTTATGATAGGACAGTTATGACAGGAAAGCTATGACAGGACAGCTATGACAGGACAGTTATGATAGGACAGCTATGATAGGACAGCTATGATAGGACAGTTGTGATAGGACAGCTATGATAGGATAGTTATGATAGGACAGTTATTACAGGAAAGCTATGATAGGAAAGCTATGACAGGAGAGCTATGATACGACAGCTATGATAGGACAGCTATGATAGGACAACTATGACAGGACAGCTATGACAGGAAAGCTATAATAGGACAGTTATGATAGGACAGTTATGACAGGAAAGCTATGATAGCACAGCTATGATAGGACAGTTATGACAGGACAGCTATGATAGGACAGTTATGATAGGACAGCTATGATAGGAAAGCTGTGACAGGACAGCTATGAAAGTACAGCTGTGACGGGACAGCTATGATACGACAGCTATGATAGGACAGCTATGATAGTACAGTTATGATAGGACAGCTATGATAGGACAGTTATGATAGGACAGTTATGACAGGAAAGCTATGATAGGAAAGCTATGCCAGGACAGCTATGATAGGACAGCTATGATAGGACAGCTATGATAGAACAGCTATGATAGTACAGTAATGATAGGACAGTTATGACAGGAAAGCTATGATAGGAAAGCTATGACAGGACAACTATGACAGGACAGCTATGATAGGACAGTTATGATAGGACAGTTATGACAGGAAAGCTATGACAGGACAGCTATGACAGGACAGTTATGATAGGACAGCTATGATAGGACAGCTATGATAGGACAGTTATGATAGGACAGCTATGATAGGATAGTTATGATAGGACAGTTATGACAGGAAAGCTAAGATAAGAAAGCTATGACAGGAGAGCTATGATAGGACAGCTATGATAGGACAGCTATGATAGAACAGCTATGATAGTACAGTTATGACAGGACGGCTATGACAGGACAGCTATGATAGGACAGTTATGATAGAACAGTTATGACAGGAAAGCTATGACAGGACAGCTATGATAGGACAGCTATGATAAGACAGCTATGACAAGACAGCTATGATAGGACAGTTATGACAGGACAGCTATGACAGGACAGCTATGATTGGACAGTTATGATAGGAAAGCTATGATAGGACAGCTATGACACTACAGCTATGATAGGACAGCTATGATAGGACAGTTATGATAGGACAGCTATGACAGGACAGCTATGATAGAACAGTTATGATAGAACAGCTATGACAGGACAGCTATGACAGGACAGCTATGATAGGACAGTTATGATAGGGCAGCTATGATAGGGCAGCTATGATAGAACAGCTATGACAGGAAAGCTATGACAGGATAGCTATGATAGGACAGCTATGACAGGAAAGCTATGATAGGACAGCTATGACAGGAAAGCTATAATAGGACAGTTATGTTAGAACAGTTATGACAGGAAAGCTATGATAGGACAGCTATGATAGGACAGTTATGACAGGACAGCTATGATAGGACAGTTATGATAGGACAGCTATGATAGGACAGCTATGATAGGAAAGCTGTGACAGGACAGCTATGATAGGACAGCTATGATAGGACAGCTATGATAGGACAGCTATGATAGGACAGTTATGATAGGACAGCTATGATAGGACAGTTTTGATAGGACAGTTATGACAGGAAAGCTATGATAGGAAAGCTATGACAGGACAGCTATGATAGGACAGCTATGATAGGACAGCTATGATAGGACAGCTATGATAGGACAGCTATGATAGGACAGCTATGATAGGACAGTTATGATAGGACAGTTATGACAGGAAAGCTATGATAGGAAAGCTATGACAGGAGAGCTATGATAGGAAAGCTATGACAGGACAACTATGACAGGACAGCTATGATAGGACAGTTATGATAGGACAGTTATGACAGGAAAGCTATGACAGGACAGCTATGACAGGACAGCTATGACAGGACAGTTATGATAGGACAGCTATGATAGGACAGCTATGATAGGACAGTTATGATAGGGCAGCTATGATAGAACAGCTATGACAGGAAAGCTATGACAGGACAGCTATAATAGGACAGCTATGACAGGACAGCTATGATAGGACAGCTGTGACGGGACAGCTATGATACGACAGCTATGTTAGGACAGCTATGATAGGACAGATATGATAGGACAGCTATGATAGGACAGTTATGATAGGACAGTTATGACAGGAAAGCTAAGATAGGAAAGCTATGACAGGACAGCTATGATAGGACAGGTATGATAGTACAGTTATGATAGGACAGTTATGACAGGAAAGCTATGATAGGAAAGCTATGACAGGACAGCTATGACAGGACATCTATGATAGAACAGTTATGATAGGACAGTTATGACAGGAAAGCTATGACAGGACAGCTATGACAGGACAGTTATGATAGGACAGCTATGATAAGACAGCTATGATAGGACAGTTGTGATAGGACAGCTATGATAGGATAGTTATGATAGGACAGTTATTACAGGAAAGCTATGATAGGAAAGCTATGACAGGAGAGCTATGATACGACAGCTATGATAGGACAGCTATGATAGGACAACTATGACAGGACAGCTATGACAGGAAAGCTATAATAGGACAGTTATGATAGGACAGTTATGACAGGAAAGCTATGATAGCACAGCTATGATAGGACAGTTATGACAGGACAGCTATGATAGGACAGTTATGATAGGACAGCTATGATAGGAAAGCTGTGACAGGACAGCTATGAAAGGACAGCTGTGACGGGACAGCTATGATACGACAGCTATGATAGGACAGCTATGATAGTACAGTTATGATAGGACAGCTATGATAGGACAGTTATGATAGGACAGTTATGACAGGAAAGCTATGATAGGAAAGCTATGCCAGGACAGCTATGATAGGACAGCTATGATAGGACAGCTATGATAGAACAGCTATGATAGTACAGTAATGATAGGACAGTTATGACAGGAAAGCTATGATAGGAAAGCTATGACAGGACAACTATGACAGGACAGCTATGATAGGACAGTTATGATAGGACAGTTATGACAGGAAAGCTATGACAGGACAGCTATGACAGGACAGTTATGATAGGACAGCTATGATAGGACAGCTATGATAGGACAGTTATGATAAGACAGCTATGATAGGATAGTTATGATAGGACAGTTATGACAGGAAAGCTAAGATAGGAAAGCTATGACAGGAGAGCTATGATAGGACAGCTATGATTGGACAGCTATGATAGAACAGCTATGATAGTACAGTTATGACAGGACGGCTATGACAGGACAGCTATGATAGGACAGTTATGATAGAACAGTTATGACAGGAAAGCTATGATAGGACAGCTATGATAGGACAGCTATGATAAGACAGCTATGACAAGACAGCTATGATAGGACAGTTATGACAGGACAGCTATGACAGGACAGCTATGATTGGACAGTTATGATAGGAAAGCTATGATAGGACAGCTATGACACTACAGCTATGATAGGACAGCTATGATAGGACAGTTATGATAGGACAGCTATGACAGGACAGCTATGATAGAACAGTTATGATAGAACAGTTATGACAGGAAAGCTATGATAGGACAGCTATGATAGAACAGCTATGATAGTACAGTTATGATAGGACAGTTATGACAGGAAAGCTATGATAGGAAAGCTATGACAGGACAGCTATGACAGGACATCTATGATAGGACAGTTATGATAGGACAGTTATGACAGGAAAGCTATGACAGGACAGCTATGACAGGACAGTTATGATAGGACAGCTATGATAGGACAGCTATGATAGGACAGTTGTGATAGGACAGCTATGATAGGATAGTTATGATAGGACAGTTATTACAGGAAAGCTATGATAGGAAAGCTATGACAGGAGAGCTATGATACGACAGCTATGATAGGACAGCTATGATAGGACAACTATGACAGGACAGCTATGACAGGAAAGCTATAATAGGACAGTTATGATAGGACAGTTATGACAGGAAAGCTATGATAGCACAGCTATGATAGGACAGTTATGACAGGACAGCTATGATAGGACAGTTATGATAGGACAGCTATGATAGGAAAGCTGTGACAGGACAGCTATGAAAGTACAGCTGTGACGGGACAGCTATGATACGACAGCTATGATAGGACAGCTATGATAGTACAGTTATGATAGGACAGCTATGATAGGACAGTTATGATAGGACAGTTATGACAGGAAAGCTATGATAGGAAAGCTATGCCAGGACAGCTATGATAGGACAGCTATGATAGGACAGCTATGATAGAACAGCTATGATAGTACAGTAATGATAGGACAGTTATGACAGGAAAGCTATGATAGGAAAGCTATGACAGGACAACTATGACAGGACAGCTATGATAGGACAGTTATGATAGGACAGTTATGACAGGAAAGCTATGACAGGACAGCTATGACAGGACAGTTATGATAGGACAGCTATGATAGGACAGCTATGATAGGACAGTTATGATAGGACAGCTATGATAGGATAGTTATGATAGGACAGTTATGACAGGAAAGCTAAGATAGGAAAGCTATGACAGGAGAGCTATGATAGGACAGCTATGATAGGACAGCTATGATAGAACAGCTATGATAGTACAGTTATGACAGGACGGCTATGACAGGACAGCTATGATAGGACAGTTATGATAGAACAGTTATGACAGGAAAGCTATGACAGGACAGCTATGATAGGACAGCTATGATAAGACAGCTATGACAAGACAGCTATGATAGGACAGTTATGACAGGACAGCTATGACAGGACAGCTATGATTGGACAGTTATGATAGGAAAGCTATGATAGGACAGCTATGACACTACAGCTATGATAGGACAGCTATGATAGGACAGTTATGATAGGACAGCTATGACAGGACAGCTATGATAGAACAGTTATGATAGAACAGCTATGACAGGACAGCTATGACAGGACAGCTATGATAGGACAGTTATGATAGGGCAGCTATGATAGGGCAGCTATGATAGAACAGCTATGACAGGAAAGCTATGACAGGATAGCTATGATAGGACAGCTATGACAGGAAAGCTATGATAGGACAGCTATGACAGGAAAGCTATAATAGGACAGTTATGTTAGAACAGTTATGACAGGAAAGCTATGATAGGACAGCTATGATAGGACAGTTATGACAGGACAGCTATGATAGGACAGTTATGATAGGACAGCTATGATAGGACAGCTATGATAGGAAAGCTGTGACAGGACAGCTATGATAGGACAGCTATGATAGGACAGCTATGATAGGACAGCTATGATAGGACAGTTATGATAGGACAGCTATGATAGGACAGTTTTGATAGGACAGTTATGACAGGAAAGCTATGATAGGAAAGCTATGACAGGACAGCTATGATAGGACAGCTATGATAGGACAGCTATGATAGGACAGCTATGATAGGACAGCTATGATAGGACAGCTATGATAGGACAGTTATGATAGGACAGTTATGACAGGAAAGCTATGATAGGAAAGCTATGACAGGAGAGCTATGATAGGAGAGCTATGATAGGACAGCTATGATAGAACAGCTATGATAGTACTGTTATGACAGGACGGCTATGATAGGACAGTTATGACAGGACAGCTATGATAGGACAGTTATGATATAACAGTTATGATAGGACAGCTATGACAGGACAGCTATGACAGGACAGCTACGACAGGACAGCTATGATAGGACAGTTATGATAGAACAGTTATGTCAGGAAAGCTATGACAGGACAGCTATGACAGGACAGTTATGATAGGACAGCTATGATAGGACAGCTATGATAGGACAGTTGTGATAGGACAGCTATGATAGGATAGTTATGATAGGACAGTTATTACAGGAAAGCTATGATAGGAAAGCTATGACAGGAGAGCTATGATACGACAGCTATGATAGGACAGCTATGATAGGACAGCTATGACAGGACAGCTATGACAGGAAAGCTATAATAGGACAGTTATGATAGGACAGTTATGACAGGAAAGCTATGATAGCACAGCTATGATAGGACAGTTATGACAGGACAGCTATGATAGGACAGTTATGATAGGACAGCTATGATAGGAAAGCTGTGACAGGACAGCTATGATAGGACAGCTGTGACGGGACAGCTATGATACGACAGCTATGATAGGACAGCTATGATAGTACAGTTATGATAGGACAGCTATGATAGAACAGTTATGATATGACAGTTATGACAGGAAAGCTATGATAGGAAAGCTATGACAGGACAGCCATGATAGGACAGCTATGATAGGACAGCTATGATAGAACAGCTATGATAGTACAGTAATGATAGGACAGTTATGACAGGAAAGCTATGATAGGAAAGCTATGACAGGACAACTATGACAGGACAGCTATGATAGGACAGTTATGATAGGACAGTTATGAAAGGAAAGCTATGACAGGACAGCTATGACAGGACAGTTATGAGAGGACAGCTATGATAGGACAGCTATGATAGGGCAGCTATGATAGGGCAGCTATGATAGAACAGCTATGACAGGAAAGCTATGACAGGACAGCTATGATAGGACAGCTATGACAGGACAGCTATGATAGGACAGCTATGATAGGACAGCTATGATAGGACAGTTATGATAGGACAGTTATGACAGGAAAGCTATGATAGGACAGCTATGACAGGACAGCTATGACAGGACAGCTATAACAGGACAGCTATGATAGGACAGTTATGATAGGAAAGCTATGATAGGAAAGCTATGACAGAACAGCTATGATAGGACAGTTATGATAGGACAGTTATGACAGGACAGCTATGATAGGACAGCTATGATAGGACAGCTATGATAGAACAGCTATGATAGTACAGTTATGATAGGACAGTTATGACAGGAAAGCTATGATAGGAAAGCTATGATAGGAAAGCTATGACAGGACAGCTATGATAGGACAGCTATGATAGGACAGTTATGACAGGACAGCTATGACAGGACAGCTATGATAGGACAGCTATAATAGGAAAGTTATGATAGGACAGCTATGACAGGACAGCTATGACAGAACAGCTATGATTGGACAGCTATGACAGGACAGCTAAGACAGGACAGTTATGATAGGACAGTTATAGTAGGACAGCTATGATAGAACAGCTATGATAGGACTGTTATGATAGGACAGTTATGATAGGACAGTTATGACAGGACAGCTATGATAGGACAACTATGATAGGACAGTTATGACAGGACAGCTATGATAGGACAGCTATGATATGACAGTTATGACAGGACAGCTATGATAGGACAGTTATGATAGGGCAGCTATGATAGGGCAGCTATGATAGAACAGCTATGACAGGAAAGCTATGACAGGATAGCTATGATAGGACAGCTATGACAGGAAAGCTATGATAGGACAGCTATGACAGGAAAGCTATAATAGGACAGTTATGTTAGAACAGTTATGACAGGAAAGCTATGATAGGACAGCTATGATAGGACAGTTATGACAGGACAGCTATGATAGGACAGTTATGATAGGACAGCTATGATAGGACAGCTATGATAGGAAAGCTGTGACAGGACAGCTATGATAGGACAGCTATGATAGGACAGCTATGATAGGACAGCTATGATAGGACAGTTATGATAGGACAGCTATGATTGGACAGTTATGATAGGACAGTTATGACAGGAAAGCTATGATAGGAAAGCTATGACAGGACAGCTATGATAGGACAGCTATGATAGGACAGCTATGATAGGACAGCTATGATAGGACAGCTATGATAGGACAGCTATGATAGGACAGTTATGATAGGACAGTTATGACAGGAAAGCTATGATAGGAAAGCTATGACAGGAGAGCTATGATAGGAGAGCTATGATAGGACAGCTATGATAGAACAGCTATGATAGTACTGTTATGACAGGACGGCTATGATAGGACAGTTATGACAGGACAGCTATGATTGGACAGTTATGATAGGACAGTTATGATAGGACAGCTATGACAGGACAGCTATGACAGGACAGCTACGACAGGACAGCTATGATAGGACAGTTATGATAGAACAGTTATGTCAGGAAAGCTATGACAGGACAGCTATGACAGGACAGTTATGATAGGACAGCTATGATAGGACAGCTATGATAGGACAGTTTTGATAGGACAGCTATGATAGGATAGTTATGATAGGACAGTTATTACAGGAAAGCTATGATAGGAAAGCTATGACAGGAGAGCTATGATACGACAGCTATGATAGGACAGCTATGATAGGACAGCTATGACAGGACAGCTATGACAGGAAAGCTATAATAGGACAGTTATGATAGGACAGTTATGACAGGAAAGCTATGATAGCACAGCTATGATAGGACAGTTATGACAGGACAGCTATGATAGGACAGTTATGATAGGACAGCTATGATAGGAAAGCTGTGACAGGACAGCTATGATAGGACAGCTGTGACGGGACAGCTATGATACGACAGCTATGATAGGACAGCTATGATAGTACAGTTATGATAGGACAGCTATGATAGAACAGTTATGATAGGACAGTTATGACAGGAAAGCTATGATAGGAAAGCTATGACAGGACAGCTATGATAGGACAGCTATGATAGGACAGCTATGATAGAACAGCTATGATAGTACAGTAATGATAGGAAAGTTATGACAGGAAAGCTATGATAGGAAAGCTATGACAGGACAACTATGACAGGACAGCTATGATAGGACAGTTATGATAGGACAGTTATGACAGGAAAGCTATGACAGGACAGCTATGACAGGACAGTTATGAGAGGACAGTTATGATAGGACAGCTATGATAGGGCAGCTATGATAGGGCAGCTATGATAGAACAGCTATGACAGGAAAGCTATGACAGGACAGCTATGATAGGACAGCTATGACAGGACAGCTATGATAGGACAGCTATGATAGGACAGCTATGATAGGACAGTTATGATAGGACAGTTATGACAGGAAAGCTATGATAGGACAGCTATGACAGGACAGCTATGACAGGACAGCTATAACAGGACAGCTATGATAGGACAGTTATGATAGGAAAGCTATGATAGGAAAGCTATGACAGAACAGCTATGATAGGACAGTTATGATAGGACAGTTATGACAGGACAGCTATGATAGGACAGCTATGATAGGACAGCTATGATAGAACAGCTATGATAGTACAGTTATGATAGGACAGTTATGACAGGAAAGCTATGATAGGAAAGCTATGACAGGACAGCTATGACAGGACAGCTATGATAGGACAGCTATGATAGGACAGTTATGACAGGACAGCTATGACAGGACAGCTATGATAGGACAGCTATAATAGGAAAGCTATGATAGGACAGCTATGACAGGACAGCTATGACAGAACAGCTATGATTGGACAGCTATGACAGGACAGCTATGACAGGACAGTTATGATAGGACAGTTATAGTAGGACAGCTATGATAGAACAGCTATGATAGGACTGTTATGATAGGACAGTTATGATAGGACAGTTATGACAGGACAGCTATGATAGGACAACTATGATAGGACAGTTATGACAGGACAGCTATGATAGGACAGCTATGATATGACAGTTATGACAGGACAGCTATGATAGGACAGTTATGATAGGGCAGCTATGATAGGGCAGCTATGATAGAACAGCTATGACAGGAAAGCTATGACAGGATAGCTATGATAGGACAGCTATGACAGGAAAGCTATGATAGGACAGCTATGACAGGAAAGCTATAATAGGACAGTTATGTTAGAACAGTTATGACAGGAAAGCTATGATAGGACAGCTATGATAGGACAGTTATGACAGGACAGCTATGATAGGACAGTTATGATAGGACAGCTATGATAGGACAGCTATGATAGGAAAACTGTGACAGGACAGCTATGATAGGACAGCTATGATAGGACAGCTATGATAGGACAGCTATGATAGGACAGTTATGATAGGACAGCTATGATAGGACAGTTATGATAGGACAGTTATGACAGGAAAGCTATGATAGGAAAGCTATGACAGGACAGCTATGATAGGACAGCTATGATAGGACAGCTATGATAGGACAGCTATGATAGGACAGCTATGATAGGACAGCTATGATAGGACAGTTATGATAGGACAGTTATGACAGGAAAGCTATGATAGGAAAGCTATGACAGGAGAGCTATGATAGGAGAGCTATGATAGGACAGATATGATAGAACAGCTATGATAGTACTGTTATGACAGGACGGCTATGATAGGACAGTTATGACAGGACAGCTATGATAGGACAGTTATGATAGGACAGTTATGATAGGACAGCTATGACAGGACAGCTATGACAGGACAGCTACGACAGGACAGCTATGATAGGACAGTTATGATAGAACAGTTATGTCAGGAAAGCTATGACAGGACAGCTATGACAGGACAGTTATGATAGGACAGCTATGATAGGACAGCTATGATAGGACAGTTGTGATAGGACAGCTATGATAGGATAGTTATGATAGGACAGTTATTACAGGAAAGCTATGATAGGAAAGCTATGACAGGAGAGCTATGATACGACAGCTATGATAGGACAGCTATGATAGGACAGCTATGACAGGACAGCTATGACAGGAAAGCTATAATAGGACAGTTATGATAGGACAGTTATGACAGGAAAGCTATGATAGCACAGCTATGATAGGACAGTTATGACAGGACAGCTATGATAGGACAGTTATGATAGGACAGCTATGATAGGAAAGCTGTGACAGGACAGCTATGATAGGACAGCTGTGACGGGACAGCTATGATACGACAGCTATGATAGGACAGCTATGATAGTACAGTTATGATAGGACAGCTATGATAGAACAGTTATGATAGGACAGTTATGACAGGAAAGCTATGATAGGAAAGCTATGACAGGACAGCTATGATAGGACAGCTATGATAGGACAGCTATGATAGAACAGCTATGATAGTACAGTAATGATAGGAAAGTTATGACAGGAAAGCTATGATAGGAAAGCTATGACAGGACAACTATGACAGGACAGCTATGATAGGACAGTTATGATAGGACAGTTATGACAGGAAAGCTATGACAGGACAGCTATGACAGGACAGTTATGAGAGGACAGCTATGATAGGACAGCTATGATAGGACAGTTATGATAGGGCAGCTATGATAGGGCAGCTATGATAGAACAGCTATGACAGGAAAGCTATGACAGGACAGCTATGATAGGACAGCTATGACAGGACAGCTATGATAGGACAGCTATGATAGGACAGCTATGATAGGACAGTTATGATAGGACAGTTATGACAGGAAAGCTATGATAGGACAGCTATGACAGGACAGCTATGACAGGACAGCTATAACAGGACAGCTATGATAGGACAGTTATGATAGGAAAGCTATGATAGGAAAGCTATGACAGAACAGCTATGATAGGACAGTTATGATAGGACAGTTATGACAGGACAGCTATGATAGGACAGCTATGATAGGACAGCTATGATAGAACAGCTATGATAGTACAGTTATGATAGGACAGTTATGACAGGAAAGCTATGATAGGAAAGCTATGACAGGACAGCTATGACAGGACAGCTATGATAGGACAGCTATGATAGGACAGTTATGACAGGACAGCTATGACAGGACAGCTATGATAGGACAGCTATAATAGGAAAGCTATGATAGGACAGCTATGACAGGACAGCTATGACAGAACAGCTATGATTGGACAGCTATGACAGGACAGCTATGACAGGACAGTTATGATAGGACAGTTATAGTAGGACAGCTATGATAGAACAGCTATGATAGGACTGTTATGATAGGACAGTTATGATAGGACAGTTATGACAGGACAGCTATGATAGGACAACTATGATAGGACAGTTATGATAGGGCAGCTATGATAGAACAGCTATGACAGGAAAGCTATGACAGGATAGCTATGATAGGACAGCTATGACAGGAAAGCTATGATAGGACAGCTATGACAGGAAAGCTATAATAGGACAGTTATGTTAGAACAGTTATGACAGGAAAGCTATGATAGGACAGCTATGATAGGACAGTTATGACAGGACAGCTATGATAGGACAGTTATGATAGGACAGCTATGATAGGACAGCTATGATAGGAAAGCTGTGACAGGACAGCTATGATAGGACAGCTATGATAGGACAGCTATGATAGGACAGCTATGATAGGACAGTTATGATAGGACAGCTATGATAGGACAGTTATGATAGGACAGTTATGACAGGAAAGCTATGATAGGAAAGCTATGACAGGACAGCTATGATAGGACAGCTATGATAGGACAGCTATGATAGGACAGCTATGATAGGACAGCTATGATAGGACAGTTATGATAGGACAGTTATGACAGGAAAGCTATGATAGGAAAGCTATGACAGGAGAGCTATGATAGGAGAGCTATGATAGGACAGCTATGATAGAACAGCTATGATAGTACTGTTATGACAGGACGGCTATGATAGGACAGTTATGACAGGACAGCTATGATAGGACAGTTATGATAGGACAGTTATGATAGGACAGCTATGACAGGACAGCTATGACAGGACAGCTACGACAGGACAGCTATGATAGGACAGTTATGATAGAACAGTTATGTCAGGAAAGCTATGACAGGACAGCTATGACAGGACAGTTATGATAGGACAGCTATGATAGGACAGCTATGATAGGACAGTTGTGATAGGACAGCTATGATAGGATAGTTATGATAGGACAGTTATTACAGGAAAGCTATGATAGGAAAGCTATGACAGGAGAGCTATGATACGACAGCTATGATAGGACAGCTATGATAGGACAGCTATGACAGGACAGCTATGACAGGAAAGCTATAATAGGACAGTTATGATAGGACAGTTATGACAGGAAAGCTATGATAGCACAGCTATGATAGGACAGTTATGACAGGACAGCTATGATAGGACAGTTATGATAGGACAGCTATGATAGGAAAGCTGTGACAGGACAGCTATGATAGGACAGCTGTGACGGGACAGCTATGATACGACAGCTATGATAGGACAGCTATGATAGTACAGTTATGATAGGACAGCTATGATAGAACAGTTATGATAGGACAGTTATGACAGGAAAGCTATGATAGGAAAGCTATGACAGGACAGCTATGATAGGACAGCTATGATAGGACAGCTATGATAGAACAGCTATGATAGTACAGTAATGATAGGAAAGTTATGACAGGAAAGCTATGATAGGAAAGCTATGACAGGACAACTATGACAGGACAGCTATGATAGGACAGTTATGATAGGACAGTTATGACAGGAAAGCTATGACAGGACAGCTATGACAGGACAGTTATGAGAGGACAGCTATGATAGGACAGCTATGATAGGACAGTTATGATAGGGCAGCTATGATAGGGCAGCTATGATAGAACAGCTATGACAGGAAAGCTATGACAGGACAGCTATGATAGGACAGCTATGACAGGACAGCTATGATAGGACAGCTATGATAGGACAGCTATGATAGGACAGTTATGATAGGACAGTTATGACAGGAAAGCTATGATAGGACAGCTATGACAGGACAGCTATGACAGGACAGCTATAACAGGACAGCTATGATAGGACAGTTATGATAGGAAAGCTATGATAGGAAAGCTATGACAGAACAGCTATGATAGGACAGTTATGATAGGACAGTTATGACAGGACAGCTATGATAGGACAGCTATGATAGGACAGCTATGATAGAACAGCTATGATAGTACAGTTATGATAGGACAGTTATGACAGGAAAGCTATGATAGGAAAGCTATGACAGGACAGCTATGACAGGACAGCTATGATAGGACAGCTATGATAGGACAGTTATGACAGGACAGCTATGACAGGACAGCTATGATAGGACAGCTATAATAGGAAAGCTATGATAGGACAGCTATGACAGGACAGCTATGACAGAACAGCTATGATTGGACAGCTATGACAGGACAGCTATGACAGGACAGTTATGATAGGACAGTTATAGTAGGACAGCTATGATAGAACAGCTATGATAGGACTGTTATGGTAGGACAGTTATGATAGGACAGTTATGACAGGACAGCTATGATAGGACAACTATGATAGGACAGTTATGACAGGACAGCTATGATAGGACAGCTATGATATGACAGTTATGACAGGACAGCTATGATAGGACAGTTATGATAGGGCAGCTATGATAGGGCAGCTATGATAGAACAGCTATGACAGGAAAGCTATGACAGGATAGCTATGATAGGACAGCTATGACAGGAAAGCTATGATAGGACAGCTATGACAGGAAAGCTATAATAGGACAGTTATGTTAGAACAGTTATGACAGGAAAGCTATGATAGGACAGCTATGATAGGACAGTTATGACAGGACAGCTATGATAGGACAGTTATGATAGGACAGCTATGATAGGACAGCTATGATAGGAAAGCTGTGACAGGACAGCTATGATAGGACAGCTATGATAGGACAGCTATGATAGGACAGCTATGATAGGACAGTTATGATAGGACAGCTATGATAGGACAGTTATGATAGGACAGTTATGACAGGAAAGCTATGATAGGAAAGCTATGACAGGACAGCTATGATAGGACAGCTATGATAGGACAGCTATGATAGGACAGCTATGATAGGACAGCTATGATAGGACAGCTATGATAGGACAGTTATGATAGGACAGTTATGACAGGAAAGCTATGATAGGAAAGCTATGACAGGAGAGCTATGATAGGAGAGCTATGATAGGACAGCTATGATAGTACTGTTATGACAGGACGGCTATGATAGGACAGTTATGACAGGACAGCTATGATAGGACAGTTATGATAGGACAGTTATGATAGGACAGCTATGACAGGACAGCTATGACAGGACAGCTACGACAGGACAGCTATGATAGGACAGTTATGATAGAACAGTTATGTCAGGAAAGCTATGACAGGACAGCTATGACAGGACAGTTATGATAGGACAGCTATGATAGGACAGCTATGATAGGACAGTTGTGATAGGACAGCTATGATAGGATAGTTATGATAGGACAGTTATTACAGGAAAGCTATGATAGGAAAGCTATGACAGGAGAGCTATGATACGACAGCTATGATAGGACAGCTATGATAGGACAGCTATGACAGGACAGCTATGACAGGAAAGCTATAATAGGACAGTTATGATAGGACAGTTATGACAGGAAAGCTATGATAGCACAGCTATGATAGGACAGTTATGACAGGACAGCTATGATAGGACAGTTATGATAGGACAGCTATGATAGGAAAGCTGTGACAGGACAGCTATGATAGGACAGCTGTGACGGGACAGCTATGATACGACAGCTATGATAGGACAGCTATGATAGTACAGTTATGATAGGACAGCTATGATAGAACAGTTATGATAGGACAGTTATGACAGGAAAGCTATGATAGGAAAGCTATGACAGGACAGCTATGATAGGACAGCTATGATAGGACAGCTATGATAGAACAGCTATGATAGTACAGTAATGATAGGAAAGTTATGACAGGAAAGCTATGATAGGAAAGCTATGACAGGACAACTATGACAGGACAGCTATGATAGGACAGTTATGATAGGACAGTTATGACAGGAAAGCTATGACAGGACAGCTATGACAGGACAGTTATGAGAGGACAGCTATGATAGGACAGCTATGATAGGACAGTTATGATAGGGCAGCTATGATAGGGCAGCTATGATAGAACAGCTATGACAGGAAAGCTATGACAGGACAGCTATGATAGGACAGCTATGACAGGACAGCTATGATAGGACAGCTATGACAGGACAGCTATGATAGGACAGTTATGATAGGACAGTTATGACAGGAAAGCTATGATAGGACAGCTATGACAGGACAGCTATGACAGGACAGCTATAACAGGACAGCTATGATAGGACAGTTATGATAGGAAAGCTATGATAGGAAAGCTATGATAGAACAGCTATGATAGTACAGTTATGATAGGACAGTTATGACAGGAAAGCTATGATAGGAAAGCTATGACAGGACAGCTATGACAGGACAGCTATGATAGGACAGCTATGATAGGACAGTTATGACAGGACAGCTATGACAGGACAGCTATGATAGGACAGCTATAATAGGAAAGCTATGATAGGACAGCTATGACAGGACAGCTATGACAGAACAGCTATGATTGGACAGCTATGACAGGACAGCTATGACAGGACAGTTATGATAGGACAGTTATAGTAGGACAGCTATGATAGAACAGCTATGATAGGACTGTTATGATAGGACAGTTATGATAGGACAGTTATGACAGGACAGCTATGATAGGACAACTATGATAGGACAGTTATGACAGGACAGCTATGATAGGACAGCTATGATATGACAGTTATGACAGGACAGCTATGATAGGACAGCTATGATAGGACAGTTATGATATTACAGCTATGATAGGTAAGCTGTGACAGGACAGCTATGATAGGACAGTTATGACAGGACAGTTATGACAGGACAGCTATGATAGGACAGCTATGATAGGACAGTTATGATAGGACAGCTATAACAGGACAGCTATGACAGGACAGCTATGATAGGACAGTTATGATAGGACAGTTATGATAGGACAGCTATGATAGGATAGTTATGATAGGACAGCTATGATAGGACAGTTATGACAGGACAGTTATGATAGGACAGCTATGATAGGACAGTTATGATAGGACAGCTATGATAGGACAGCTATGATAGGACAGTTATGATAGGACAGTTATGACAGAAAAGCTATGATAGGAAATCTATGATAGGACAGCTATGATAGGACAGTTATGATAGGACAGTTATGACAGGAAAGCTATGATAGGACAGCTATGACAGGACAGCTATGATAGGACAACTATGATAGGAAAGTTATGATATGACAGTTATGATAGGACAGTTATGATAGGACAGATATGATAGGACAGCTATGATAGAACAGCTATGATAGGAAAGCTATGACAGGACAGCTATGATAGGACAGCTATGACAGGACAGCTATGACAGGAAAGCTATAATAGGACAGTTATGATAGGACAGTTATGACAGGAAAGCTATGATAGGACAGCTATGATAGGACAGTTATGACAGGACAGCTATGATAGGACAGTTATGATAGGACAGCTATGATAGGAAAGCTGGGACAGGACAGCTATGATAGGACAGCTGTGACGGGACAGCTATGATACGACAGCTATGTTAGGACAGCTATGATAGGACAGATATGATAGGACAGCTATGATAGGACAGTTATGATAGGACAGTTATGACAGGAAAGCTAAGATAGGAAAGCTATGACAGGACAGCTATGATAGGACAGGTATGATAGGACAGCTATGATAGAACAGCTATGATAGTACAGTTATGATAGGACAGTTATGACAGGAAAGCTATGATAGGAAAGCTATGACAGGACAGCTATGACAGGACATCTATGATAGGACAGTTATGATAGGACAGCTATGACAGGAAAGCTATGACAGGACAGCTATGACAGGACAGTTATGATAGGACAGCTATGATAGGACAGCTATGATAGGACAGTTGTGATAGGACAGCTATGATAGGATAGTTATGATAGGACAGGTATTACAGGAAAGCTATGATAGGAAAGCTATGACAGGAGAGCTATGATACGACAGCTATGATAGGACAGCTATGATAGGACAACTATAAAGGACAGCTATGACAGGAAAGCTATAATAGGACAGTTATGATAGGACAGTTATGACAGGAAAGCTATGATAGCACAGCTATGATAGGACAGTTATGACAGGACAGCTATGATAGGACAGTTATGATAGGACAGCTATGATAGGAAAGCGGTGACAGGACAGCTATGATAGGACAGCTGTGACGGGACAGCTATGATACGACAGCTATGATAGGACAGCTATGATAGTACAGTTATGATAGGACAGCTATGATAGGACAGTTATGATAGGACAGCTATGATAGGACAGTTATGATAGGACAGTTATGACAGGAAAGGTATGATAGGAAAGCTATGACAGGACAGCTATGATAGGACAGGTATGATAGGACAGCTATGATAGAACAGCTATGATAGTACAGTTATGATAGGACAGTTATGACAGGAAAGCTATGATAGGAAAGCTATGACAGGACAGCTATGACAGGACATCTATGATAGGACAGTTATGATAGGACAGTTATGACAGGAAAGCTATGACAGGACAGCTATGACAGGACAGTTATGATAGGACAGCTATGATAGGACAGCTATGATAGGACAGTTGTGATAGGACAGCTATGATAGGATAGTTATGATAGGACAGTTATTACAGGAAAGCTATGATAGGAAAGCTATGACAGGAGAGCTATGATACGACAGCTATGATAGGACAGCTATGATAGGACAACTATGACAGGACAGCTATGACAGGAAAGCTATAATAGGACAGTTATGATAGGACAGTTATGACAGGAAAGCTATGATAGCACAGCTATGATAGGACAGTTATGACAGGACAGCTATGATAGGACAGTTATGATAGGACAGCTATGATAGGAAAGCTGTGACAGGACAGCTATGATAGGACAGCTGTGACGGGACAGCTATGATACGACAGCTATGATAGGACAGCTATGATAGTACAGTTATGATAGGACAGCTATGATAGGACAGTTATGATAGGACAGTTATGACAGGAAAGGTATGATAGGAAAGCTATGACAGGACAGCTATGATAGGACAGCTATGATAGGACAGCTATGATAGGACAGTAATGATAGGACAGTTATGACAGGAAAGCTATGATAGGAAAGCTATGACAGGACAACTATGACAGGACAGCTATGATAGGACAGCTATGATAGGACAGTTATGATAGGACAGCTATGATAGGATAGTTATGATAGGACAGTTATGACAGGAAAGCTAAGATAGGAAAGCTATGACAGGAGAGCTATGATAGGACAGCTATGATAGGACAGCTATGATAGAACAGCTATGATAGTACAGTTATGACAGGACGGCTATGACAGGACAGCTATGATAGGACAGTTATGATAGAACAGTTATGACAGGAAAGCTATGATAGGACAGCTATGATAGGACAGCTATGATAAGACAGCTATGACAAGACAGCTATGATAGGACAGTTATGACAGGAAAGCTATGACAGGACAGCTATGATTGGACAGTTATGATAGGAAAGCTATGATAGAACAGTTATGACAGGACAGCTATGACAGGACAGCCATGATAGGACAGCTATGACAGGACAGCTATAATAGGACAGTTATGATAGGACAGCTATGACAGTACAGCTATGATAGGACAGCTATGATAGGACAGTTATGATAGGACAGCTATGACAGGACAGCTATGATAGAACAGTTATGATAGAACAGCTATGACAGGACAGCTATGACAGGACAGCTATGATAGGACAGTTATGATAGGGCAGCTATGATAGGGCAGCTATGATAGAACAGCTATGACAGGAAAGCTATGACAGGACAGCTATGATAGGACAGCTATGACAGGAAAGCTATGATAGGACAGCTATGACAGGAAAGCTATGATAGGACAGTTATGTTAGGACAGTTATGACAGGAAAGCTATGATAGGACAGCTATGATAGGACAGTTATGACAGGACAGCTATGATAGGACAGTTATGATAGGACAGCTATGATAGGACAGCTATGATAGGAAAGCTGTGACAGGACAGCTATGATAGGACAGCTATGATAGGACAGCTATGATAGGACAGCTATGATAGGACAGTTATGATAGGACAGCTATGATAGGACAGTTATGATAGGACAGTTATGAGAGGAAAGCTATGATAGGAAAGCTATGACAGGACAGCTATGATAGGACAGCTATGATAGGACAGCTATGATAGGACAGCTATGATAGGACAGCTATGATAGGACAGCTATGATAGGACATTTATGATAGGACAGTTATGACAGGAAAGCTATGATAGGAAAGCTATGACAGGAGAGCTATGATAGGACAGCTATGATAGGACAGCTATGATAGAACAGCTATGATAGTACAGTTATGACAGGACGGCTATGATAGGACAGTTATGACAGGACGGCTATGATAGGACAGTTATGATAGGACAGTTATGATAGGACAGCTATGACAGGACAGCTATGACAGGACAGCTACGACAGGACAGCTATGATAGGACAGTTATGATAGAACAGTTATATCAGGAAAGCTATGACAGGACAGCTATGACAGGACAGTTATGATAGGACAGCTATGATAGGACAGCTATGATAGGACAGTTGTGATAGGACAGCTATGATAGGATAGTTATGATAGGACAGTTATTACAGGAAAGCTATGATAGGAAAGCTATGACAGGAGAGCTATGATACGACAGCTATGATAGGACAGCTATGATAGGACAGCTATGACAGGACAGCTATGATAGGAAAGCTATAATAGGACAGTTATGATAGGACAGTTATGACAGGAAAGCTATGATAGCACAGCTATGATAGGACAGTTATGACAGGACAGCTATGATAGGACAGCTGTGACGGGACAGCTATGATACGACAGCTATGATAGGACAGCTATGATAGTACAGTTATGATAGGACAGCTATGATAGGACAGTTATGATAGGACAGTTATGACAGGAAAGCTATGATAGGAAAGCTATGACAGGACAGCTATGATAGGACAGCTATGATAGAACAGCTATGATAGTACAGTAATGATAGGACAGTTATGACAGGAAAGCTATGATAGGAAAGCTATGACAGGACAACTATGACAGGACAGCTATGATAGGACAGTTATGATAGGACAGTTATGACAGGAAAGCTATGACAGGACAGCTATGACAGGACAGTTATGATAGGACAGCTATGATAGGACAGCTATGATAGGACAGTTATGATAGGGCGGCTATGATAGGGCAGCTATGATAGAACAGCTACGACAGGAAAGCTATGACAGGACAGCTATGATAGGACAGCTATGACAGGAAAGCTATGATAGGACAGCTATGACAGGAAAGTTATAATAGGACAGTTATGTTAGGACAGTTATGACAGGAAAGCTATGATCGGACAGCTATGATAGGACAGTTATGACAGGACAGCTATGACAGGACAGCCATGATAGGACAGCTATGACAGGACAGCTATAATAGGACACTTATGATAGGACAGCTATGACAGTACAGCTATGATAGGACAGCTATGATAGGACAGTTATGATAGGACAGCTATAACAGGACAGCTATGATAGAACAGTTATGATAGAACAGCTATGACAGGACAGCTATGACAGGACAGCTATGATAGGACAGTTATGATAGGGCAGCTATGATAGGGCAGCTATGATAGATCAGCTATGACAGGAAAGCTATGACAGGACAGCTATGATAGGACAGCTATGACAGGAAAGCTATGATAGGACAGCTATGACAGGAAAGCTATAATAGGACAGTTATGTTAGGACAGTTATGACAGGAAAGCTATGATAGGACAGCTATGATAGGACAGTTATGACAGGACAGCTATGATAGGACAGTTATGATAGGACAGCTATGATAGGACAGCTATGATAGGAAAGCTGTGACAGGACAGCTATGATAGGACAGCTATGATAGGACAGCTATGATAGGACAGCTATGATAGGACAGTTATGATAGGACAGCTATGATAGGACAGTTATGATAGGACAGTTATGACAGGAAAGCTATGATAGGAAAGCTATGACAGGACAGCTATGATAGGACAGCTATGATAGGACAGCTATGATAGGACAGCTATGATAGGACAGCTATGATAGGACAGCTATGATAGGACAGTTATGATAGGACAGTTATGACAGGAAAGCTATGATAGGAAAGCTATGACAGGACAGCTATGATAGGACAGCTATGATAGGACAGCTATGATAGAACAGCTATGATAGTACAGTTATGACAGGACGGCTATGATAGGACAGTTATGACAGGACAGTTATGATAGGACAGTTATGATAGGACAGCTATGACAGGACAGCTATGACAGGACAGCTACGACAGGACAGCTATGATAGGACAGTTATGATAGAACAGTTATGTCAGGAAAGCTATGACAGGACAGCTATGACAGGACAGTTATGATAGGACAGCTATGATAGGACAGCTATGATAGGACAGTTGTGATAGGACAGCTATGATAGGATAGTTATGATAGGACAGTTGTTACAGGAAAGCTATGATAGGAAAGCTATGACAGGAGAGCTATGATAGGACAGCTATGATAGGACAGCTATGATAGGACAGCTATGACAGGACAGCTATGACAGGAAAGCTATAATAGGACAGTTATGATAGGACAGTTATGACAGGAAAGCTATGATAGCACAGCTATGATAGGACAGTTATGACAGGACAGCTATGATAGGACAGTTATGATAGGACAGCTATGATAGGAAAGCTATGACAGGACAGCTATGATAGGACAGCTGTGAAGGGACAGCTATGATACGACAGCTATGATAGGACAGCTATGATAGTACAGTTATGATAGGACAGCTATGATAGGACAGTTATGATAGGACAGTTATGACAGGAAAGCTATGATAGGAAAGCTATGACAGGACAGCTATGATAGGACAGCTATGATAGGACAGCTATGATAGAACAGCTATGATAGTACAGTAATGATAGGACAGTTATGACAGGAAAGCTATGATAGGAAAGCTATGACAGGACAACTATGACAGGACAGCTATGATAGGACAGCTATGATAGGACAGTTATGATAGGACAGTTATGACAGGAAAGCTATGACAGGACAGCTATGACAGGACAGTTATGATAGGACAGCTATGATAGGACAGCTATGATAGGACAGTTATGATAGGAAAGCTATGATAGGATAGTTATGATAGGACAGTTATGACAGGAAAGCTATGATAGGAAAGCTATGACAGGAGAGCTATGATAGGACAGCTATGATAGGACAGCTATGATAGAACAGCTATGATAGTACAGTTATGACAGGACGGCTATGACAGGACAGCTATGATAGGACAGTTATGATAGAACAGTTATGACAGGAAAGCTATGATAGGACAGCTATGATAGGACAGCTATGATAAGACAGCTATGACAAGACAGCTATGATAGGACAGTTATGACAGGACAGCTATGACAGGACAGCTATGATTGGACAGTTATGATAGGAAAGCTATGATAGAACAGTTATGACAGGACAGCTATGACAGGACAGCCAGGATAGGACAGTTATGACAGGACAGCTATGACAGGACAGCTATGATAGGACAGTTATGATAGGACAGCTATGACAGTACAGCTATGATAGGACAGCTATGATAGGACAGTTATGATAGGACAGCTATGACAGGACAGCTATGATAGAACAGTTATGATAGAACAGCTATGACAGGACAGCTATGACAGGACAGCTATGATAGGACAGTTATGATAGGGCAGCTATGATAGGGCAGCTATGATAGAACAGCTATGATAGGAAAGCTATGACAGGACAGCTATGATAGGACAGCTATGACAGGACAGCTATGACAGGAAAGCTATAATAGGACAGTTATGATAGGACAGTTATGACAGGAAAGCTATGATAGGACAGCTATGACAGGAAAGCTATAATAGGACAGTTATGTTAGGACAGTTATGACAGGAAAGCTATGATAGGACAGCTATGATAGGACAGTTATGACAGGACAGCTATGATAGGACAGTTATGATAGGACAGCTATGATAGGACAGCTATGATAGGAAAGCTGTGACAGGACAGCTATGATAGGACAGCTATGATAGGACAGCTATGATAGGACAGCTATGATAGGACAGTTATGATAGGACAGCTATGATAGGACAGTTATGATAGGACAGTTATGACAGGAAAGCTATGATAGGAAAGCTATGACAGGACAGCTATGATAGGACAGCTATGATAGAACAGCTATGATAGTACAGTTATGATAGGACAGTTATGACAGGAAAGCTATGATAGGAAAGCTATGACAGGACAGCTATGATAGGACAGCTATGATAGGACAGTTATGATAGGACAGTTATGACAGGAAATCTATGACAGGACAGCTATGACAGGACAGTTATGACAGGACAGCTATGATAGGACAGTTATGATAGGACAGTTATGACAGGAAAGCTATGACAGGACAGCTATGACAGGACAGTTATGATAGGACAGCTATGATAGGACAGCTATGATAGGACAGTTATGATAGGAAAGCTATGATAGGATAGTTATGATAGGACAGTTATGACAGGAAAGCTATGATAGGAAAGCTATGACAGGAGAGCTATGATAGGACAGCTATGATAGGACAGCTATGATAGAACAGCTATGATAGTACAGTTATGACAGGACGGCTATGACAGGACAGCTATGATAGGACAGTTATGATAGAACAGTTATGACAGGAAAGCTATGATAGGACAGCTATGATAGGACAGCTATGATAAGACAGCTATGACAAGACAGCTATGATAGGACAGTTATGACAGGACAGCTATGACAGGACAGCTATGATTGGACAGTTATGATAGGAAAGCTATGATAGAACAGTTATGACAGGACAGCTATGACAGGACAGCCAGGATAGGACAGTTATGACAGGACAGCTATGACAGGACAGCTATGATAGGACAGTTATGATAGGACAGCTATGACAGTACAGCTATGATAGGACAGCTATGATAGGACAGTTATGATAGGACAGCTATGACAGGACAGCTATGATAGAACAGTTATGATAGAACAGCTATGACAGGACAGCTATGACAGGACAGCTATGATAGGACAGTTATGATAGGGCAGCTATGATAGGGCAGCTATGATAGAACAGCTATGATAGGAAAGCTATGACAGGACAGCTATGATAGGACAGCTATGACAGGACAGCTATGACAGGAAAGCTATAATAGGACAGTTATGATAGGACAGTTATGACAGGAAAGCTATGATAGGACAGCTATGACAGGAAAGCTATAATAGGACAGTTATGTTAGGACAGTTATGACAGGAAAGCTATGATAGGACAGCTATGATAGGACAGTTATGACAGGACAGCTATGATAGGACAGTTATGATAGGACAGCTATGATAGGACAGCTATGATAGGAAAGCTGTGACAGGACAGCTATGATAGGACAGCTATGATAGGACAGCTATGATAGGACAGCTATGATAGGACAGTTATGATAGGACAGCTATGATAGGACAGTTATGATAGGACAGTTATGACAGGAAAGCTATGATAGGAAAGCTATGACAGGACAGCTATGATAGGACAGCTATGATAGAACAGCTATGATAGTACAGTTATGATAGGACAGTTATGACAGGAAAGCTATGATAGGAAAGCTATGACAGGACAGCTATGATAGGACAGCTATGATAGGACAGTTATGATAGGACAGTTATGACAGGAAATCTATGACAGGACAGCTATGACAGGACAGTTATGATAGGACAGTTATGATAGGACAGCTATGATAGGACAGCTATGATAGGACAGTTATGATAGGACAGCTATGATAGGACAGTTATGATAGGACAGTTATGACAGGAAAGCTATGATAGGAAAGCTATGACAGGAGAGCTATGATAGGACAGCTATGATAGGACAGCTATGATAGAACAGCTATGACAGGACAGCTATGATAGGACAGTTATGATAGAACAGTTATGACAGGAAAGCTATGATAGGACAGCTATGATAGGACAGCTATGATAAGACAGCTATGACAAGACAGCTATGATAGGACAGTTATGACAGGACAGCTATGACAGGACAGCTATGATTGGACAGTTATGATAGGAAAGCTATGATAGAACAGTTATGACAGGACAGCTATGACAGGACAGCCATGATAGGACAGTTATGACAGGACAGCTATGACAGGACAGCTATGACAGGACAGCCATGATAGGACAGTTATGACAGGACAGCTATGACAGGACAGCTATGATAGGACAGTTATGATAGGACAGCTATGACAGTACAGCTATGATAGGACAGCTATGATAGGACAGTTATGATAGGACAGCTATGACAGGACAGCTATGATAGAACAGTTATGATAGAACAGCTATGACAGGACAGCTATGACAGGACAGCTATGATAGGACAGTTATGATAGGGCAGCTATGATAGAACAGCTATGACAGGACAGCTATGACAGGACAGCTATGATAGGACAGCTATGACAGGACAGCTATGACAGGAAAGCTATAATAGGACAGTTATGATAGGACAGTTATGACAGGAAAGCTATGATAGGACAGCTATGACAGGAAAGCTATAATAGGACAGTTATGTTAGGACAGTTATGACAGGAAAGCTATGATAGGACAGCTATGATAGGATAGTTATGACAGGACAGCTATGATAGGACAGTTATGATAGGACAGCTATGATAGGACAGCTATGATAGGAAAGCTGTGACAGGACAGCTATGATAGGACAGCTATGATAGGACAGCTATGATAGGACAGCTATGATAGGACAGTTATGATAGGACAGCTATGATAGGACAGTTATGATAGGACAGTTATGACAGGAAAGCTATGATAGGAAAGCTATGACAGGACAGCTATGATAGGACAGCTATGATAGAACAGCTATGATAGTACAGTTATGATAGGACAGTTATGACAGGAAAGCTATGATAGGAAAGCTATGACAGGACAGCTATGATAGGACAGCTATGATAGGACAGTTATGATAGGACAGTTATGACAGGAAATCTATGACAGGACAGCTATGACAGGACAGTTATGATAGGACAGCTATGATAGGACAGCTATGATAGGACAGCTATGATAGGACAGTTATGATAGGACAGCTATGATAGGACAGTTATGATAGGACAGTTATGACAGGAAAGCTATGATAGGAAAGCTATGACAGGAGAGCTATGATAGGACAGCTATGATAGGACAGCTATGATAGAACAGCTATGATAGTACAGTTATGACAGGACGGCTATGATAGGACAGTTATGACAGGACAGCTATGATAGGACAGTTATGATAGGACAGTTATGATAGGACAGCTATGACAGGACAGCTATGACAGGACAGCAACGACAGGACAGCTATGATAGGACAGTTATGATAGAACAGTTATGTCAGGAAAGCTATGATAGGACAGCTATGATTGGACAGTTATGATAGGAAAGCTATGATAGAACAGTTATGACAGGACAGCTATGACAGGACAGCTATGACAGGACAGTTATGACAGGACAGCTATGACAGGACAGCTATGATAGGACAGTTATGATAGGACAGCTATGACAGTACAGCTATGATAGGACAGCTATGATAGGACAGTTATGATAGGACAGCTATGACAGGACAGCTATGATAGGACAATTATGATAGAACAGCTATGACAGGACAGCTCTGACAGGACAGCTATGATAGGACAGTTATGACAGGACAGCTATGATAGGACAGCTATGACAGGACAGTTATGACAGGACAGTTATGATAGGACAGTTATGACAGGAAAGCTATGATAGGAAAGCTATGACAGGACAGCTATGATAGGACAGCTATGATAGGACAGTCATGATAGGACAGTTATGATAGGACAGTTATGATAGGACAGCTATGACAGGAAAGCTATGATAGGACAGTTATGATAGGACAATTATGATAGGACAGTTATGACAGGAAAGCTATGATAGGACAGTTATGACAGGACAGCTATGACAGGACAGCTATGATAGGACAGCTATGACAGGACAGCTATGACAGGACAGCTATGACAGGACAGCTATGATAGGACAGCTATGACAGGACAGCTATTATAGGACAGCTATGATAGGACAGTTATGATAGGACAGCTATGACAGGACAGCTTTGATAGGACAGTTATGACAGGACAGCTATGATAGGACAGTTATGACAGGACAGCTATGACAGGACAGCTATGATAGGACAGTTATGATAGGAAAGCTATGATAGAACAGTTATGATAGGACAGCTATGACAGGACAGCTATGATAGGACAGCTATGACAGGACAGCTATGATAGGACAGCTATGATAGGACAGTTATGATAGGACAGCTATGACAGGACAGCTATGATAGGACAGTTATGATAGGACAGCTATGACAGGACAGCTATGATAAGACAGTTATGATAGAACAGCTATGACAGGACAGCTATGACAGGACAGCTATGATAGGACAGTTATGATAGAACAGCTATGATAGGACAGTTATGATAGGACAGTTATGACAGGAAATCTATGACAGGACAGCTATGACAGGACAGTTATGATAGGACAGCTATGACAGAACAGCTATGATAGGACAGTTATGATCACACTCCTAACTGCTGGCACTGTCATTTTCATTCCACTCATTCTGGCTTTCAAGACCAATAATCTATCCTAATAAGAGTAACAACAGTGCTAAATAGAGACAGATCTATTCTATTACAAACAGAGGACCAAAGCTATATATCTAAGTATCACTACCACATCACTTTCCACAAAACATTGTTTGTCATGTATAGCTAAACCTAGTGAACTCAAACACATTCCATGACCTACCGGTACACATTAATTTGACAAGACAACAAAAAGATCAGTACAAGCCACACTCAACTTATACAGATAGGGTTGTTAATGTAACAACAATCACCATTTTATCACAATATGAACAATCAGACACACAACTCACACAGTATACAAGGAACACCATTTTAAAAATATTTTGAAAATATTTATTTTAAATCAAAATAAATTTTAAACTGTGACAACAAAGTAAGAGCAATAAAATACCAGAATAATACCACTATGTCTTCAATCCTTCAGTAACACGAACACATTTTACATTTTTTTTCAACATATACAATGTAGTTTTCATTCAGTATAAAACAAGCTAGTTTTTACATCTTTCCAGCAGCTTTATATTTCAGATAAAGTGGATCTTTCTCTTTTGCAGTAAATGTGAAGGTCTTTTTAGGATAATAGTCACTTTGCATTTCAATATTCTCCATGACATCTAATAAGAGATGAGCTTTTCCAATATTCATACCTGGAGCATCAAAGTTTACATGGGTGAAATGAACATGTAAGTGATAGTAGGATGGCTGATAATGCAGATATACACGCAACTGATTCTCTTTCACTCCATATTTGGTGCATATAGCTTCCTGAAAGGAAAATATACAAGAAGAATTTAGAATGTGCAATATTAGAGGATTTGAACACAAAAATGCATTACATTATACCTTGTCTGCCAAAGTTATTCTCTTTTTACATTATAACTTGCCTATCTAAAATATTCTCTTTTTAGTACCTCTTTGGACAATATCTGAAGACGAGGACTTCTGTGCATGCATGTGTGCGTCTGGACCTATATCTTAGACAAGCCTGGACCAATAACATTCAAACTTCACACATACATCATACATAATATTATTCTACATCTGTCACCGCAACGTCATTAGTTACAGCGTGCCTTATTTTTGCAGTATTGCACTGGGTATTTTCATACTACCATATTAGGAAACGCGGATTCCAAATATGGAACGATTACGTGCATGAGGGTCCTCTAATAATAACAACATGGCAGCCCCCAGGTTTTGATCGGACCCCACACAATGAAATTCACTAAATCTGTTCTAAACGTTTTGTATTTCGGCATTCCCATGATGTATTCCTGGGAAGAAAAGATGTATAATAATTAAGTTATTATGAGGATACTGCAAAGTGTGCACTCAGACAGTATGCGGTCGCATCGGTCAATACTTCTGCTGTACTGTCTTCGTAATAACCTCATAAGCACATCAATGTGTTTCATGATCTGATTCAAGATGGCCAAATGGTGCTCATTTTTGTGTTTAAAAATCAAGCATATCTGGCATTCCGGAACAGAATCTCGGCTGTTTACAGATGAATTGTGTTCCAACTTTGTACATGCATTGGACATTATGGGACCTTGATGCATATCATTTTGTTTTTCAGATTAGATTCAAAATGGCCGACTGGTGGCCATTTTGTTTTAATGAATGCAGTTCTAGTGCCATATATCTGCCATGTTTGGATTTTATATATTCATACATCATGTCATAGATATACAGATGTATTGGTTAGACAATCCAATTCAAAAAGACAGAAATCATCAACAATAAAGCTTTTCTGGCATTCCAGAACAAGATCTCGATTTATAGATGGTTTTTGTTCAAATGTCTTACATACAATAGACAATATGTCATTTTGTTTTTCATATCTCTGTAATGTTTATGTTAAAACTATATTACTATCTTAAATTTGATAACTAACAGGGACATACATGGCTTGTGTAAGCTACCGGTATTCTCTCTCTACATAACTTGTCTGTTTGACACAACAAATTTCTAGTCATAGTTTCCTCACCTTCCCCTTCTTTGCTATATTATTCAGCAGTGGTAGGTGTTCTCTTCCGAGATCACGGAGCGACCTAATTCCTCTTTTATGACAAATACCAATAATATACAAGTTTTCTGTCAGTTTTTCATCCCATTTCATATCCGGCAATAGTATGAATCCAGTGTCTGTGTCTTCATCTTCAAAAATAATTCTATCAGATTCGGCTTTTTTATCAAGAATGTTGTAAACCCACTGTAAGATATGAAATATAAATTGTTATACATGTACCATAAAACCTCTATTAGGTCAAAAAAGTTTTGAGAAAGAGCATTATAATTTTATCTTTGTTATATAGAGGATATCAAATAAGTGGCCCTTGAGTGGAGGAACATATAAAACAGGGACAAATATTAATGAATCTGATGACGATATTTTATATTCTATTATTGATCCCATGTATCTGATTCACAACTATTTCCTCAATAAAAAATATGTGTGTATGCACATTTATTAGTGCATCTGATCTCATTTGCATACCAGAATGTCACTCCTTGAACATCGACAGTTTATTACCTTCGATTAATTCAATGAAGTCATCAATATATTTATAGCATAGACCTTAGAAAACAGGGACATGCAACTCTGACAAATTAAAATCCATGTGTGCAAACATGGGTTATAATCTCCAGTACTGCTAATCCCATTAATACCTGGTATTTATTGTTTATATGTTTGATAAATAATGCTGTGCCAATATTCACATTTTCCACAGTATGACAGATGGACTAGGCTATATCGGTTCTAAATATGACGACAAATTTACAGGTCATTGTTTACATGTAGATTTTTGCTCCTTTCCTGTTTTCATTGTGAAATATAAACCTTACCTTCATAATTTTTACTTCAGGCTATTTTTTTCAGTCCCTCTGAGGTGTTAATTGGTTAAGTAATTATAAGGTTGCATGTCCCTATTTTCTAAGGTCTATGGTTACAGCATTGGCATCCTTTCATGTAATTTTGTGGTAGTTCAATCTCACATTTCAGGAGTGATCGGCAAACAGTTTGTGAAATGAATTATGTGTGTTACCAAGATGAGGTTGATAGATTTAGATAAAGCAATGTTCACAAATTTGACATTAAAGCAAGAAATTATCAGTCGGTTGGAAAAACAGTTATCATGTTTTTGCACGATAAATGTAATAAATACAGTTAAAATGCAACATAAATAGCAGCAGATTTGACTCAACTTATTTAGTACCACATTTACACTACACACCTGTAAACTGAATGGCTGTGACTCAATAAATGGCAGCGTAATTTCCTGATATTCTTCTGCTGTTTCATTTATTAAGTATATTTGTTGAGCTGAGTATTTCATGATATGACGATCGGTGGCTGGATATATAATAGTTGTATTTATTCCTAAAAATTAATAAATATATGATTTAGTTTGAATTATAATGTATATTGTATTATACCAGTGTATTACATCTGTAAATGCATGATTGTGAGTGGACAAGACATTTTAATCGATGCAAACTGGCCTAAAATATTGATATATCATTTTTCAACATTCTAAACATAGTTGCAAATCTGAATATTAGACTGTACCTTAATGATTATGAATCACTACTAAATTGAGGTGCATGATAGTGACAAATAAACTCAAATAAACAACCCGTCTCAATTTTTCGCAGAGATTCTTTTACCAATTAAGGATAACTGCCATTCTACGCAGACTAAACACCAATGCATATAGATGAATGCTAATCCTGGAAAGCCATTCTGATATGCCAAAACTGACATTTGTTTCATGGTTAGACCCAGATTATCAAGTTTAATTTTAATTATTGTCAAAATTGAAAGTTACAGTTCACAAGCTGTATAATTTATTTATTTAAAATGAATAGTAGTAATCATCTATCAAACTTTATTTCATTGACATTTTGAATTTAAATATTTTCAACCAACAAAATATTACCTTGTCTGCTATTTCATGATATTTCTATTGACAAAACATACACATGCAAAACATCCATTTAACCGCAAGAATGAAGGTTTAGTTGAGGAAATCTGGGAAAACGTTTGCATTAAGTTGGTAGAGAATCTAAGGTTGAGGTAGTTATAAGGGTCTGTATCAAGTTTTTCGGTACTGCCATGGTTTGGGATTTTAAACATTGGTAAAATAATAATTCGTAAAATGGCAACCAAACTATGACCCCTTTATATTGTTGATCCACCACAAAGATATTTTGTTGCTCTGCATATTCATTAAATCTTAGTCAAGTACAAGTGATGTGAAAAATGGGAAAAAAGATTTCTAAATTTTATTGCATGCGGTCCACCCCAGACAAATATTTTGGTGAATGTCATTGTTGATGCAAGATGACCATCGTGAAGTATCTTGTTATGATTTCGATTTAGACAGCCGTGATTTCTTGTCAGATTAGTTGGGAAAAATTGTGTTTTCCGTTCACGATTATACCATAGACCTTAGAAAACAGGTCTATGATTATACTAGTAATTCCGACTTGTAGGATTTGGTGAGGCTCACCATTTACCTACCCGGGCCTCTATTGAGTTGATTATGTTAATACCGTTAAGATCTGGAGGCGGTGAACTAGTGTACACTCCATATATGTCATTCTGCATAACTTGTTTGAGATCTGTAGTCGATGTCAGCATGGCAGAAATACTTTGTTTATCAAACGGCGTCTTCTCCATCAACACGACCGCATCGTCGTCTGAACCCTCGAAACTGCCGTGTACAAATATGCATTTGTTTCGTGTGTTTTCGTTGAGCACTTTGATTAGTTTGAATCCAGCAAAATTATCTCGGGCTTCTGCAGCATCCCCACTTTCCAATTTTCTCATTTTAGCCGGGGTAGCTTTGTCATCTTCCGTCACATGTTTCTCGCTGTGGTCGGCCATCTTGATTGTTGTTGTGTTGATCGATGTGGACGTTGAGGGCGTTTGTTATAAGTTTTAAAATTACAATCCCACATTGCAAGAGGGAGGTGTGTATGGCGGGCCATTAGTGCAATAAATAGCATGCGTCGATAACGACTAAGCGATGGCAATAACGACAAAAATATAAGACGATATCGACTAAAATTACCCAATCAGAAAGCCCAAATGTCGTTATCGATGTGTATTTGTCGTTATCGTTGTCCTAACATCGTTATCGATATTTATGCTCCGTTAGTGCAAAAAATAACGCAGCGTTATTGAGAAGCGTTTGGCGATAACGTTGTTAATTAGGCGATAACGACATCACTGGGTCGTTATTGACGTGGTGGGGTAACAAGTGTTTAGACTGAAAGTCGATATCGACATGAAGTTGCTACTAAATGGCGATATCGACGTTAACAATTAAACAGTGTTTAGCTGGGAAGCGATAACGATTGCACAAGTGTTTAGCAAGAAGCGTTATCAATAGATCATATTTGGTTTTAGGCGATATCGATATAAACGTGTTATAAGTGTTTAACCATAAAGAAATAACTAACTGAGAAGTAGTCAATGGTGTTTAGAAATAAATCAAATCATCGAGGCTTTATCAATGGCGATTTGTCGATAACAAAGTGTGTTGGATGATATGTTCAATGTAATTTTTACGTTTTATATCAAACGTAAATGTCAGTAACGTCACGCTTGTAAAGGATTTCGGCAGAAATAGTGCGGCAAACATTAAATTCGTGATCCACATAGGCAATTAGCATAAGTTATTGTCTTAACTATCTAAAGATGCCAATAACGATCCGTGGTACATCATGGCCATTTTACAATGTAATCTCACCCTTACAATTACACCCCTTTCACCCCTGGATTACACGAAGAACTGCAGTCAGATGTTGATAAGTCGTTACAATTGGTCAGGCAGTTTGTTTTGAAATTTACTTCATCTGTTCAAAATGTTGGCAACAACCCGGTAATTATCAAAGGCGTGATTGACAGGTCAACAACAACAAAATTAAAATGTAGCAAGGCTTGTTCATTTCGATAGACACCATGGCGGCTCGGTACAAATAAACTGATTTGAATAACAGAACAAATATTCCCAGTTCGTTCCTACACACGCGGAAGGTAGGTTGCTAGTTGTGCCAGACAAATTCAAGATGATGGAAATTCGCGAGCCGGAGATGTTAATCAAAGTACATTATATGTACTATGGAAGTGTACGAATCACCCCAATTTACATCACTGAAACTCGGTTACAGCAGATGTCTTTCGAAGATTTTGTTGGACTAATCAACAGAGAAATTGAATACCTCGGTCGGATGGAAGCAACACGCATTCAAGTACTCGATGATGAAAACCAAAAGGTGGATTTACCACGGAATGACCGGTTTAAACTTCTACTCACTGACAACACAGTGCGCTCAAATAGTGGGACACTGAAATTACAAATACACGTGGTGGACGGGAAATCCCCAGCGATAAAGTCCTCTGAGACCAAAGAATACGTAGACACCGACAACGACACTTCCATGTCACCGATAATTCCAACAGGGTAACACCCGCAAAAATTCCGACGTGCAAAGCCCTATCGATCCGTGGTACATCATGGCCATTTTACAATGTAATCTCATCCTTGCAATTAATTAAATACAAATTTAGTATATTAGTCTTATTTTTGACTCGTTGTTAACATAACTCTGTACTATGGTATTTGTGATATATGAATTGGGTGCCATAGGATGGTACTTGATGGCCAACCAATCTAATCAAATATGTATTTTGCATTGTACAAGTGCAAATAAGTTATTACGAAATTAGGATATTATTACCAGCTGTTTTAAACGCATGCGCATTGGCCGATCCTGTCAAATCTTGTCATCTGTTTTGGGCGTGTCTGGTCGATGTGAAATTGCTTCAGCCATTGGGTAACGGAATTAACTGGTGTCTGTGTGAAAACCGTTGTAAAGTGGCGGTAAAATGAATTTGCGCGGTTTTTGCGCTGCCATTTTCTGAATGATTTGGAGCAGCAATTGATAACAAATCTTGTCCAAAATATGATATTAAATGGCCGAACATATAGAGAAATCAGTCTCGTATTGGAAAGCATGTTTCCGGGAAAGAGAGGTATCGAGATGGCGTGGCGGGGTGAGTAGATTTCCTCCCCAAGACGCCGAGTTGGGCGTAGGTACCGAGAGGGAGGCGGTGAATATGGTGTCGAGCGACCAACATAGTAAACTAAACTTAGAACTCGTGATACTGATGCAGACGACTATGGTCGAACAACCATGACAAATAAACGGCGGGACTTTGGTGTTGCACATTTGGCAATGAAATAAAAGACACGCCCACAGTTGGAAAACCAATAATTTTATTATTGGTCACGATGTAGCACGGATCATCTCCACGTTCTTTGCTATCCAGTGGCGGGATGAGCGGCTTCCTTTGTGTGCATTCAGCGTCAACTTCATGAGAGAAACACGACGCACTTGCTAAGCCCAACCGCCCGGTGGCGCCCTACTATTTTATTAATAACCAAATATACTATTATCCTGTTCCCGAATTGGACATGTGTTTACTTGGAGTAATTTCAAATTCTACGCCAGGTCCTTAGTAATTAATGATTCCACGTATTTATTTGGCCGTTATTTGACAGACGTAAAATGCCATAATGTTAATTCGCGGAAATTTAAACACACTGATACTGATAATGAATTACAAATTTGCCGAAAAATACTAAATTTGCTATCCCATGGAAATAATTTAAATCAAAATATTTGGCAATATATTAAGTTTTCCGTCGCATGCACACGATTGAAATATCATATAAAATGGGCCTAATATACTAATGTTGTATTTATTTAATTGTAAGAACGAGTTTACATCCTGGAATGGGCACGATGTACCACGGATCAAAGATGCCAATAACGCCATTCATTTAAGCGATATCGCCGTAGCTTATGGCGTTATCGATGCAAAATTGTCAATAACGCCATAAGCTACGGCAATATCGCCGTAGCTAATGGCGTTATCGATGTAAATGTGCCAATAACGACATTCATTAAGACGACATCGCTGTAGCGTATGGCGTTATCGATGTACAAGTATCAATAACGCCATTCATTTAGGCGATATCGCCGTAGCTTATAGCGTTGTCGATGTAAAGATGACAATAACGCCATTCATTTAGGCGATATCGCCGTAGCTTATGGCGTTATCGATGCAAAGATGTCAATAACGCCATTCATTTATTCGATATCGCCGTAGCTAATGGCGTTATTGGTGTAAATGTGCCAATAACGCCATTCATTTAAGCGATATCGCCGTAGCTTATGGCGTTATCGATGTAAAGATGCCAATAACGCCGTTCATTTAAGCGATATCGCCGTAGCTTATGGCGTTATGATGCAAAGTTGTAAATAACGCCATTCATTTAAGCGATATCGACATAGCTTATGGCGTTATTGGTGTAAAGATGCCAATAACGCCATTCGTAAGGCGTTATCGATTTAAAGTTGTTAGTACGGCGTTGGCAGTACACTGTATCTCACTAATGAGTCACGTGCTTGCGCCATATTGTATTTTAAACTAGCAATATGGGTGTTGGGGTTAAATTCGCGTCTTGGTTTTATGGTTTTTGTACACTGTTTATTTTGTGGATTTACGTGTGCAACATTCAAGTGCGAGCACCTCTACCGAACAGGGCAGAAAGAGTTCATAATGACAGAGTTCCAGATTTTCTCGAAAGATCAGTCCGGCTGATTTTGGATATTCAAAGAAGGTACGAAGTACTCTAACGTGCTCGCTTGTTCAATGTTGTATTGTTGTTATTTCTAGTTACCATTTATATTTTTCAGTACAATTTTAAAATAATGTTATTGTTTTGCTTCATGCTTTGTCCGTTTTGCTTGATTGCGTTTATGAGGCCACATTTGTTGTTATTATATGTACAGTACGTAATCTGGTATGTGTAAATTCGTTCATTTTGCACTATGGTTTTTTATGACTGTGATTTTTTGAGTTCATATTTGATACTTAGAGACAGTGTATAAACCTGATTATATTTTAGTTGAAATCCATCTATATTACCTTTATGCTTTGCATTATAATTACCAAATGTTGTGCTGTTCTACTGATATTTCTAGAACTCTTCAAAACATTTCAACAAAGCTTAGCATAATCCACATAAAGTTTATGTTTGTGTTGACATCTGTGCATATAATTATTAAATCAGATAGTTAGCAGACATCTCACAAGTACTTAACATATTTCAACGAATCATATTATAGTTGTTCTAGAATAATCTACTTAAAATTATTTCGGGTTGATATTCCTACATATTAATGCATAATTTGCATAAATTATTCAATTCACATCACACCACTTCACTGATATTTCAAAATCACCAAGTTGAATTAAACTTAGCGAACAATGCTCTCGACTAATCCACAGACATACCAAACAACATGTGAACTATGTCTACAAACTATGGTTACTATATATAATATATATATATAATGTTGGTGATATCTTATTATATTTTTTGATATTTTTTTTTAATTGTTAATTCTATTTCATGCCTTCGATTCCTGCAGCAAATGAAAGTTCTTTCTTAAGCTTTCTTTTATTATGATTTGTAAACAAATGTATTAGCTTATTTAATTACAATTTCTGTTTAATTTAACTTTAGGTTTGAACGCAGACAAGTCAATAATGTACGAGACTGTGAAGATGCCATCCAACAATTACAACAGTTACAGTTAAATGTTCATCGAATGAGTCTTCGATTGGCTTCATCTGCAGTGTTGCATGATAATTTGTGCCAAAACATTCAACAACTTATTGATTTTTTACGGAATCATCATATGTCGATTACAATTTCTCATCAATTTGTAACTGGCCATACGTCTCAACGTATATGTACAGGTAGTCGCGGTGCTTCAAAGTATGACATACCGAAAGAACAGCTAGAAATATTGCTTAAGTGTGGTTTCAGCGTTGCGAAAATTGTTAAAAATTAATTATTCGGCTGGGTATCAAGAAGAACTCTCTTTAATGTTATGAAACAATACGGACTCAGCGTACGCTCGCAATACACACAGATTGGAGATAATGAACTAGATTCCATAGTACGTGGCATAAATCATGAAAGACCAAACATAGGATATAAAGGAATGCATGGTCAGCTCTTGGCCCGGAAATACGTGTACAGAGACGTCGATGCCCAGAATCATTGTTGCGGGTTGACCCTGTTGGCGTAGCCACACGATGGTCACATGTTGTGATGAGAAGAAGATATCGAGTAAATTCGCCAAACTCCATCTGGCATATTGATGGACATCATGCTCTTATTAGGTGAGAACTCAAATCAGATCCTGGTGTATCGCCAATTGCATATCTGTGATACAAGTGCGCATTAAGTTGTTTTAAAACGTCTTCAATTAATGTTTCATTCTTTTCTATGCGAATACATAAATGTATTACTATTTTGTTGCTGTGCTGTATCAATTGAATACATATTAGGGAAAAAGACAACAGTAATACTTTGTTGATGATTCTGTACTTATCCTTTTTCACGTTTTAGGTGGAGATTGGTTATTCACGGTGCAATCGATGGATATTCAAGAATAACACCATATCTATACGTGTCACCAAACAACAGAGCAAAAGCAGCATTTCGTTTTTTCCTGTCAGGTGTGAAGAATTTTGGTTTACCAAGCTGTGTTCGTACAGACAAGGGAGGGGAGAATGTGCACATTGTCAATTTTATGGAGCGTGTGCGTGGAGCAAACCGTGGAAGCCATTTGACTGGAAGATCTGTTCATAATCAAAGGATAGAAAGACTTTGGCGAGATGTTTTCCAATTCGTTTGTGACACATTTTATAAAGTGTTCTATCACATGGAAGATACAGGGCTATTAGATTGCAACAATGAAATGCATTTATATGCCTTGCATCACGTTTATATTCCTCGAATCAACGATGCACTTCATCGTTGGGCAAATGGGTATAACAACCATAGATTGAGCTCAGAGCATAACTGGACGCCCCTTCAACTCTGGATTGGTGGTCTGATCCAACAACAAAATCTGCAGTCCACTGGGGTTCAGAGCGTGTTTAACAATCACATAGGGAATATTCCCGAGAATATTTTGGATGAGTTCGAAGTTGATAACGTGTTACTGGAAGAACCAGCTGATGACGAGATTGTAATAGTTCCTGACATTGACATTCATCTTAGTGAACAAAACGTACAACGACAGTCACTGCCAAATCCTTTACGACAAAGCGATTCACATGGAATAGACATTTATGCAGAGGTGCTTCTATACGTAGTAGAATGTTTACGAAATGTTGATCATAACTAGTACTGATAGGAATATTGTTTTGCTACGAACTGTGCAGTTATTAGTGTCCTTATGATATTGTATATTGTTTTGCTATGAACTGTGCAGTTATTAGTGTCCTTATGATATTGTATATTGTTTTGCTACGAACTGTGCAGTTATTAGTGTCCTTATGATATTGTATATTGTTTTGCTACGAACTGTGCAGTTATTAGTGTCCTTATGATATTGTATATTGTTTTTAATTAGTTGTTATGCACTGTTTTAGTAATAACAATTATCTCGTTTTAGCATTTAGCGTACTTTTTAATTCAGCAAGAATTATTAATTATTGTTAATTCTGCATTAGTTTCTTTCGTCTTGGGTGGCCCAACTGACGGTGTAGAAAGTCTGTGTAGTTGGATACAATGAAAATGTCCCCCAAACTATTTGATAATTATTTTTTGAAATTTTGAACCCCAAATAAGCACCCATCAGCCGTGAAATCCCCAGGGCGATTTTTTGGATGGACGAATTTACGGCAGAATCCGGTATTATATAAAGAAAGTATTCTTATGGACATCTCGCGTATATTGCCGATGTTTTATACTGTTTGTAGATTGCATATGAAAGTGGTTGTTGATGCCCCTCCTATTATTCGACGTCGTTGACAATGCGATAACAATGCCACTCGCACTGTGCACATTTTAGCACTAGATCTAGTGCCATATTAGCACTAGATCTAGTGGCATTTTAGCGCTAGATGTAGTACTTTTTCGGATTAGTGCTACTAGTACTAACTACTCGCACTACACCCATTGCGACACATTTATATACATGTTCATACGAAAGATATACCAGCATTTCCAAGACTTGCATCCTGCCAATTTAAAAAAATGAAACTAATAAAACAACCAACGTAAAAATATCAAAAACTATACTATACTGTACAGCATATAAAACTATTTAACAAATTAGGATGGACAACTTTTCTAACATTCTTTGTAAACGTAATAAAATGTTACAATGTCCACCACTCCATAATGCAAATACAAATAAATATGTGTTGAATATGACATTAATGCCTTTTAAGGTTGTGTTATCATTGGTATTTAATTAGTTGCTAGGATCACACCCATGTCGCCCTTCAAATATTTCCTACCCAATACTCTAATACAGCATAGTATTCATGTGCTCAATATATCTTAATTTTGATCATTTAATTATGGCATATCACTCTTAATAATAGATCAAAGTTTTCTCATACTCGCATGTTTGTTCATGACAACAATTGCATGATTTGTAAAATATAATAACACAAGTTTCAACTATGGTTACATTGTGCTGTGTGCCTCGGACATTTACCAGTTCGCGGGATCCAAATATCCCAATTAATTTCCGGAAACGTACCCGGATGCGCAGCAATCCACATTTGCACGTTTTATGTTGTTATTGTTTCTGATTGTTATGTGTTATTCATTTGTTACGCTACTATTTGTACCACGACATTATTTATTTGTTACGCTACTATTTGTACCACGACATTATTTATTTGTTACGCTACTATTTGTACCACATTATTTATTTGTTACGCTACTATTTGTACCACGACATTATTTATTTGTTACGCTACTATTTGTACCACGACATTATTTATTTGTTACGCTACTATTTGTACCACGACATTATTTATTTGTTACGCTACTATTTGTACCACGACATAATTCATTTGTTACGCTACTATTTGTACCACGACATTATTTATTTGTTACGCTACTATTTGTACAACGACATTATTTATTTGTTACGCTATCATTTGTACCACGACATTATTTATTTGTTGCGCTACTATTTGTACCACGACATTATTGATTTGTTACGCTACTATTTGTACCACGACATTATTTATTTGTTACGCTACCATTTGTACCACGACATTATTTATTTGTTGCGCTACTATTTGTACCACGACATTATTTATTTGTTACGCTACTATTTGTACCAAGACGTTGTTTATTTGTTACGCTACTATTTGTACCACGACATTATTTATTTGTTACGCTACTATTTGTACCACGACATTATTTATTTGTTACGCTACTATTTGTACCACGACATTATTTATTTGTTACGCTACTATTTGTACCACGACATTATTTATTTGTTACGCTACTATTTGTACCACGACATTGTTTATTTGTTACGCTACTATTTGTACCACGACATTATTTATTTGTTACGCTACTATTTGCACCACGACATTATTTATTTGTTACGCTACTATTTGTACCACGACATTATTTATTTGTTACGCTACTATTTGTACCACGACATTATTTATTTGTTACGCTACTATTTGTACCACGACATTATTTATTTGTTACGCTACTAGTTGTACCACGACATTATTTATTTGTTACGCTACTATTTGCACCACGACATTATTTATTTGTTACGCTACTATTTGTACCACGACATTATTTATTTGTTACGCTACTATTTGTACCACTACATTATTTATTTGTTACGCTACTATTTGTACCACGACATTATTTATTTGTTACGCTACTATTTGTACCACGACATAATTTATTTGTTACGCTACTATTTGTACCACGACATTATTTATTTGTTACGCTACTATTTGTACCACGACATTATTTATTTGTTACGCTACTATTTGTACCACGACATAATTTATTTGTTACGCTACTATTTGTACCACGACATTATTTATTTGTTACGCTACTATTTGCACCACGACATTATTTATTTATTACGCTACTATTTGTACCACGACATTATTTATTTGTTACGCTACTATTTGTACCACGACATTATTTATTTGTTACGCTACTATTTGTACCACGACATTATTTATTTGTTACGCTACTATTTGTACCACGACATTATTTATTTGTTACGCTACTATTTGCACCACGACATTATTTATTTGTTACGCTACTATTTGCACCACGACATTATTTATTTGTTACGCTACTATTTGTACCACGACATTATTTATTTGTTACGCTACTATTTGTACCACGACATTATTTATTTGTTACGCTACTATTTGTACCACGACATTATTTATTTGTTACGCTACTATTTGTACCACGACATAATTTATTTGTTACGCTACTATTTGTACCACGACATTATTTATTTGTTACGCTACTATTTGTACCACGACATTATTTATTTGTTACGCTACTATTTGTACCACGACATTATTTATTTGTTACGCTACTATTTGTACCACGACATTATTTATTTGTTACGCTACTATTTGTACCACGACATTATTTATTTGTTACGCTACTATTTGTACCACGACATTATTTATTTGTTACGCTACTATTTGTACCACGACATTATTTATTTGTTACGCTACTATTTGTACCACGACATAATTTATTTGTTACGCTACTATTTGTACCACGACATTATTTATTTGTTACGCTACTATTTGTACCACGACATTATTTATTTGTTACGCTACTATTTGCACCACGACATTATTTATTTATTACGCTACTATTTGTACCACGACATTATTTATTTGTTACGCTACTATTTGTACCACGACATTATTTATTTGTTAAGCTACTATTTGTACCACGACATTATTTATTTGTTACGCTACTATTTGTACCACGACATTATTTATTTGTTACGCTACTATTTGCACCACGACATTATTTATTTGTTACGCTACTATTTGCACCACGACATTATTTATTTGTTACGCTACTATTTGTACCACGACATTATTTATTTGTTACGCTACTATTTGTACCACGACATTATTTATTTGTTACGCTACTATTTGTACCACGACGTTATTTATTTGTTACGCTACTATTTGTACCACGACATAATTTATTTGTTACGCTACTATTTGTACCACGACATTATTTATTTGTTACGCTACTATTTGTACCACGACATTATTTATTTGTTACGCTACTATTTGTACCACGACATTATTTATTTGTTACGCTACTATTTGTACCACGACATAATTTATTTGTTACGCTACTATTTGTACCACGACATTATTTATTTGTTACGCTACTATTTGTACCACGACATTATTTATTTGTTACGCTACTATTTGTACCACGACATTATTTATTTGTTACGCTACTATTTGTACCACGACATAATTTATTTGTTACGCTACTATTTGTACCACGACATTATTTATTTGTTACGCTACTATTTGTACCACGACATTATTTATTTGTTACGCTACTATTTGTACCACGACATTATTTATTTGTTACGCTACTATTTGTACCACGACATTATTTATTTGTTACGCTACTATTTGTACCACGACATAATTTATTTGTTACGCTACTATTTGTACCACGACATTATTTATTTGTTACGCTACTATTTGTACCACGACATTATTTATTTGTTACGCTACTATTTGTACCACGACATAATTTATTTGTTACGCTACTATTTGTACCACGACATTATTTATTTGTTACGCTACTATTTGTACCACGACATTATTTATTTGTTACGCTACTATTTGCACCACGACATTATTTATTTGTTACGCTACTATTTGTACCACGACATTATTTATTTGTTACGCTACTATTTGCACCACGACATTATTTATTTGTTACGCTACTATTTGTACCACGACATTATTTATTTGTTACGCTACTATTTGTACCACGACATTATTTATTTGTTACGCTACTATTTGTACCACGACATTATTTATTTGTTACGCTACTATTTGTACCACGACATTATTTATTTGTTACGCTACTATTTGTACCACGACATTATTTATTTGTTACGCTACTATTTGTACCACGACATTATTTATTTGTTACGCTACTATTTGTACCACGACATTATTTATTTGTTACGCTACTATTTGTACCACGACATTATTGATTTGTTACGCTACTATTTGTACCACGACATTATTTATTTGTTACGCTACTATTTGTACCACGACATTATTTATTTGTTACGCTACTATTTGTACCACGACATTATTTATTTGTTACGCTACTATTTGTACCACGACATTATTTACGCTACTATTTGTACCACGACATTATTGATTTGTTTCGCTACTATTTGTACCACGACATTATTTATTTGTTACGCTACTATTTGTACTACGACATTATTTATTTGTTACGCTACTATTTGTACCACGACATTATTTATTTGTTACGCTACTATTTGTACCACGACATTATTGATTTGTTATGCTACTATTTGTACCACGACATTATTTATTTGTTACGCTACTATTTGTACTACGACATTATTTATTTGTTACGCTACTATTTGTACCACGACATTATTTATTTGTTACGCTACTATTTGTACCACGACATAATTTATTTGTTACGCTACTATTTGTACCACGACATTATTTATTTGTTACGCTACTATTTGTACCACGACATTATTTATTTGTTACGCTACTATTTGCACCACGACATTATTTATTTATTACGCTACTATTTGTACCACGACATTATTTATTTGTTACGCTACTATTTGTACCACGACATTATTTATTTGTTAAGCTACTATTTGTACCACGACATTATTTATTTGTTACGCTACTATTTGTACCACGACATTATTTATTTGTTACGCTACTATTTGCACCACGACATTATTTATTTGTTACGCTACTATTTGCACCACGACATTATTTATTTGTTACGCTACTATTTGTACCACGACATTATTTATTTGTTACGCTACTATTTGTACCACGACATTATTTATTTGTTACGCTACTATTTGTACCACGACGTTATTTATTTGTTACGCTACTATTTGTACCACGACATAATTTATTTGTTACGCTACTATTTGTACCACGACATTATTTATTTGTTACGCTACTATTTGTACCACGACATTATTTATTTGTTACGCTACTATTTGTACCACGACATTATTTATTTGTTACGCTACTATTTGTACCACGACATAATTTATTTGTTACGCTACTATTTGTACCACGACATTATTTATTTGTTACGCTACTATTTGTACCACGACATTATTTATTTGTTACGCTACTATTTGTACCACGACATTATTTATTTGTTACGCTACTATTTGTACCACGACATAATTTATTTGTTACGCTACTATTTGTACCACGACATTATTTATTTGTTACGCTACTATTTGTACCACGACATTATTTATTTGTTACGCTACTATTTGTACCACGACATTATTTATTTGTTACGCTACTATTTGTACCACGACATTATTTATTTGTTACGCTACTATTTGTACCACGACATAATTTATTTGTTACGCTACTATTTGTACCACGACATTATTTATTTGTTACGCTACTATTTGTACCACGACATTATTTATTTGTTACGCTACTATTTGTACCACGACATAATTTATTTGTTACGCTACTATTTGTACCACGACATTATTTATTTGTTACGCTACTATTTGTACCACGACATTATTTATTTGTTACGCTACTATTTGCACCACGACATTATTTATTTGTTACGCTACTATTTGTACCACGACATTATTTATTTGTTACGCTACTATTTGCACCACGACATTATTTATTTGTTACGCTACTATTTGTACCACGACATTATTTATTTGTTACGCTACTATTTGTACCACGACATTATTTATTTGTTACGCTACTATTTGTACCACGACATTATTTATTTGTTACGCTACTATTTGTACCACGACATTATTTATTTGTTACGCTACTATTTGTACCACGACATTATTTATTTGTTACGCTACTATTTGTACCACGACATTATTTATTTGTTACGCTACTATTTGTACCACGACATTATTTATTTGTTACGCTACTATTTGTACCACGACATTATTGATTTGTTACGCTACTATTTGTACCACGACATTATTTATTTGTTACGCTACTATTTGTACCACGACATTATTTATTTGTTACGCTACTATTTGTACCACGACATTATTTATTTGTTACGCTACTATTTGTACCACGACATTATTTACGCTACTATTTGTACCACGACATTATTGATTTGTTTCGCTACTATTTGTACCACGACATTATTTATTTGTTACGCTACTATTTGTACTACGACATTATTTATTTGTTACGCTACTATTTGTACCACGACATTATTTATTTGTTACGCTACTATTTGTACCACGACATTATTTATTTGTTACGCTACTATTTGTACCACGACATTATTTATTTGTTACGCTACTATTTGTACCACGACATTATTTATTTGTTACGCTACTATTTGTACCACGACGTTATTGATTTGTTACGCTACTATTTGTACCACGACATTATTTATTTGTTACGCTACTATTTGTACCACGACATTATTTATTTGTTACGCTACTATTTGTACCACGACATTATTTATTTGTTACGCTACTATTTGTACCACGACATTATTTATTTGTTACGCTACTATTTGTACCACGACATTATTTATTTGTTACGCTACTATTTGTACCACGACATTATTTATTTGTTACGCTACTATTTGTACCACGACATTATTGATTTGTTATGCTACTATTTGTACCACGACATTATTTATTTGTTACGCTACTATTTGTACTACGACATTATTTATTTGTTACGCTACTATTTGTACCACGACATTATTTATTTGTTACGCTACTATTTGTACCACGACATTATTTATTTGTTACGCTACTATTTGTACCACGACATTATTTATTTGTTACGCTACTATTTGTACCACGACATTATTTATTTGTTACGCTACTATTTGTACCACGACATTATTTATTTGTTACGCTACTATTTGTACCACGACATTATTTATTTGTTACGCTACTATTTGTACCACGACATTATTTATTTGTTACGCTACTATTTGTACCACGACATTATTTATTTGTTACGCTACTATTTGTACCACGACATTATTTATTTGTTACGCTACTATTTGTACCACGACATTATTGATTTGTTACGCTACTATTTGTACCACGACATTATTTATTTGTTACGCTACTTTTGTACCACGACATTATTTATTTGTTACGCTACTATTTGTACCACGACATTATTTATTTGTTACGCTACTATTTGTACCACGACATTATTTACGCTACTATTTGTACCACGACATTATTGATTTGTTTCGCTACTATTTGTACCACGACATTATTTATTTGTTACGCTACTATTTGTACTACGACATTATTTATTTGTTACGCTACTATTTGTACCACGACATTATTTATTTGTTACGCTACTATTTGTACCACGACATTATTTATTTGTTACGCTACTATTTGTACCACGACATTATTGATTTGTTACGCTACTATTTGTACCACGACATTATTTATTTGTTACGCTACTATTTGTACCACGACATTATTTATTTGTTACGCTACTATTTGTACCACGACATTTTTTATTTGTTACGCTACTATTTGTACCACGACATTATTTATTTGTTACGCTACTATTTGTACCACGACATTATTTATTTGTTACGCTACTATTTGTACCACGACATTATTTATTTGTTACGCTACTATTTGTACCACGACATTATTGATTTGTTATGCTACTATTTGTACCACGACATTATTTATTTGTTACGCTACTATTTGTACTACGACATTATTTATTTGTTACGCTACTATTTGTACCACGACATTATTTATTTGTTACGCTACTATTTGTACCACGACATTATTTATTTGTTACGCTACTATTTGTACCACGACATTATTTATTTGTTACGCTACTATTTGTACCACGACATTATTTATTTGTTACGCTACTATTTGTACCACGACATTCTTTATTTGTTACGCTACTATTTGTACCACGACATTATTTATTTGTTACGCTACTATTTGTACCACGACATTATTTATTTGTTACGCTACTATTTGTACCACGACATTATTTATTTGTTACGCTACTATTTGTACCACGACATTATTTATTTGTTACGCTACTATTTGTACCACGACATTATTTATTTGTTACGCTACTATTTGTACCACGACATTATTTATTTGTTACGCTACTATTTGTACCACGACATTATTTATTTGTTACGCTACTATTTGTACCACGACATTATTTATTTGTTACGCTACTATTTGTACCACGACATTATTTATTTGTTACGCTACTATTTGTACCAGGACATTATTTATTTGTTGCGCTACTATTTGTACCACGACATTATTTATTTGTTAGCTCGTGATTCAGTGTGATTGTCATTTAAATTTAGTTTAGTAAAATGTCAGACTAGTAATGTATTACTAGTCTGAGCGTCAACTAAACAACGAGCATTACTATACTAAAATTATTGGTAACGATACCATAGTTACAACGAGTTTGATCCATGAGCTCGTTACAGAAATGTACAATCTGGAATTAATCGATTTTTATACTAAATTGTATAATGAAAGTCGAACATTCTGAAAGCTAAATAAATTGAACGATTCGGTCAAGTACTGTTCTGCCCGATGAAGGGTTCAACAAAGAACCCCAAAACAGCACCATCACACTAGTGAATAATCCAATTACGGATAAATTTGAGTGCTGTATCGACACAGGCTTTCTTCGTATTCAGTTTCGTATTCCAATATTGTTTCCGTGTTTACTTCTATCAGAATCACACATGAAATATTTTAATACGGAATAATACATCTGTTACGTACTCGTAGTTAGCTAATGCAATACTGCCCTCAGTCGGTGAGTAGTTCGTCAATCCACCACCCCATCGATAATAAATGCATTGTTAGAGACAGTTTATACAAAATCACAGCAGAAAGTCACTGTGAAATAACTGTTAAACAACATAGTTGATAAAATTGTTGAGGGAAAGAATCAATAAAAAATTCTAAAATTGTATTTTTTGTCCTGTCCTGTCTTGTCTTGTCTTGATTTTTTTTTCAGTGGGTCTAAAAGTTTCAGATTTTTTTTACATGCATATAGTGTAGGATTGTTTTTTCAAGTATAGTCATAGAATTGTTTTTTTTTTTCACAAAATCTTCCTGCCCCCAGGATATCAAATGGTCCTCCCCTAAATAAATTAGATGCACTAATGAGTGCGGTGATCTCCAAATTAGACATGAACACTATTCAGAACAGGTCACAGATATGGGAAATTTACTTTCACTCGAGCAACGTGCAAAGTACTTAGAATTGGAATGATCTTGGGGTAATAATCAGAATAATCGACAAGAATCATTAGCTAAGGCTAACTGCACTTTGGTGTCATTAGAAGAACTTTTAGATATTTAGACCAATCATCAATTTTAAATTCATATAATAGTTTAGTTATACCAATTCTGGAATATGAAATACCTGCATGGACATCATATTTCAAACAGATGTTGATGAAGCTGAAAAACACAGAGCAACTAAACTGATTCCAAATTTCAAAACAAATCTCTCCTGCTATGGACGTTTTAGTCTTAGTCACTGTTACTTGGCAGGTGTACCCTACATATGCACAGGCTATATCAAACTATCTTTCTGATAGTAGTCTTTTTTTACCTCCATGGTACAGCAAATATTTCAGCTGTGTCACGCGACAAAGCGTCCTGAATAAATTAGTTGATTTATTAACACACACTTCCCCATGGTTACAAGAAAACCGTATTTGTCTTTTTATTGTTATCATTAAATGAGAAGAAAACAAAACATAGGTTTAGATAAATTGTATTTATAAAGTATGCTTGCTATAGAATAAAATTACTGTTTATCTGCGACCAAATACAAAAATGGTTATCATTAATTTAGTAATTCTGTTTTCAACTCTATACACTAGATTCGTCGCAAAATGGGATAAAAACGGGCAGTTTTATGAGTCATCGATTTTGAGTTATGACCACGGAGAAACCATGATATTTAGTCTGAATAGACTATGTCTTCAAAACTAGAAAGCACATATAATACAATACAATATACAATACAATACAATAATACTTTATTATCACCGTAAAGAAATTACAATCTTTTTTGGGCTCTGAATAATAAAGTTAAATTAATAAACATGAACACAGATTAATTATAGTATCAAAAAACAAAGAAAGTTACTAAATGCTTCTTTTCAAGTTTGCATTATCAATGTATTGGATTAGTGTTTTCAGTAAATGTATATCTGATGCGTTGATGATTGTCTTGAATTTTTCTGTTTTGTCCATCTCATGTAAATTTGTAAATATTATGTTAAATTCATCGTAAAGAGTCTTTCTTTCAGAAGAGTAAGCTTTACAAGATGTAATGAAGTGGATTTCATCCTCTAATATATTGCATGTTTTGCATAGTCTCTTGCTGAGTGGTGTTTTTGGACGAGTATGTCTTCCTACTTCAATCTGTAATTTGTGGCAACTAAGCCGTAATCTTGCTAGTGTTTCAACATCATGGAGTTTATTTAATTTAGTTAAATATGGTGCTTGTTTAATTTCATTGTTTATTTGCCTGTATGTCCGTAGTTTTGAGTTCTCTCTGTTATTGTCTTGATTCCATAGTTTATTGTAGTAGTCTTTAGATATCTGATATAAATGGTCTTTATTAATGTTATCGATGTCAATGTTTTAAGTTGTTTTGATGTTGTTGAGTTTTTGCAGCCAAGAGTTAGGATAACACTGTTGTTTCAGCTCCATTAAAGCGTCATATGCAAATGTTATTGATCCACTCTTGGTGATGTGCTGATAATATTTTATGGCTCTTTGTTGTACTATGGATAAGAGTGGCAGTCTTCCTAATTCCATTCGACATCCGATGTTGCTGCTTTTGTTGTTTAGGGATAATATCTGGCGACAGAGTCTTAGGTGACATTTTTCAGTGTCTGTGTGGTCCCATTGTTGTATGTTTATATGTATTCCCCATATTTCTGAGCCATATAATAGTATAGGTTGTTGTATAGTATCAAATAGTTTGGTCTTCAATCTGATGTTGTTCTTGTTTTTTGGGTAGATTGTTGATAGATTACGTTCTGCTTTTTTTGCTTTATCTGCCAGCGTTTGTGTTGTTTTTGTCATGGTACCATTGGAGTTGATGTTGATGCCCAGATATGTGAACTGATTTGTCTTCTGTAGTTTTGTTTTGTTGTATGTGAAAAAAGTATTCTTTGATTTATGTCCGTTTTTTGTGAACGTCATTGTTTTTGTCTTTTCCGTGTTTACTGTCAAGCCCCATTTCTCTGTTTATTGTTGTAGTGAGTTGATGTTTGCTTGGAGTCCAGACTTTGACTTTGAAAGCAGGGCGATATCATCAGCATACATCAGATTTGATATAGCTTTATTGTTGAGTTTTGGCATATGGTCTGTGTTGAGGTTGAGGTCTTCTGATAGTTCATTTATAAATACATTGAAAAGTGTTGGGCTCAGGGGGCAGCCTTGTTTCACTCCATTTTCTAATTGGAATAGTGGCGAGATTTTTCCATCCAGTTTGATTTGGAATTGCATGCTGCTGTACATGTCTTTAATGATGTTGTACATTGGGCCACTTATGTTGTGTTTTTGTAGTTTGTACAGGAGTCCATCTTGCCATACTGTATCAAAACATTTCTTGAGATCTATGAAACATGCATACAGATTTTTGTTCCTTGATTGATACTTTTTAATCAGTGTGTGTATTGTTAATATGTGGTCTATGGTTCTGTGTCCTTTCCTGAATCCTGCTTGGTTTTTGTGTATGATGTTCTGTTTCTCTAGAAAGTTGATAAGTCTTGTATTTAGAATAATTGCGAATATTTTGCCTATATTGCTGCTTGAAATGCCACGGTAATTTGATGGATCTAATGCATTGCCTTTCTTATGGATAGGTGTTATTGTATTGATGTTCCAAAGCTGTGGGTAATCTTCAGTAGTAAGTACATGGTTGTATAATAATTGTAGAGCTTGAAGTGGGCTACCATATTTCAACATCTCTGGTGGTATTCCATCTATGCCAGATGATTTTCTATTCTTTAGTTTTCTTAATACGGTAGTGATTTCATGTAATGTTATTTTCTTGTTTAGGTATTCGTTTGTTTTCTTCATGTTTTCGATGTTTCTTAGTGCTGTATTTATCTCTTCTTGTCTGATCTTTGAAGTGTTTGAATTGGTGCTGATAGATTTAAAGTGGTTTATCCATTCTGTATATGGTATTTCTGATACATGTTTACTACCGTTATTTTTGATGTTTTGTTTTGTGTAGTCATGTATTGTCTGCCACAGTTCTTGTTGTGTTGTAGTCTCATTTAGGTTGTTGATTTTATTTTGAAAGGTAATCCATTTCTGTTGCTTAAGTTGCTTCACATATTTTTTGAAGATTTTCTTTTTCATGTGGTATTGGGTCCTGATTCCAGTATTATATGGATCTTTTCTCATTTGTTTTGATATATTGATAAGTTCTTTCTTCATTATATTGCATTGCCTGTCATTGTTTTTTTTTTTACTGGCGTGTGTTTTCTTAATTTTTCTTGGTTTTGATTTTGTAATGAGGCAATTCTTTGCTATCTTGTCTATCATTTCCTGAAAATCGGTGGCGATGTCTTGAGATGAGTGATTGGAGTAGTCTTTCTTTATGAAGTTGTTGATTATATGTTGTCCTTCTCCTGTTTGTAGGTATATTTTATATATTTCTTTATTTTCTGTTGACCACTTGTAATGTCCAGACATTAAAGGTAAGGTGTTGTTTATATTTGTGTGCGTTTCTTTGTAGATTGGTATATGTAGTTTTATGGTGGTTGATATTTGGCAGTGATCAAGACCTGGTAAAAGTGGATTTACTTTAAAGTTCATAACATTTTGTATTAATGTTTGGTCGATTATAGTATAATCCACAGTACTAGCTCCATTCCATTCATAGCAAGTTAACTGGCCTGAACTATCTCCAATTGTTCGGCCATTTAGGATGAGCAGCTGTTGTGTTTTGCAGATATTTATAAGTTCCTCTCCAAAATTGTTTTTCCTTTTATCCATATTATGTCTTTGTTTGGCGTGTATGTCAGAAACATAGTAGTTTGGTATTGGTAGCAGATTGTTGTCTTTGTCATCATCTTCAATGTAGTCTGTTAGATTGGCTGTTCTGGCATTGAAGTCACCTTGGAGTAATATGGATCCTTTTTGTTTATATTGGTTATCTCTTGATTTAGAATCTGGTAAGGGTCTGTCTCTTGTGTGTCATAATATGAAGAACCTGATGGGGGGTATGTAGACATTGCATAGGTATATGTCATTTTGTTGATTGAAGAAATCCTTGTTCAGTCTGCACCACACTGTATATTCATTTGTTGATGGTAGTATTGATACACCTTCTTTAATTTTATTCTTTATATAAACACTTATCCCACCTGAACTTTTCCATGCTTTCTTGTGTTTTTTCCTCAGTTTATGATGGATAAAGTATTCTTTTGGTGTAGGTAAAAGGTCTGTTGTAGTGCTATCTAACCATGTCTCAGTGAAACAGTATATATGGTAATTGTGTATTTGGTTTCTATGTCAATGAGTTCTTTTGTTTTCACATCTCTGTTTGGTGGTTCTGGTATGTAGTTATATCGTAGTCCTTGTGCGTTGATGTGTCCAATTTGAAGTAGGTTTTGTGCTACTTTATTCTTTTTATTTATCCCCATAATGTTAATACTATATGTTAATATATAATATTTCAAGACTCTATTTCAAGAACTACTGCATTGTAATTATGATGTGACAGTGAAAAACATGAACGACCGGTCATAGTACTTGTTTCGTCGGATGAAGTATTTCCTAACCGGTCATAGTACTTGCTTCGTCCGATGAAGTATGTCCTAATCGTAATTAAACTATTACTCATTTTAATCACAGAGAGATACATAATATCAATATAACTTATCTATTTTTAGCTTTCACGGAACAGAATACTAATATTATCATGAATTAACAATGTGATTGTTTGATACACATGTAAAACACCATATGAATATGATTACACTGCCCCAAAAAGATTACATTGAAATAACATTTTAGAAAATACAAGATGAATCTAATCCTTCATCTGGTGTTTTACAAACAATTCGTTTCTTTTGATTTCATCAATAAAACATTCAAATGAACGTAGACATACACATATAGACAGACAGATACTGGAGCTAAGAGTTACGGATATGGCAACACCGCATATAATGTTCCTTGAATTTGAAAAAAAAAACACTGGGGGGGTTACAAAGTATGGTGAAGATAAGATAAGATAAGATAATTCTTTATTACAACCTTATAGAATGAATTACATATCTATTTTGGTTTATGAAATGCAATAAAGGTGTTAAAATAAACATAACAAGTTAGATATCTAAAATCTACTACAATACAGTTACATGAAATAATGTAAAAAAAAATATTAATGACCCATTAGGTGGTTTTCTCTAATGGTATTTGCTGTTTTTATAAATTTGATAAGCTCTGTTAGTAAATATTTGTTGTTTGTATTCAATATATGAATGAATTTTTCTTTGTTTGTACAGTGTTGAAAATTGTTAATTTTCTTTGAAAAATGTGAATATAACAACTCTCTTTCATCTGTGTAAAGTTCACATTTTGTGATGTAATGAATTTCATCCTCAAGTAGGTTGCATTTAGTACATTTTCTGTCTTCTGTTTTTATTTTTGGTCTTTTGTGCCTTCCCATCTCGATGTTTAGTTTATGGTATATAACACTGTTGTTCATAGAGGGCGCTAGTTCCCTGCTGAGATCAGTCTCCTCGCTGCTTCTGGGCGCACAACTAAAACGAGACTGTCAATAGTCGGGACATGGACATATTTTAATATCTTCCCGGAGTTTCAAAAAAAGTAGGGCGTCTAATTTTTTTTTGCTAACAACTTTTGGTTGTTTTTACTCGGCAAGTAATAGATTTCTGGGTAACAAAATACATTTTAGGCCTATTTCGAAAGAAGGACAAATTAAAGCTTAAAAAAAATAGTCATTTTCAGAATACCTTACCCTAGCCTGACACCGGGGGGGGGGCTACTTGCATAGTAGTGCAATACGGGTATGTGCCGCCCGACTGGGGTGTCATTTCACGTTATTTCACGTTATTTTGTTTAGAAGTGGGTAGTCATTTATCAATGTTTTGGTTTAGAAGTGTGTTGCATTTATTTACTTTTTCACGGGTTCTTATATTCAAAGCCAAATACTGGAAAAGGCTGAATAAAATGCATCGCCCGGATGCGCTCACTGGTTGTGAAAGTTGTGAGCTTTTGTTTAGAAGTGGATATATAAATAGAAAAAAATGGTTTAGAAGTGAGTATGGTTTACGAGAGGTGGGCTGCACACCCTTACCTCAGGCTCCTCTTCGCTATAGAAACAGACCCCGGCCTAATTATGTGTGAATACCTCGAATATCCATCATACTAGTATGTTCTAACCAATGGCTTGCAATGTTTCTTTCGAGTTTCGAGCCAGACAACTAAAATACTTCTATCGGTTTTTGATATTACATTCAGGTTATATATGATCATGAATAACCAGGATAATTTCTAAAATGCTATCTGAAGACCCGTGTGAACAAACGTGAAACTTTAGACCACTGAAACAAAACGTCGGTTTGATCCCATCGGCGTGGATCGATCGCTAAATGGTTCTATATTCTGTTGTTATCATGCTGCATATGGGTAGTTTTGCATTCTGTCGTATCACATATTCTGCCGTGCTGATGTAATGGCGTCAAACCCTAAACGGCAGAGTTCCGGAATCTGTGAAATTGAGTTAAAATTATACTGATCATTTTTAAAGTTGCTAAACTTGATTTTATAAAAATTAGGGATTTTATAGGCCATTTAGAAAATCTTTCGAAACAATAAAGTTTATGTTGCTGGTGATACCATGTTGGTAATTTTTTTCATTCATAACATTTTTGGAAACCATGATTAATATAGCAGATATATAACCATTTCAAAACAGGATGCCTCCAAAAATGTATATACAACGTTTCTAAAATATGTAAACAGTTTACAAAAACAAAGTAATTATTCCTGATTTCAAATACCCAGAATTTATTCATTTTCCAATAAATTGTACTTCTGGGCAATACAAGGATATTGACTGGGGGTCATCACTTTAATTTTCAACAAAATAATGATTGTATTTTAAATTGACGGATAGTGGCCATTTTGGCAATATTATAGTGTTTTTACCATTGGTTCCTATGGCAGAGATATTATGCCACAAACCAAATTGTACCCTGGTGGCATAGGCTGAACAAATTATATTTTGTGAATGATAAAATACTTTTGTTATTTCAAAAATCCGGGTATTAAAAAGTGGCAAAAAATGCAATTTTTCTTTAACATTGTGGAATTGTTCTAAAAATAGCAATTTTTGAAAAATATAGGACAAGTTACTCAAAATATGCCACAGTCACACACAAACGAATGCTATCCCATGTTGTGATGGGACAATGGCTTCATAATTTTACACAATAAACCGACGAACATTGTCATGCGATTTCTGATCAACTTTCTCAACAAATATTAGTTTTAACACAATTCTTAAACTACTTTCCTTTGTAAACACATTTCTTGAATATTGTAAAGACCAAGTTTGGTACATGAAGATTAATTTGAACAGTTTGAACGGGAGCTGTGTCATTTTCAATGACTTGTTTCCCCGGCACCGCGCCTAGAATGCGCCTAGACATCGTCTCAGAAAAGGAAAGCTCTCGAGTACTTTATTTTTACAAGGCGTTCCAACAGTGTGCGAATACACCGTACACCATGAACACATCACGACCTGCTTAGGATGAAACTGAAAACCTATTTGCAAGGCTGGATACTCGAATTTTGCGAGAGAGCGATCCCAGTTCCCGAGTAACACAGCTCAACAAACCGACCACATGGACATCTCAGACAAACACACTTTCCCGATCACGTGACTATGTCGCGAGGTCACAGAAATCCGATAACCTTACATCCGGGTTCTTCGACGGGCGTGACTTGTACGCAGTTCAGATTTGTACCCTGAAATCTGGTGACCTTTTGCTTTCGCTGCTGTGGAATATTTCGTTTACTGGATTATATTCGACGAACTACCGGATTACTGATTTGTGTGGTTAGTTATATTACTATTATCGTGTGTGCGTGTGTTGTTTAGAAAGTCAAAATCACTTTTCATTTCACAATGTAGACGAAGCAGTATTATTTCAAGTTTTAAAACCTACGCTTTTCTGATTCCGCAAAGAACATGAGGTGAAATAAACAATTACAATTCATTACGTAAGTTCCGTTTAATGAAAAAAGGGTTTATAACACCCATGGAACTCGACTCGACTCTCGACGCTTCATTTCCCTCTCCAGCCATGAATTTTAGCTGACAGAACTTAGTGACCACAGACATGCACATGATTCCGAATTGAATTTTTGTTTAAGTTTTGTTGCATATCATCGTGGAACTGCAAGTGTATGCTTTGTTTTCAAATCTGTAGTTTCATGGCAACACTGTAAATATAGTAAATATAGTGTTCTGGAATTTGCACAGAGTTTTGCTTTCGCGACTTTCAGCTTCCAAATTATCTTTGGTAATTATTTTATTAGGGTAATAAATTGACGACTAGGAAATACAGGGACTTTTGCTAGATAGATCTTGACATACGCAGTTAATTAAGGCATGGATGTACATCCATGATTAAGGCATATCATTTTAAAAGGTAAACAATTAGGCCAATGTTCACATTTCACCACGCCTATACTTGTTGACTTGTGTATTTAGGTCACACTTGGTCACATGTTTTCAGTCATGTGCTTTAATCAAATAACACATGATGTGGAACAGTGTGGCTTCTAAGTCAATACAACCTTTACTGGTGTACTCATATTTCTAGATGAAACTATTGGCAGCTATTTTCCGGTGTGCCATTGACTCGATAGAAAAATCATATATTAAAAAATTACAGTTTGCAATATATGTTAAAGGAAAATTCACGTTTTTGAAGACCCTATATATAAAATGTGTTTTTGAAATGCAGTTCCTCACCCACTTGGCTATTATCATCAATTTTCATTCCTCTGGGGTGTCACTAATAAATAACCTATCTAACCACTGGACTGAATTAATGTTATCAAAAAATCATAGAAGATTCGATGAAAATCGGCCATTTTTTGGCCTCCGTAATTTTGGCTCTATAAGACTTGATTTTCAAGGACACGGGTTGATTGGATAAGATATATTTGCTACGTTCACACAACAGCATTTTATCGGAGTCCTACCGCTCGAGCCAGCAAAAATGACCGTGTATACATGCTCGGCTCAAGCCAAGTTCGGCTCCAATAAACCCTCAGGGTTGAACTTCGATAGGGTTGAGCCCCGACATGGCTCCAACCGTGTATACGTATTGGGGGCCTATTGTTGGAGCCCAAATCACGCCCTCATTGTCTTCTTCAATTATGGCAGAGACATCTTTCGTAATTTCACGCAATTTCTGCCTTGACGAAGAGGTACGCGTCTTAATATATATTTGGTAAAGTAAAGAATTACTGCGATAGATTGATAGCTCAACAGGAAACAGAAAAAAATGGCGTACGAAATTATGCAACAAAAATCATAGAAAAAACAAAGATCAAAATCGTAGAAGCGATCACGGTACGATGACGTGTTTCTAGTAGGTTTAGTTTCTTCCACAGTCTCTCTGATGTATAAAGAGGATAGAGGGAATGTGATTCTTCCTAGTAGTTTAGATATTGTTAGATGAGCAGTCAAGTCAAAGTAACAAACTAGTGGTCAAGTAGTTGACCAAAGATGTTATTAGTCCCCGTTCGGACACAGTCCGAAAACGGGGACTTATGTTTTGATCTCCGTGCGTGTGTGCGTCCGGACCTGTATCTTAGAAATGCCTGGACCAATCACAATCAAACTTCACACATACATTATACATGATATCATACATGCACGTCAATTTGTTTCATGATCTGATTCAAGATGGCCGAATGGCGGCCATTTTTGTGCTAAAAAATCATAAAAATCAAGCATTTCTCGGCTGTTTACAGATGGATTTTTTTTCAATCTTGATATATACATTATGGGACCTTGATGCAAAAAATTTTGTTTTTCAGATAACATTCAAAATGGTCGACTGGCAGCCATTTTGTTTTAATGAATGGGCTTCTAGACCCATATCTCCGACTTTTTTGACTGATTATGTTCAAATTTTAAATATTCGTTATACATCATGTCATAGATAGGCAGATATATTGGTTTGACGATCCTATTCAAAATGGCCGAATGTTTGTCATTTTTGTGCTAAAAAATCATCAAATATCAAGCATTTCTGGTATTTATGGATGGATTTCGTTCAAACTTGGTACATACATTAAACATTACGGGTTCCTGATGCACGTCATTTTATTTTTCAGATCAGATTCAAAATGGCTGTCTGGCGGCCATTTTGTTTTAATGAATGGGTTCCCAGACCCATATGTCTGATTTGTTTTGACTGATTATGTTCAAATTTTTAATATTCATTATACATTGTACATCATGTCACAGATAAATATTCGTTATACATCATGTCACAGATAAACAGATATATTGGTTTGACGATCCTTTTCAAAGTGGCTTAATGGTGGCTATTTTTGTGCTAAAAAAATCCTCGAATATCAAGCATTTCTTGCATTTATGGATGGATTTTGCTCAAACTTGGTACATACATTAGCCATTACAGGTTCCTGATGCACGTCATTTTATTTTTCAGATTGGATTCAAAATGGCTGACTGGCGGCCATTTTGTTTTAATGATGGGCTTCTAGAGCCATATCTCTTAAATGCTTTGACTGATTATATTCAAATTTTATATATTCATTATACATCATGTTATATATATATATATATATATATATACATGTATTCAAAATGGCTGATTTTTGAATGCTGTTCCAGAGCAATCTCTCAATATGGACAAGTACTTGTATTTATAATACATTGGTACCAATATCATAACTTAAAAGTAAACTGCTATTTGGTTGAAAATCAGTCAGTATCTAATTATAATGTATTTTTTTTTACAGAATAACTATTAGTAACCCAGTGCTACGAAAAACATGGATGAAAAACAAGCTGTAAGTTGATGTCATTTTGTACTTGCCTCTATTTCATGACACTGAATACTAACTAAATGTCATCACAGAGAGTTCAAAAGTTATATGCAGGCATTTCACAAATGCATTTAATAGGAGCTAGGAGGCCATTGTCCTGTAACAATAGGTAAAAAATAAATAAAATAAAACAGGCTCTATCATTCACAGCGAGACCGATGTAGGTGGTCAGGAGAGGCGAAGAGATCAAAAAGTAGACGAAACCCCTGATATGGCAAATAAATATTTGTTTCTGTTTCTGATTTATGTATTCTTGAAAGGCTATACAAGGACTAGTGTTTGTAATACGATGAATGAATTCATGACATGTACTATATTTTTATAGATTGATCTCCTTCGTGCATCTCTCAGTTTGTCTGTCGCTACCAGTGTTTATGTCATGGCTTGTCCGATCTTATTGAAACTTCACCAATACGTACATCATGAGATACATATGCATTTGTTTTGTGATTCACTTAAAAATCCTGCGTTTTGGTTGTTCTGGAACTGAAACTCTGCCATCTGTAGACAGATTTTGTTCATACTTCATTCATTGGACATTATGGGACCTTGGTGCATGTCATTTTGTTTTATCAGAACAAAATTAGAAATGGCCAACTGGCATCCATCTAATTAAGAATACTGTTCCAAAGCAATTTTTCTGACATGTCTAAACTACAAGGTAGTTCTGATCCAAAATGGCTGACTCGTTTAGATTTGCTTTCCTATTGCACAACAGACAATAAGATGACATGAATTGTTGCATATACATACATGTAGGTGTATGGTATTTATTTACTTTGTACAGGAGATGTCCATTTTCAGGTTTCTGAAGTGGATAAAAACAAAACAAAAATGACCAATTAAACCAAAAAATCAATTTCATAAGGGTCTTATGTTAACTTTTCATAAATTATTCCTTTCTTTTTTTTTGATCTTAAAAGAAGTAATCTTGTTAGTTCAGTGAAGTGAAAAGTAAATAACAGGACACATCTAGAACAATCTTATGTCGAAACTCGTCAACATCAAAAAGTTGGTAAATATCTGGTTGTGTCCTATATTTTTGTTTGTAGGTAACTGGTCAGCCTCCAGCAGGACAACAGCCTGGTGATACCCAGATGACAGTGTGGATGCCACCACCAATGGCACCATTAGGTTGTCCCCCAGGATTGGAGTATCTCACTCAAATTGACCAGTTATTGATTCATCAAGTTGTGGAGTTGTTTGAAGGTATTTATCACATGACTATGGTGTCTATCATTCATAGTTCCTGTCACAAACTAGCTTTTTCTCTTGTTTTGCAATGTAAATATCTCTGATGTCTAATTCTGTTAAAAGTTAGCTATATATCACATATGATGGTTAAAGCAATATCTGAAATAATTGTGTTGTTGATATTGTGCCAAAGTTTAAAGTATTTTTATAATAATAATTATATAATAATAAGAACTGTAACATAACAGTTGATCTGCCAGTTTGCCCTTTTAAAGCATGGCTTCACAATCCCATCATGGATACCATGTATACTGAAATCCAGTATCCGTCCTTTCCTTTTATATACACCTGGAAAATGATTTAAACATGTCATGCTTAACATTATATTTTAATAAGGTACCGGTACAGTGTACCACATATGGAAGAATGGTAAAATGTTTAGTTTTGTGTTCTAGGGAATGTTTTGTTGACCAAAATAAACCCTTAGTGCATATATTCGAAAATTGTATTTAATAATTGTTATGGTAATTTTTTTCAGCAATATCACACATTTCTACATTTTTCCCAGATTTGAAAATGGCTGACTGATGGCCATTTACTTTTAATGATGTTTTGGAGCCATATTGTTAACACGGCTGGACTGATCATGTTTGAAAATTGCCCAGTTCTTATTGTTACAAGTTTGCATTTGTATTAATCACTATTACAAATTTGTTAAATTGAAAATAGTTTTAAATCAATTTTCACTTGTGTAATTAATTTATTCAAAAATACTGTAGCCCTCCGGCCTCATGGTATACTCATTGTAATTACATAACATTTTACAGTGAAGAACAAGCAAATATGAAAAGAACATGAAAATATGAAAAGAACATGAAATGTCAGACCAAAATAATTGTTGCGTTTTTTTGAGGCAAGAAAAATAAATTTAGAAATAATACGCAAGATTACTACATTTTGTAATTGTAATAACGATAGAAATTTTTCGAGTGAGGGAAATGTATAGTAATAACTTGGGATGTATTTAAATCTCAACTTTTGGTAAAACGAATAATGCAAAAATGATACTCGTCCTCTACACAATTGGTATTACATAAAATACAAACTATATTTCAATTTTCTATAAAAACACAGCTTCGGAATAACTCAGGTCCACTTTGCAAATTTTGAATATCAATGTCCAAGCATCGCTGTTTGAAAAGCTTAGTATTCAGAGTTCCCCACCCCTTGGTTGTACCATGCCTCACCCAGATCATAAGAAAGAAGAAATTTTCACTTGTACATTTTGTTAAATTTTAATGTGCGTGTTAGATTGTGCTTGCATAAAAACATTACATTTTACAAAAATTAAGTTTTCTTTGATCAACCTTAAACAATTACTGATGAATTTTTCAAAAAGATATTACTCATCATAGTCATTTTTTACTCCCATGTGCGAAGCACATAATGGGAGTCTTTGCAGTTAGTGTGTCTGTACATTGTATATGTATGTGTGTGTGTGTGTGTGTGTGTGTGTGTGTATGTATATATGTGTGTCCGACTGTTCCACTGTTATCTCAAGAACCATACATTGGTTTTGAATAAAACTTGGTGCATAGATGCACTGGGCCAATGCGCAGATTTGATTAGGTTTTGGTAAAAATCCATGCTCGTTAATTACCTAATTTGCATGATAATTAGCTAATTTTTAGCTGTTCTATGACTGTTTCACTGATTGGATTTTGATGAAACTTAGTACATAGATGCTCTGAACATGTGCGCAGATTTGATTAGTTTTTGGTAAACATCCGTGCATATTCATTACCTAATTTGCATAATTAGATATTTTTTAGTGGTTCCATGACTGTTCCACTGATATCTAAACAACCACTCATTGGATTTTGATGAAACTTGGTACACAGATGCTCTGAACTAATGCTAGGTTTTGATTAGTTTTTGGTAATAATCCGTGGATACTAATTACCTAATTTGCATAATGATTAGTCAATTTTCGGTTTTTCCACTGATATCTCAAGTACTAATCATCACATTTCAATGAAACTTGGTACATAGATGTCATATGACACGGCACAGACCTGATAGTTTTTATGGTAATATCAATACATATAATTACCTAATTTGCATAATTAAGTAATTTTCAGCTTTTGATATAAGTAGTGAGCATTACATTTCAATGAAACTTGGTACTTACATACTCAAGGACTATGCAGAGATTGATTGTTTCGGATAAATATTTGTGCATATTAATCACCTAATTTGCATAATTAACCAATTTCCAACTTTCACACTGATATCTCAGGTACTAATCACATATCAATGAATGTTTGTACATGGATGATGTAAAACAATAGACAGACCTGGATAATTGTGGGTTAAAATCTGTACATATTAATTACCTAATTTGCATAATTAACCAATTTTAAGCTTTCACATTGATATCTAAAGTACTAATTATTCCATTTCAATGAAACTTAGTACAAAGATGCTCTAGGACAATGTACAAACCTAATTAGTTTGGGGTAAAAATCTGTTCATATTAATTTCCTAATTAGCATAATAATTCATAATTTTTTGGTTCTAATCACATTTCAATTAAACTTGGTACATAGATTTTTTGTTACATTGCGCAGACCTCATTAGTTTTACACTCAAATCTGTTCATATTAATTTTCTGATTTGCATAATTAGTTTTCAGCTAAGTAATTTCAAATTATATTTAATGTGTCTCCAATACTCTCAGCACATGGGAGTTCTTTCTAAGCTTTCTTTGATTTGAAAGTTATTGACCATATATAGAAAGTACATACTGGTATGTATGCATCCTTAAAATGTTGGGTTACTTGTCATTACACATGTTATGTCAAAAAGAAATTTCCTGTTCAGATTCCCTCTTATTAAATAGAGCAACATGATCAGTGATGTGGTTTTTGACTCCCATGTGCGAAGCACAAAATGGGAGTCTTTGCAGTTAGTGTGTCTGTATGTATGTATGTGTGTGTGTGTGTGTGTGTGTGTGTATGTGTGTATGTGTGTCCGACTGTTCCACTGCTATCTCAAGAACCATACATCGGTTTTTGATGAAACTTGGTGCATAGATGCTCTGGGCCATTGCGCAGATTTGATTAGGTTTTGGTAAAAATCCATGCTCGTTAATTACCTAATTTGCATGATAATTAGCTAATTTTTAGCTGTTCTATGACTGTTCCACTGATATCTAAAGAACCACTCATTGGATTGTGATGAAACTTGGTACATAGATGCTCTGAACATATGCGCAGATTTGATTAATTTTTGGTAAAAATCCGTGCATATTAATTACCTAATTTGCATGATAATTAGCTATTTTTTAGTGGTTCCATGACTGTTCCACTGATATCTAAACAACCACTCATTGGATTTTGATGAAACTTGGTACATAGATGCTCTGAACTAATGCTAGGTTTTGATTAGTTTTTGGTAATAATCCGTGGATACTAATTATCTAATTTGCATAATGATTAGTCAATTTTCGGTTTTTCCACTGATATCTCAAGTACTAATCATCACATTTCAATGAAACTTGGTACATAGATGTCATATGACACTGCACAGACCTGATAGTTTTTATGGTAATATCAGTACATATTAATTACCTAATTTGCATAATTAATTAATTTTCAGCATTTGATATAAGTAGTTAGCATTACATTTCAATGAAACTTGGTACTTACATACTCAAGGACTATGCAGAGATTGATTGTTTTCGATAAATATTTGTGCATATTAATCACCTAATTTGCATAATTAGTTAATTTTCAGCTTTTCCACAGGTATCTCAAGTACTAATCATCGCATTTCAATGAAACTTGGTACATAGATCCTTTAGGACTATGCAGAGACCTGATTAGCTTTAGGGTAAATAATTGTGCATATTAATTACCTAATTTGCATAATTAATTTTCAGCTTTTCTACTGATATCTAAAGTACTAATCATCACATTTCAATGAATCTAGAATTATGCAGACCCAATTAGTTTCCGGTAAATATTTGTGCATATTAATCACCTAATTTGCATAATTAACCAACTTTCACACTGATATCTCAGGTACTATACATCACATATCAATGAATGTACATGGATGCTGTAGGACAATAGACAGACCTGAATAATTGTGGGTTAAAATCTGTACATATTAATTACCTAATTTGCATAATTAACCAATTTTAAGCTTTCACACTGATATCTAAAGTACCGTAAAATCTCCAAAATTTCGACCGGTTTTAAATAATTGGTGTTAGAAATGTGACGTGTTTTTAGAGTCAAAATTAAGGTGCATTTTCGGACGGTCGAATTTTTCAGAATAGAAATCAGCAAATGAAAAAATGGGGATGATAGACAGTGTGCTTCATTAGTTTTTAAAAAATGCAATGTCCGTCAATTGACGTAAACTTCCTCATGTTTCACGGTAAAAGCAAAGGTCGTGGCCGAGTTGTAACTCAAAATCTAAACAAAGTCATCAATCAGTGAGTATTATGACAAGCAAAACAAAACATCAAGACGCGGAGAAGAGGTCAGCACAAAACTAATAGGTCAAAAGACAAAGCTGTCTCGCACTACCTAGGAAAACTTGCGAATGTTCGAAGTACAGGTACCCATTGGACAAAAGATACATGGAAGTTTAGCAAACTATCTCCCCGACCCAGTGCAATGTATCCGCTTAGAATCAAAGCTCACGTGTCCCTTATTTGAGGCGTAAATTCGCCTTTGGATTAAAAAATAAAATGGGATTTAAGAAAATAAAATGGGACTTTTAAGGTGTATTTTGACGTCATTTTTCGGACATTTCAATCAATCCTGCCGGCTAAAATAGAGTCTAAGTTTTACCGTAGTCATTGACGTCTGTCTATTCAAGAGTACACGTGTATGATTTTTATCGTGACTAGCGTGAGCGGGTAAGCTTCCTTTCGAGAATGAGCTGTTATCACTGTGAACAATGTTAAATTATTCTTCAGATGACCAGTTTATTTTTTAAAAACAACTAATTTTTTTATTTAAAAAAAATCATGCCGTTTTCGCATCAAAATCCAAGCCAAAATATCGTACTACAACATCAATCTCTTCCGCATTGCGTTCAATAACATTAACATATTTAAATAAGCTATGGTAATTTGAACACGTTGGCATCATCCAGCTTTTTGATTGGTTAATTAGCGATTTGACCTATTTGACCTAAGAGAACATGGCGGATATCCTACAGCATCAAACGTTTATACGAGACCGGAATCATTCGCTTACGATGAAACTAAGTTGACTTTTATTTGTATTTCATAACCATTCAACAAATTTATTTTGTGTACATTATTATAATCACTACTGAGTACAGTAATAATCAACAATTCAGAAACGCAGCATGCCGAGATTTTTGTGTTCGTTTTTATTTGAAACTTCGTTTATTTAGAATATATTTTCGTTACCAATAAAATAAAAATCTCTCAGTCAATCAGAAACCTGGATTCATGCCTTCGAGGAAGGTCCCGTTTGAACGCTCACATCGGGTTTTTTTTCGTTTGGGGGAAAACTAAAACTGGTCGCAATTTTCGAATAAGAATGAGTCGGCAATTTTTAGTGGAGTCGAAAATTTGGAGGTAAATAAAACACCGAAACCCGGCAAATAAATAGGCGACCGAATTTTTAGAGGGGTCGAAATTTTGGAGTTTTCACGGTACTAATTATTCCATTTCAATGAAACTTAGTACAAAGATGCTCTAGGACAATGTACAAACCTAATTAGTTTGGGGTAAAAATCTGTTCATATTAATTCCCTAATAAGCATATTAATTCATAATTTTTTGGTTCTAATCACATTTCAATTAAACTTGGAGACATAGATTTTCTGTTACATTGCGCAGACCTCATTAGTTTTCACTCAAATCTGGTCATATTAATTTTCTGATTTGCATAATTAGTTTTCAGCTAAGTAATTTCGAATTATATTTAATGTGTCTCCAATACTCTCAGCACATGGGAGTTCTTTCTAAGCTTTCTTTGATTTATGCATGTTAATACATCAGAATAATTATCGGTACATGTAATTGCTGATTGGATTTCTACTGTATTTTTATTAATTCATTGTTTAATTGCTCAATTACAAAATAAAATGTTTATTATGCCTATAGTTTTCACTGGATGGGAATGCAGAAATAGATATCAGGTAAAGAACAGTTTGGGACAACAAGTGTTCTTTGCTGGTGAAGGTGAGTTTTTAGTCCCCGTTCGGACGCAGTCCGAAAACGGGGACTTGTGTTTTGACCTCCGTGTGTCCGTGCGTGCGTCCGGACCTGTATCTTAGAAATGCCTGGACCAATCACAATCAAACTTCACACATGCATCATACATGATATTACACATATGCACGTCAATTTGTTTCACGATCTGATTCAAGATGGCCGAATCGCGGCCATTTTTGTGCTAAAAATCATCAAAATCAAGCATTCCCCGGCTGTTTACAGATGGATTTTGTTCAAACCTTGTATATACATTGGACATTATAGGACCTTGATGCACATCATTTTGTTTTACGATCTGATTCAAGATGGCCGAATGGCGGCCATTTTTGTGCTAAAAAATCATAAAAATCAAGCATTTCTCGGCTGTTTACAGATGGATTTTTTATGGGACTTTGATGCAAATAGTTTTGTTTTTCAGATAACATTTAAAATGGCCGACTGGCAGCCATTTTGTTTTAATGAATGGGCTTCTAGACCCATATCTCCGACTTGTTTTGACTGATTATGTTCAAATTTTAAATATTCGTTATACATCATGTCATAGATAGACCATTATATTGGTTTGACGATCCTATTCAAAATGGCCGAATGTTTGTCATTTTTGTGCTAAAAAATCATCAAATATCAAGCATTTCTGGTATTTATGGATGGATTTCGTTCAAACTTGGTACATTCATTAGACATTGCGGGTTCCTGATGCACGTCATTTTATTTTTCAGATCGGATTCAAAATGGCTGTCTGGCGGCCATTTTGTTTTAATGAATGGGCCTCTAGAGCCATATCTCTTAAATGCTTTGACTGATTATATTCAAATTTTATATATTCGTTATACATCATGTTATATATATATACATGTATTCAAAATGGCTGATTTTGAATGCTGTTCCAGAGCAATATCTCTCAATATGGACAAGTACTTGTTTGAGGATCAGATACAAATGTCAATTATTTTAATGTTAAAAAAATCATATTCCTGACATGGTTATATTCCAGCTACAGTACTCATTCCGCTCAACCTCCCGCTTTTATCGCTTTTTTTCCGACCGCTTATCGCTTAATTTCCGACCGCTCGCTGCTTTCCGACCGGAAACCGACCGCTTTTTTTCCGCTCGCTCGCGTTCGTTTTTGTTCGATCGCTCGCTCGTTCGCTTTTGATCACTCGCTCGCTCGCTCCTGCTATGGCTGGCTTCAAAAACATCGTCCGCTTGCCAACCGACCGCTGGAGTAACAATGATCGTACATTGTATATATAAACTTAAGTTTTTATTCATAATAAATTTAGGTTTTAATGACGATTCAAAACACAACGCCTATTGCTTCTCTGCGTTGGAACAAAGACGCCTTCAAATCACTTGACACATTGTAACGTTTGCTACGCAAGTCGAACCGTGACCTGTATTTACATATTTACGTCCTTGTGTGTGTAGTTCAACTATATAACTGGTCAATCGCGATATGTATTGAGTACTAGTATTTGTGTGTTGTGTGTGTGTTTCTGTGTGTGATTTTGACTAAATTTATTCCGAATGGCGCTCAAAATAATTTGACACTTTGTTATTTGCGAACGCAACTCACACTATGACCCTTACTCAATTTGCACAAGTAATACGAATGCTGTAGTTCAGAAAATCTATTGGTTAACTTTTGCTCGTGTCTGGGTGCGCAAAACAAAACTGCAAATATAATTATCGCATAGCTGAATTTCTACAAATCAATTCTCTTAGGTCAATTGGACTACTAGTATAATGACTGTGACGATTAATCGCTTGTCTGAGTACATGCGGCGACGAATTATTGGATTGGCAGCAGCCGGGCGAAAAATGAAAGAGATCCCGGAACAGTTAATTTGTTGAGGAAAACAAACAAACGCAGCCAGTGATACATTTTGAAAACAAAAATACAAAATAAACGCAATCAGAGGCGCCGAACACGCGCGTTGGAAATAAATAAAACGTGTTGTGACAGTCTCACCAAACTCTTTCACTCGCGCAATGTAATTATGTTATTTCCCAAAGCCCTTATATTTAATACATTGACAAAAAACACCGCAAGAAAAATGTAAATCAGGCTTGTAATTACTAGTAACTCTACTCGAACGCAATGTTGATCACTGTAAAAGTGGATAAATTCGAACCGTCATCAAATTCAAAATTCAAGCGATCTCGTTGAATGTCAAAAATAAACTCGATGTTTAGAAAGACAAAAACAACAACATATTAGAGTGCAAAAAAGTTAGCAGCAAAGAACGAGAAGTGCATGTGGGAAAGCGATGAGTGAACTCGAGGAAAATTATGCTGATGTGAGAACAAGCCATATACCCGCGGAGTACTCCCTAAAACATCGAGAAAATGTGCCATTTCAAAGGGCACCCTTACAAATAATGTCTGAGATTGTGTGAACATGATAACGTGCAAACAAGCAACAGGGCTCGTGGTCCACAAGGAAACTTAGCGATGACGCAGTTAGATGTATACGGCTGTTGTAAACAGAGACTCCTTCGATCTCATATAAGCAGGTTCACGTGGATGTATCATTTTCAACTATTACCAACAACGCTATGATAACATACTAGACATTATGAAATTCTTTTGTTTTTATGTAGAAAAATACAGTAATTTTACCAAGTAAAATCATATTTATTAAAATTGTTGTTCATACATGAGTTGTCGAACACACTACATAGTTTGTAATTTCATCCAGCTCCTTTCAGTCACGATTCAAAACAAATAAAAGGCGCAAAAATAGATAATATAGCAAATTATTTTTTTCTGTAATATTCGTGTGTAATCAGTAATTATGAAAAAAAAATATGGGTACATATTGATTTCGTTATGAATTATTCTTAATATCAATTTCTAAATTATTTTGTCAAAATCAGTTTTTTTTTCCAGGTTTTTTTCCCCAAAACGAAAGAATTTCATAATGTCGGGAACGAGAATTATTATTTATTGGAACGGAAAGTCTTTATCGTAGTGCTTCGCCTTGTTTGACAACGAGCTCTTCAGGTCGCTAAAACTGTATGTCCACCTCTGTTGGGGTGAACATTTGTATTATTATACTGAATAAATCTTAGAACAGAAATGGTGGCACTCAATTATGGCAATCTTCCAGCTCATCGTTAGAAAGATTTTCGGAGGCAAATTTAATCTTGAAGGATTGCAGGAAATTGACCCTTACCGATTCATATTTATGAATTAATCGGGATTCAGGTATCATAGTGTTTGTAACAGGAAAAAAAAAACGCTTTCGCGTGGGATTTTTCATGCAAACATTGTGAATGGTTCCTGACACAGATTCCTTTTTAACTTTCAATTTTTCTAAGACGCGGCAAACCCTGCTCATGTCCGGAGACGTCGTCGAGATGCAGGTGCGATTCCTCTTAGCAACACGTTCTATTAATTTCCAAAGCGCGTGGTCGGCGCCTTTGATTGCGTTTATTTTGTTCTTTTAGTCACGTAATCTATCACTGGCAGCATTTGTTTTGTCGCGTCGCACAACTTAATGTTCAAGCTGACTTTGTTTTGGCTGTAAGTGAACTACGCACAGCTCATGAAAGTATTTCGCCCAGAGTTTGCAAAAAACGGAATACCCTGCAAAATTTGAATCCTTTATTTTATAACGAGACATTGGGCGCAAACATAAAAACCATAATTGTAATTCAACAGGTTTATGTAACGTGTTAGTCCGCTTGCCAGCCGCCTAGTTAAAAAACGCGATCTCCAGTGATGTCGGCTTCGACAACTTCGGACAAGTAAGATGGGCGCTGGCCGACATTACATTTGCAAGTATTGTATTTGTTTGACAAATTGTACACTACGGTCATTCTATAACAATCGATCAGTCGTTTTTTTCACAGTCTTACTATTCCTGCAGATATTCTTCAATTGTTATAGGTGCCACGAATTTTAACATAACTACAACTTGACCCGTGTTAAACCCAAACCATGCGTGCATGACAACCGTCACCCTACACACGGTTACTCAACGAATAGCGTACTCTACAGTAGACATTTTTCGCTCTCCACCAAAAATAGAATGGTTTTATTTCATATTAGTTGTGTCTGTGTCAGTGTCGTATTTGATTTCACATGTTTGGTTCGATCTTGTTTATGATGGACATTATTACTACGCGTATGTATTATTACCAATTTTATATGGCCGTGTGATCCACCGTATTTTTTTCAACGGTCGTTCTATAAACTTCTGATTGTATTTATTCTTATTTTAACATCATAAAAACAAAAATGATACACTTGTACATGAAACAGTAGGTAATGAACTGTAAATGTGGGCGGTTGCGCTGTCAGGCGAGCGAGCGAGCGAGCGATTGCGCGAGAGGATACTTCCGGATTTGCGCGGTCGGGAAAAAAAGCGGAAATTGCGCGGTCGAATTGAACAAAGCGAGCGAAAAAAAAGCGATCGAAATCCGGAAGCGGGCGGGAGGTTCGGCGAAATGAGTACTGTATATTACTATAAACAAAACTATACATCTTAAATTTGATAACTAACTGGGACTGTGCCATGCATGGCTTGTTTATCTACATGTACTACTGTAAAATCTGTATTAGAAGTTGCGGCTTCTATTAAAATAGTACAATGCAACAGAGGGGAGGCGGCTTCTATTAGAGCATCTACACTTATGAGAAATGACAGATTTTACGGTATACTCATAGCTATAGTTTATTTTGATAAATTTCAAACAATAAAAAAGTATTAAAAGGTGTATTGTAGGCAAAAGTTTTTAGAGTTATACTGATGCATTGTTTTGTATCAACCATGGTGTAACTCGTCTCATAGCATGCAGAGGTGTGCCAAACTCAACTAACCTAGGAAGTATGTAATGTTCCATTCATAATGCAGACTGAGGTAACATGATTTGATGTCTATTCAGGAAAACAGAACAAGAGTGTGGAGTGAATCTCAGACTAGTTGTAGTGGAAAATGCTTCTCAAATATTGATTTTGTAGTATAGATGGTTGGAGAGATCTGTGTGCAATTTAGTGATTTGATCATACCCTAAGATGCTGAAAACTCAATCACAATTAGAACTACATAGTTATGTGGTGATGTTCAGCTATTGTTTATTACAGTACACATGTTATTTAAAGCTTAATTGTTGGCATATTTACTCAATAACCTTTTCAATTTTGAGTAACTTGGCCAAAAATTGAACTTGAAAATGACAGCATGTCAGTTGTGCTGGTCATAAGCTGACATATTGCGCAGTTTACCAACTAAGCTGTCTTCACTCCATTAAATGCCATCATGCATTGCTGTGATGTTCACTCCATTAAATGCCATCATGCATTGCTGTGATGTTCACTCCATTAAATGCCATCATACATTGCTGTGATGTTCACTCCATTAAATGCCATCATGCATTGCTGTGATGTTCACTCCATTAAATGCCATCATGCATTGCTGTGATGTTCACTCCATTAAATGCCATCATGCATTGCTGTGATGTTCACTCCATTAAATGCCATCATGCATTGCTGTGATGTTCACTCCATTAAATGCCATCATGCATTGCTGTGATGTTCACTCCATTAAATGCCATCATGCATTGCTGTGATGTTCACTCCATTAAATGCCATCATGCATTGCTGTGATGTTCACTCCATTAAATGCCATCATGCATTGCTGTGATGTTCACCTATTGGAAGACAGACATGTATGTGAATACATTTACATACACATATTACATGTACATGTAGTACTGTATTGATACCCTCATGTTCAGTGAAGTTATTCACTCCTTGGATGAGGTAAATTTCTCAATTTTTCAACCATAAATATTTAATGAATCAGTGGATTGTTCAATGTTTTTGTTTTCATGCATGGAAAATTCACTGCTGTTTCCACTTTTACAGAATCTGAGTTATGTCAGCGTCAGTGTTGTGGTCCTGCCCGTGGGTTCACAATGCATATTGTAGACAATAACCAAACGGTAAATATACAAGTGACTGTATGTAATAGCACTTTAATGTCATTCCAATGAATGGTTAACTTTTCTCACATTTCACAAAATAAATGTGCAAATTTTTTTATTCCCTGTTCAAATGTTTTAGTTTTACATCTGTCTATTGGCATCTGTATCTCTGACATGCCTTAACTGATCACATTCAAACTCAAAGTATTTCTGCCATTCTGGAACCACATCTCGAGTATGCATGGACATATTTCTTTCTAATTTGGTACGTACATTGAACATGGTGGGACCTTGTTGTATGTTACTTTCCCCCCAGATGAAATTAATGACTCTTTTCTTTTTTACTGAATGCATATCTAATGAACCTTGATTGTTCAAATTCAGCCCAAACATACAAATAGGTCTTTGCTTTCTTCTGCAATTGCATAAAATAGTTTTCACACATATCTATAATTTCTTGGAATGTCTATCTCAATGTGTAATTTTCAATGACTTGTTAAAGCTAACTTCAGGTCAAACCCTATTTTTTTGCTACACATGTAAACACATGATGTGATTAATTTTCACTGATTTCTGACAAGTTGAATGTGAAATGAGGGAAAAAAGTATATTCGCTGAATTTTATAAAAATAGTAAATAGCGAAAATTAATTCCAAGCGATAGTATTTTACAGTATATTAATTGGATTGTTGTCACATGTACCCAATAATAATGAACTTCCACAAAGAATTGATCAGGGCTGTCTGTACATTTCTATCAGGTCAGAAAAATATAATATATATATGCATAGTCAGAAAAATATAAAATAAAATAAACATGTCTTTCTGTATTGACAGGAAATTCTTCGATGTGTTCGTGAGTTTAAATGCTGTGCTGGGTGTTGTTGGTGTGCAAATATTGATCACTGTGCATTTGAAATCGCCATTGAAGCTCCTGTTGGAGTACCAATTGGTTATGTCAGACAAAGGTCAGTACATACTATACCCCTAAATATGTAGCGACAGAAATGAACAGTAATTAAGGTAGTACTCCACTCATAAATACAAATATCCATATTAATCTTTTCACCACCAGACTTTCTCATCTAAATTTGTCTGCACTTTTTTCTTAATTCTTCAATATTTTGGGTAATGAACCCTAATTTTGAAGCCAACTAACAAAATTCAGGTCAATTTTCAGTTTTCACTCAAAAAAATTTGCCTATTTTTGTCCAAAATACAGACTATCAACAAGATTTGTGATAACGGAGAGAACTGGTGGTGAAAAGGTTAAACTATATCTTAAATTGTAGGCTGGTGACATAGGCTAAAAAAATATATATATTGTGAATGATGGCGTACTTATTGTTCAAGATTATTTCAAAAAAATGTTTTTCAAAAGTGTCAACAATTTTTTCTTTTACATTGGTGTTCTATGGAATTGCGATTTTTGAAAAAATACCTAGACAAGTTCTCCAAAATACGTCACTGAACACTTAGGACAATAGCTCCATGATTTTATGTACTAAACCAGTGTACGTTAGGCGATTTATGACCAATTTTTCAAAAATTATGGTTAGGCTTCTACCTAAAAAAACAATGTTGAGTGTTGATGCATATTCTCTCATAACTTCTATTTTCTTCATTGCAGGCAGTATTGTTGGGTTGCAGAATTTGATATAATGGATGCCAATCATGAGACTGTGTTGCGATTAAAAGGACCCTGTTGTATCTGTACTGGTCCATGCTGTACTTGGGATCAAGAATTCACTGTAAGTGACCATGTTGTATCTGTACTGTCCCATCCCATCCCATGCTGTATTTGATATCAAAAATTCACTGTTAGGGAAGAGTAGGAAATCAAACGGGCGGTTCACCGCGATAATCACCGCGGCTCTCCGCGGTACACCAGGGAGAGCCGCGGACTGCTTATAATTAGGGGTCTCTACCGCGGTGGCCACCGATACCGGTTGCAACCGCGGTCGTAGGAAAAGTGTGAAATACGTACTTAACAGTTTCCTTTGTGATTCCATGAGTCTTTGTTTCAAATAGCTGTTTTTAAATCGAGCAGGTTACGAGCATCGCTGGCATGGAAATACTAAGCATATAGTAATATTATCGGCCCACGTATTTTATTAATATAAAAATCCATAAGTCCAATGCTGTATACGAATTGTTGTTGCGTGAAACAATGTTGTATTTTATGCATGTATTTATCACCAATTCCAAGAGTAAAAGTCGTAACTTTCGAAGGTACGAGTATTATGACTCGTCCATACATTTCACTTACGTTTGTTACACTTGAATAAAGTCTACCACATGAAAAGAATGTTATTTACGAAGTTTTAAATAGCCAAGCCTTCCTGATTCGAGCCTCTTGTTGATTTGACAACGGTGGGTATCATTAATGTTTATTCTTTGCCTGTATCGCATTCCAGACAAAAAGTTCAAGATCGGTAAACAAGAAATGGACGAACTAAAATGTCTCCCGTGTTTCACGTGCGGCATGATTATTAAAAAAGTTAAGCGGTCATGTACATTCTATAAATCTAACCTTGCACACATAATCTTGTATTGACGTGTTTTTTTTTTGGTCAAAAACGACGTTGCCTTTCAGTTAACTCTTCGCGAGAGTTTACCGATTTTTTGAACAAATGTTAAGTAACTATATCGTTTTGCGTCAAACTGGGTGGCCCGAATTTAAATGTCAGTGCGTGAACTCATTGAGGTCATTGCCCATTGCCGCACGTAATTCAAACACGTGTGTTAAGCGTCCGTAGGGGTTTTTAACGCCATAGGGGCCTACATTACAGTATATTTCGAAGTTTTCATTAGTTTTTCGTAATTATTTTGCATGGAATGGTTATTAGAGTTCAGTCGAAATGTACGTGAATAATGCGATCGAAGTGCGCTGCGAGTTTATTATAAAAAAATTTAACATTACGCATGATATTGTATGTTATTGTATGGTTAATATTACATATTCACTTTATTTCGAATAAAATAATTCACCGATGAGTCACAAGTATTTAAATTATTTTCTCGACTTTCGTTAGACACCTGACTCCGGGACCTGACTATCTTTTTCAATGATTTTCTAGTAAATGCGCCCATGTTTATATTTGCGTAATAATTACGAATGCAACACATTATCAAGTCGGTAATATTGAAATATTCACAGACCCAATAGCCCGGGTTAGTGTCCCAACAATAATAACATAAAACATAACATAGTTTACGTAATTATTATAAAAGTAATACATTGCAAAGTTGAAATATTTAGAGCCCGTCCAATACTGTAAACATATTTGCGTTATTAGAAAAGCAGCACACTAAGTAAACGATGTTGAAATATTCAAAGCCAATACAGAGTTGGATACAAGTTGTGTTATTACAGTACCGCCGGATAGGATAACAAATTTACGAGATCGAAGCGCGGACCAAGAAAGAAAAAGGTTGCTAAGGTAACGCGCCAGTTCAGCGCGTGACTTGGGGGTCAAACTTCGGTCAACACACACTGATGTCAGCATCGCCGCGTAGCAAGTTTCGCAACGTACAAGTTCAATTGTGCCCCAAAATGATGTCGACGATCACTCAATTGTCGCAACGCATGTTGTACCAAGTCCATGATACACCCCGTTTCGACTTTGGCTTGCTTTTTCTTCTTAGTGCATGTTCTTGTTCACGTAAATGCGACCTCTCACCAATGTATTAAAACACTTTGAATTTATACTTATGCGTGATTATATTTGGTCTACGCGAAACATTAATCTTTTTAAACATTTTCTGAGACCATGCATGATATATATTCACAAAATAATGCGATCTTATCTTATTTTATATTATATTGATCTCTACGTCTTTCTGGATTGTTTTGTGATTTTATTCCAAAGCTCAGGCAAATAAAATAATGTGAACTATTATAGACTAGTTTCCTAGCTTTTGGCTCAGCCAAATTGGTTTAATTTTTCATTAGAACTTTGTGATCCTTTTAATTTCCCAGTTCGTGTGTTCATTAATGGTCTTGACAATAAGTGTGAATTGCTGTGCGAGCCCACCGCACACAACCGCGGTAAACCGGGGCCATGGATTCTATGCATAAATTTGCATAAAATGCGGTCGACCGGCGAGCACCCACCACCACCGCGGTAATGACCGCGGTGCACCGCCCGTTTGATTTCCTACTCTTCCCTTAGTGACCATGTTGTATCTGTACTGTCCCATCCCATGCTTATTTGATATCAAGAATTTACTGTTAGTGACAATGTTGTATCTGTACTGGTCCATGCTGTACTTGGGATCAAGAATTCACTGTTAGTGACCATGTTGTATCTGTACTGTCCCATCCCATGCTGTATTTGATATCAAAAATTCACTGTTAGTGACCATGTTGTATCTGTACTGTCCCATCCCATGCTTATTTGATATCAAGAATTCACTGTTAGTGACCATGTTGTATCTGTACTGTCCCATCCCATGCTTATTTGATATCAAGAATTCACTGTTAGTGACCATGTTGTGTCTGTACTGTCCCTTCCCATGCTTATTCGATACCAAGAATTCACTGTAAGTGACCATGTTGTATCTGTACTGTCCCATCCCATGCTGTATTCGATATCAAGAATTCACTGTTAGTGACCATGTTGTATCTGTACTGTCCCATCCCATCCCATCCCATGCTTATTTGATATCAAGAATTCACTGTAAGTGACCATGTTGTATCTGTACTGTCCCATCCCATGCATTCACTGTGAGTGACCATGTTGTATCTGTACTGTCCCATCCCATGCTGTATTTGATATCAGGAATTCACTGTAAGTGACCATGTTGTATCTGTACTGTCCCATGTTTTAATTAAGATTTCTCTTCTTAGCTCTTCTCTAAGGATATGACCACAGAGCTTGGCAAAGTCAGTAAACAATGGTCTGGTATTGCTAGAGAGATGTTTACTAATGCCAACAACTTCAGCATTACATGTAAGTATGTAAAAAAGTGTTTACTATTGATAAAGCAGGGATCTGCCCAGCTCTTTGGGAGTGCTGGTCGTTCATTAATATTCATGAGCTAATTAATATTCATAAGGTTGACAGACCCTGGAAATACCCATATTGTTTTGGGTGTTGAGTACTGCTTTTGTACAGAAGATACAAGCTACAGAAGAAATGTCATATCATTGTGTTATTTATTTTTCATTACATGGCAAAAACTATGAGATTTTTAAAATACAGTTCTGTTGGCTGGTTATGGTCAGTTAAATGCAGGAGAGGAAAAAAATATTTCAACTTATTGCTTATTTATTTTACTTTGATACAGTGAGTGAGTTGACTGGTTGTGCTCAGATTGAGTGAGTTGACTGGTTGTGTTCAGATTGAGTGAGTTGACTGGTTGTGCTCAGATTGAGTGAGTTGACTGGTTGTGCTCAGATTGAGTGAGTTGACTGGTTGTGCTCAGATTGAGTGAGTTGACTGGTTGTGCTCAGATTGAGTGAGTTGACTGGTTGTGCTCAGATTGAGTGAGTTGACTGGTTGTGCTCGGATTGAGTGAGTTGACTGGTTGTGTTCAGATTGAGTGAGTTGACTGGTTGTGCTCAGATTGAGTGAGTTGACTGGTTGTGCTCAGATTGAGTGAGTTGACTGGTTGTGCTCAGATTGAGTGAGTTGACTGGTTGTGCTCAGATTGAGTGAGTTGACTGGTTGTGCTCAGATTGAGTGAGTTGACTGGTTGTGCTCAGATTGAGTGAGTTGACTGGTTGTGCTCAGATTGAGTGAGTTGACTGGTTGTGCTCAGATTGAGTGAGTTGACTGGTTGTGCTCAGATTGAGTGAGTTGACTGGTTGTGCTCAGATTGAGTGAGTTGTCTGGTTGTGCTCAGATTGAGTGAGTTGACTGGTTGTGCTCAGATTGAGTGAGTTGACTGGTTGTGCTCAGATTGAGTGAGTTGACTGGTTGTGCTCAGATTGAGTGAGTTGACTGGTTGTGCTCAGATTGAGTGAGTTGACTGGTTGTGCTCAGATTGAGTGAGTTGACTGGTTGTGCTCAGATTGAGTGAGTTGACTGGTTGTGCTCAGATTGAGTGAGTTGACTGGTTGTGCTCAGATTGAGTGAGTTGACTGGTTGTGCTCAGATTGAGTGAGTTGACTGGTTGTGCTCAGATTGAGTGAGTTGACTGGTTGTGCTCAGATTGAGTGAGTTGACTGGTTGTGCTCAGATTGAGTGAGTTGACTGGTTGTGCTCAGATTGAGTGAGTTGACTGGTTGTGCTCAGATTGAGTGAGTTGACTGGTTGTGCTCAGATTCAATAAATAACAGAGGAAATAAATTAATAATTTTTCTTTGTATCTTACTTTTAGTAATATTCCACCAGAAAAAAAACAAACACATTTGCGGTAAAATAAATTTCATTAAATTGTTGACAATTCCTGACAAAATATGTACATGAGTGCTGAATTTAAGTGGTTCACTAGGTAAAGTCCGTGATACGACTTGTGTATAAATTACTTATGAAAAATACGGCTTTTTTCATCTCAGCCCACAGTGGTAACAGCAGCTGAATAGTTGTAGTTTTCCGTGGTTGGCCCGTTGATGGTGATGCGAACTAGGCTATCCAGACTTCTTTGACTGAGACAATTACATGGTATCGTCTTGATCAATTCAAGCTGTGAAAATGTTCTTTCCGAATCTGCTGTGTGACAGGGAAGGACGCGTAAATATTGGCAAGTTTGGCGATGACTGGAAATGCAGCTTGCAAGGCTCGCCTAGTACACTGGGATTGGACAATAACTCCTGAATCTAACTGGTTGTTTCAAAATTGCATCTTCTGCGTGATTTTTGAAGCTGGTCCACTCGTTGACGGCATCTGCTGTTTTGTCTGACTGGTTTTCAATGAGAAAAAAATGCGCTCGTACTTCATCATTTCCGTAGGTTGGCCGATCAGCAATGTGTGGGTCAAAAATAATGAAGTGGGCGAGAATTCCAGTGTCTTCTTCAGAAAAGCGCTGCTCGATGTTGTTGACTAAAACTGATATATACTGTAAAATCTGTATTAGAAACCGCGGCTTCTATTAAAATGGTACAATGCAACAGAGGGGATGCGGCTTCTATTAGAGCATCTACACATATGAGAAATGATGAATTTTTGGTTCTCAAACATTCAAAAAGAATGGGTGCGACTTCTATTAGGGATGCGGCTTCTAATACAGATTTCACGGTACTTGCTTCTGATGTGGTGTTGAAAAAAATCATCGTAGTCAGCGCGTTTATTTATAGTGATGTCAGCATCTCGAAGCTTGTTAATAAATACTGGTAGCTGTTCCAAATTTTCACCATCACTGGATTACATGGCCAATATCGTTGACACAGTTGATGCGATCAATGGCTTCATTGTACTGAGTTCAAACTCGCTAGCTTGGAAGGCTCTGTCCAAGCTTAATAACACGCTAATAAATGTATTTTAGTCTGGTCACGCTCATCTCAATACTCAGCCACCTTGTCAATGATGACTCCACTGGCTTTAACTCTTTTTCATGCAACGCAGTTTGAATTGCGTGAAGCCCTGCCATACGAACTGGACTGTTGTTGAAAATGTCATAAAACCGTCCCAAAATTGAAGTAAACTGCTTGACGTAGGGGACTGCGTTCGCTGCCTGTGACGATGCCAATTGTAGCCTGTGGGCACAACAATGAATGCCAATCACTTTCGTTGCTAACTTTGTAGCCGTTTTACCACACCGGATCGCTTTCCTGTCATCACGGCTGCACCGTCTGTCCCAATACCAACAAGCCTGTTATAATCTAGTCCCTTCTCTTCCAAATACGCTGTAAATTGTCGTGTTATTGTTTCAGCTCTGAGTGTTACTCTCTGATTGTTGTCGTCATCGGGCTTCAGGGGTTCAATCATTTTCAAGAACTTGACTGTTAAATTGCCATCTGGTGTGATATATCTGCAATTTAAAGTTAATTGTTTGTTGACACTGAAATCAGTTGTTTTGTCGAGCGTGATCTGACTTCCTGAGAACGTCGATGGTTTTACTCTCAAGTACAGACGAAAGAATGCCGGTCATTTCTTGAATCTACTTGTCACTACAGTATGTTGCATTTTTACTGATCGTCTTTCACAGACATACCAAGCTGCGTTAATAGATCCAACATCGGTTCAAAGTTAGCCGTATGTGGTATTCTTCGCTTTGCTAAAAAATACAGCACTTTAAAGGCGGATGTTATGGCGTCATTGTTTACTTCTGGCTGTATAACCTCGGCAATAATTTGACTGGAAATAGAAGTCCCGTCTCGTAGCTTCGTGGTGTGCTGCTGTCTGCTCATGGTCTTTGATGCTGCCTAATCTCAGTCGTTTACATGGCGTTTTATTCCATATGTCACGATCATACGGCAACATATTAAACTTCTGACATAACTTGCAATACATTCCATCGCCTTGGCGAAAATACAACCATGATTCGCGACCAGTGATCCACTCGTTGCGAAAGTTCGAAGCTTGGGCTCTACGTGGGCTCTACGTTTGTCATTACTTTCCACTCTGGATTTCTTTGGTGTCGGCACAGCATTCTCTTTATCGGAAGCAACGGTACTCTTATGCTTTGTAGAGGTGATGACTCAGGAACAGTTTACTAAGTAAAGTTTGGCAATCGGACATTACTTCTCTCTTGCTAGGCAATCGGGAAATGGTGTGTTACATGCATTTCGTTCTCTTTTTAGTCCCCATTCGGACGAAGTCCGAAAACGGGGACTTATAATTCGGTCTCCGTCCGTGCGTCCGTGTGTTCGTCCGGAGTCATATCTCAGAATCCCTTGGACCGATTCCGTTCATTCTTTGCATGTGCCTTGTACTTTATGTGGGACATATGCACATGCAGTGGTTTAGTGATTCGATTCAAAATGGCCGACTGGCAGCCATCTTGTTTTTTGAAAATGTTGTATTTTGGACATGCTTCGTCAGTTTTGATTCAAATTTAGTACATAGATTATACATGTTAGGATACATGTCCATGACAATTTGTTTCAAAATCTGGTCAAGGATGGCCGATTGACAGCCATCTGACTTTTTGGCCTTACTACTATATTTCCACAATTTATGTACCATTTTCATTCGTATTTGGCACATACATCATACATATCAGTGTGTTTCATAATCAGATCAAAGATGGCTGAATAACGGCTGTTTTTATTTTGGCCATATTACTATGACACGAAACAAGTGTTTTGATGTAAATAAACAATCTGTTGTATACGCCACTTGGAACTCAAGTTTCAAGGACACGCTCGCAACAACCCCTCCGCTTTAATATGACGAGCACAAAGAGAACTTAACGGGGACTGTGTCATTTTCCTGACTTGTTATACACAATTTTATTTACCAGGTAATTCACAACTAATAAGAGGTGCTAAATGTTTCAATTAAATCGGCAACACTGTTTTTATTTCATTTACGACGCGACCGTCACTCAAAGTAGCAGTCGTGTTAATCACCAGGCTTCGCCCAATTCACGAGTACGTTGTCGGTAACACTTGTTCTTATTTCATGTACAGCTTGTCGATTCGCGACCGTCACTCAAAGTATTCGGCGTGTTAATCACTAGCTTTGTTGATTATAGTTTTCCTTTGCCTGTTTGTTACACAACTAGCCTGCGCGAGGGATGGGATATCACTTGGCTGGCTTCCTGTCACGCAGTGACATGCAAGTTTTGAGAACAATAGTGCCGGTCGCTTACTTTTTGTGATGGTCGCAAATTCTGACCAGTGTGGGCAGATCCCTGATAAAGTGTGACTTTGTAAGTGATGGATAATCCAATTTTATTAGCTATATGCCAACATTATTGAGAATGTACGTACATACTTAAATATAAGCAATGTATAGCTGACTTGATATCTGAATTCAAAAATCTTATCGGGGGAGGGGTCAGTCTTGTCGGGGGGGGGTGTGTGGGTTGTCAGTCTGGTCGGTGGAGGGACCACTCTTTTCGGGGGAGGGGTCAGTCCTGTCGGGGAGCGGTCAGTCCTGTTGGGGAGTGGTCAATCTTGTACATAAGCTAAGACACATGTAGCATTGATACCATAATGCATTTGTGTTTTAAAGTTGTTGTATCATTTACAGAGTATTCACTTTGTTTTTTTCTGTAGTTCCTATGGATCTGGATGTGAAAACCAAAGCAACTCTTCTTGGAGCTTGCTTTCTCATTGTAAGTAAATACATCCATTTTGTAACATTGTGTGTAGGTGTATTAAAGTAAACTTGTGTCACAGAATGACTGTGCCACTGGTTGAATGGATTTAGATTATTGTGAGGGAAAAATGAGTAATACTTTAATTGTGATTAGGACTTTTCAAGCTTGTTATTAAGCATGTAGCTATGGCAATGTATATGTTTTCACAAAGCTGAGATATTGATGATATTTCATGTTAATATTTGCTTGGGATAAATTACAGTACTCATTCCGCCCAACCTCCCGCTTTTATCACTTTTTTTCCGCTCGCTCACTCTTTTGTTCGCTCGCTCACTCGCTCGCTTTTGTTGCTCGCTCGCTCCTGCTATGGCTGGCTTCAGAAACATCGTCCGCTTGCCAACTGACCGCTGGAGTAACGATGATCGTACATTGTATGTAAAAACTTATGTTTTTATTCGTAATAAATTTATATTTTAATGACGATTCAAAATACAACGCGCTTCTCTGTATTGGGAGGGGGGGACAAAGACGCCTTCAAATCACTTGACACATTGTAACGTTTGCTACACAAGTCGAACTGTGACCTGTATTTACATAATTACGTTCTTTTGTGCGTAGTTCAAGCAGCTATATAACTGGTCAAATAATGAATAGCATATCCTGTCTAGTTTCTGACCATATACTACCAAACATTGCATGAATAGCATATCCTGTCTAGTTTCTGACCATATACTACCAAACATTGCATGAATAGCATAATAATTTTTTATCCTGTCTAGTTTCTGACCATATACTACCAAACATTGCATGAATAGCATATCCTGTCTAGTTTCTGACCATATACTACCAAACATTGCATGAATAGCATATCCTGTCTAGTTTCTGACCATATACTACCAAACATTGCATGAATAGCATATCCTGTCTAGTTTCTGACCATATACTACCAAACATTGCATGAATAGCATATCCTGTCTAGTTTCTGACCATATACTACCAAACACTGCATGAATAGCATATCCTGTCTCGCTTCTGACCATATACTACCAAACATTGCATGAATAGCATATCCTGTCTAGTTTCTGACCATATACTACCAAACATTGCATGAATAGCATATCCTGTCTAGTTTCTGACCATATACTACCAAACATTGCATGAATAGCATATCCTGTCTAGTTTCTGACCATATACTACCAAACATTGCATGAATAGCATATCCTGTCTAGTTTCTGACCATATACTACCAAACACTGCATGAATAGCATATCCTGTCTAGTTTCTGACCATATACTACCAAACATTGCATGAATAGCATATCCTGTCTAGTTTCTGACCATATACTACCAAACACTGCATGAATAGCATATCCTGTCTCGCTTCTGACCATATACTACCAAACATTGCATGAATAGCATATCCTGTCTAGTTTCTGACCATATACTACCAAACATTGCATGAATAGCATATCCTGTCTAGTTTCTGACCATATACTACCAAACATTGCATGAATAGCATATCCTGTCTAGTTTCTGACCATATACTACCAAACATTGCATGAATAGCATATCCTGTCTAGTTTCTGACCATATACTACCAAACACTGCATGAATAGCATATCCTGTCTAGTTTTTGACCATATACTACCAAACATTGCATGAATAGCATATCCTGTCTAGTTTCTGACCATATACTACCAAACATTGCATGAATAGCATATCCTGTCTAGTTTCTGACCGTATACTACCAAACGTTGCATGAATAGCATATCCTGTCTAGTTTCTGACCATATACTACCAAACATTGCATGAATAGCATATCCCGTCTAGTTTCTGACCATATACTACCAAACATTGCATGAATAGCATATCCTGTCTAGTTTCTGACCATATACTACCAAACACTGCATGAATAGCATATCCTGTCTAGTTTCTGACCATATACTACCAAACACTGCATGAATAGCATATCCTGTCTAGTTTCTGACCATATACTACCAAACATTGCATGAATAGCATACAGTACTCATTCCGCCCAACCTCCCGCTTTTATCGCTTTTTTTCCGACCGATTATCGCTTAATTTCCGACCGCTCGCTGCTTTCCGACCGGAAACCGACCGCTTTTTTTACGCTCGCTCGCGTTCGCTTTTGTTCGCTCGCTCGCTCGCTTTTGTTCGCTCGCTCGCTCCTGCTATGACTGGCTTCAGAAACACCGTCCGCTTGCCAACCGACCGCTGGAGTAACAATGATCGTACATTGTATGTATAAACTTAAGTTTTTATTCGTAATAAATTTAGGTTTTAATGACGATTCAAAATACAATGCCTATTGCTTCTCTGTTTTGGAAAAAAGACGCCTTCAAATCACTTGACACATTGTAACATTTGCTACGCAAGTCGAACTGTGACCTGTATTTACATATTTACGTCCTTGTGTGTGTAGTTCAAGCAGCTATATAACTGGTCAATCGCGATATTATTGAGTACTAGTATTTGTGTGTTGTGTGTGTGTTTCTGTGTGTGATTTTGACTAAATTTATTCCGAACGGCGCTCAAAATAATTTGACTCTTTGTTATTTGCGAACGCAACTCACATTATGACCCTTACTCTATTTGCATAAGTAATCTGAATGCTGTAGTTCAGAAAATCTATCGGGTTAACTTGCTCGTGTTCCTGGTGTGCAAAACAAAACTGCACATATAATCATCGCATAGCTGAATTTCTACAAATCAATTGGACTTAAACTGCTAGTATAATGACTGTGACGATTAATCGCTTGTCTGAGTACATGCGGCGACGAATTATTGGATTAGCAGCAGCCGGACGAAAAATGAAAGAGATCTTGGAACAGTTAATTGTTGAGGAAAACATAAAATAAAACAAAACAAACTCAGCCAGTGATACATTTCGAAAATAAAAATAAAAAATAAATGCAATCAAAGACGCCGACCAGAGTATTCCTAAAGATACACAAAAAATGCAAACATTGTCAATGGTTCCCCGACACTGATTCCTTTTTAATTTTCAATTTTTCCGAGATGCGGCAAACCCTGCTCATGACCGGAGACGTCGTCGAGATGCAGGTGCGATTCCTCTTAGAAACACGTTTGATTGTGCCTTTGATTGCGTTTATTTCGTTTTTTTATTCAAGTAATCTATCACTGGCAGCGTTTGTTTTGTCGCGTCTCGCAACTTACGTCCAAAGCTGACTTTGTTTTGGCTGTAAGTGAACTAGTACAGCTCATGGAAGTATTTCGTCCAGAGTTCGCAAAACGGAATACCCTGCAAAATTTGAATCCTTTATTTTATAACGAGACATTGGGCACAAAAATAAAAACCATAATTGTAATTCAAGATAATATTTGGTAATCGTAGTCCTAAATAACTATTAAAAATAGAGACCCTGAGAAATATGGTTCTGTCCCATGTAATCGTCCTAGGTGTAATACTTGTCCTTTTATTACAGACACTAATCGTATATTTGGTCCCAAAGGAGATGTTGAGGTCAAATATCCGTTCAGTTGTATCACTATGAATGTTGTATATTGCATTTCATGTATTAGATGCGGGAAAGTTTATATTGGTTCTACAGTTCGTCGACTGGGTGATCGGTTTGCTGAGCATCTACGGCAAACTAGACAAAAAAATCGTTATTCTAGTGGACATAATATTACAGATATGTCTATTTCTGGAGTATGTGTTGTCAATGGCAACGAAAATCAGCTCAGGCGTGTCGAGGAGGAAACTATATTCCGCCTTGGAACTAAAGAACCCCATGGTATTAACAAACAGTTCAACTCATTTGTTGAGCTCACTACCTAAGGCGCGTTATTTGTTCTATTGTGGAATTTTTTGTGATTCTAACTTATAGTTCATGTGCGTTCTTACGTTCCTATGTTCTACCTGTACGTTATCACACTTGCTTCTATGCTATCGATAAAGAGCCATTGCTCGAAACGTCTAGCTATTTTTAATAGTTATTTAGGACTACGATTACCAAATATTATCTTCAATATATCATACTTATCAGTCCGAGCAGCGTTTATTTATTTATAAACTACTATTATAATTGTAATTCAACAAGTTTATGTAATGTGTTAGTCCGCTTGCCAGCCACCTAGTTGAAAAAAAAACGCGATCTCCATTGATGACGGATTCAACAACTTCGGACAAGTAAGATGGGCGCTGGCCGACATTACATTTGCAAGTCTTGTATTTGTTTGACAAATTGTACAGTACAGTCATTCTTAAACAATCGATTGGTCGTTTTTTTCCCAGTCTTACTATTCCTGCAAATATTCTTCAATTGTTATAGGTGACACAGATTTACATAACTATAACTTGACCCGTGTTAAACCCAAACCATGCGTGCATGTCAACCGTCACCCTACACACGGTTACTCAACGAATACCGTACTCTACAGTAGACATTTTTCGCTCTCCACCAAAAATAGAATGGTTTTATTTCATATTAGTTGTGTCTGTGTCAGTGCCGTATTTGATTTCACATGTTTGGTTCGATCTTGTTTATGGTGGACATTATTACTACGCGTATGTATTATTACCAGTTTTATATGTCAGTGTGATCCACCGTATTTTTCAACGGTCGTTCTATAAATTTCTGGTTGTATTTATTCTTTTTTTAACATCATAAAAACAAAAATGATACACTTGTACATGAACTGTAAATGCGGGCGGTCGCACTGTCATGCGAGCAAGCAAGCAAGCGAGCGAGCGCGGGAGCGGATACTTCCGGATTTGCGCGGTTTTTCACAGGATTGGCCTTTTCTTGCTGTTAGTTTTTTCTACGAGTTTGATTGCTTTAAAGGATATTAATCTTTGAAACTTGGTCTTAGAATTTTGTATTTGCCTCATAGTTCTGGCGGTCTGGAGATATAATCCATTGAACTTTATGAACTAAATTTCATGAATTTATCCATGATCTTATGATGAGAACTCAAAATCAACAGCACATAGGATGAATAGGTGATGTAATTTGTGCATTGTTAGTGGAAAGAGAAGGAGAAATAAGCATAGCTGAAAATGAACCAAAATACTCGCCAAATGCATTGCGCACAGAAAATTTTGACCAGTGATAAAGAAAGTATACAATATAATGTTTGATAATCCAAAATTTTGTGAAAAATGTTTTTCCTTCTCACCCCCTCCCCTGTCACTACATTAAATAATCTATGAAACATTGGAATAATTACTTCATTATTGATTTGTTGGTCAAATATCTGATATAAAAGATAGTGAATCTCAACTTTTTTGATAAAAATAATGTTGCCAGAGAACAGCACAGACGACGATGTCCAGCCTTTATTTCCATGTATCTGTATCGCAATTTTTGCTCAGCTGTGATGAGTGCTTACAATCAACACCATGTCTGTTTGGTTTGTGGTCTGAATGTGGTTTGGCTGTTTATTTCTCTAGAGCATGTGAATTGCGGTCTAAGTTGATAGAATTATTCGCAAGAGAGAACCAAAGCTTAGATTTGAGACTTTTTCATGCCATGCAACAATTCCTTGTCACATATTTTGGCTTATTACAGTAGTATTACATGTAGCCTTTCTGCATTTTATGGATCAGGCTTCAGCAAATCTGAAACCATGCTACGTCGTATTTACAATGCTACCTTTGTTAGTGAAGGTAAATGATGTAAAGTTTATGACAATCACTCAGTTTCTGCCATAGTTCTCACACTTTTAAATTCAGAAGCGATTCCTTATTAGTTTGTCAAAAACAAGGACTTGTAGTTTAGTTTTCACCAGTGTGTCTGATCTCGTACTTTCCTTCATCCTAATCTCTTCAAACTTCACACTTATTCAAAATCTAGTCTTATACCATGTGATTGCAAATAAAAAACTATGTTTAATAATTAGTTTTGTAAAATGAAATGGTTAAGTGAATTTATAGTTCCATGCTTAAGAAACAGCATGCAACTATTTCAAAGCGTTTTACAATTTACATACAAATAGTTGTCAACTACTCTTTTAGTTTAAGTATGTAGTCAGTGATCGTGATGTTTGAAACTGTACGGTAACACATTGCTATCTGAATTGATTGATGATCAAAATGTATCTGTAAAATATTGCAATGATTCTATTTATAAATCAAATGTATACACACCAAAACTACTTTTTACTTTTCTTACAAACTTTTCATCAACTTTTCATGGATATTCTGTGACTTGTTTTTAGTCAACACTTTACAAAACACACCATTTATGTTACCATAGAAACTTGCATCTGAAAAATTCATATTAATATACAGTGAAAATAGCGTATCTGGATTCCCATAACCAAATCTTGGCTTTAACAACATTAGATCTTCTTGTCACATACATTACCAAATATTCATTATTGCAGCCCTTTCTTTTAGATTGGCTTTTAATATTATAAACTTGTGTTTGCTATTTTCACTTCCTAAATACACTTTATTCCCTATTAAACTTTTAAATGGACTTGATAACTATGTTTTATACATCACATTTTATCTCTTTTCACAGGACTTTATGTATTTTGAAAACAAAAACCAGTAATGTTGGAAGAACCCTAAAAGATTGTTAATTCTGATGAATTGCAGCTCAGTGTGAACATTAAATCTGTTGTATATTCCAGAGTTTGTGAATCCAAATATGGCTATAGCCATTACTTTTTTCTTTTTTTTTTAACTATTACATGATAATACTGGTTGTGGATGATTATCTTTGAATTGTACATTTACATTTAGCAGGATTCCTATTTAGTTCTTTAAAAAGTCTAACTCTTTTGGTGATTGCTTGAAAAGGTCTGAAGAAACAAAAATTTCATCAAATCAACATTATGTTCTCGGTTGGCTTTATTTTACTTAAGAACATGTAGTTTTAACTATGAATGTTTTTTTTATTTAATATTTGTGCGTTTCCCTAAACAGGTTATAAATTTACAAAAATTTAGTCTCAAAAGTGTAAAATGTTAGAAAGTCAAGGCCCTATAGGGAAACCTGATAATATTTCATTCAAGAAACATACATTTATATTTATATCATTGCTTGACCTGAATGTTTCATTTGAAAATCAGAAAATTAAAGCTGGACACAGAATGAAACATTTTCACAATAGTTGTTCACATCTTGTCATTGTGATATTTTACTGTACTTGTATATTTTTCTGAAATGAGGCTGTATAATGTATATTCCTATTTCATCATTTCATTATTAATGCACATATTTTAGAATACAAACTTTCAATATTAATAACTTATACAGCATCCTTGAATAGATTCCATGTCATATCTTTAAATGATTTGTATGTTCCCGATATCAATTTATAATACTTTTTTCGTGATACTCTACAATATATGTTCAGTGTTTATAATGTAAAAGTTCCTTTTTAGCATGTACTTTTTACAAGCATATACTTGTATCAACTTATTTTCATTATTGTAAACTTAATATCGTAATAAATTGCTTTTTTCACACAATGTAGGCTGCAACTGGGACTGATTATGTCCAATTCTGTTCAGACATGCATGGACCAAATTTGTTCAGACCACCATGCTGCATTACATGTTTCATGTGCTAGACCACCATGCTGCATTACATGTTTCATGTGTTAGACCACCATGCTGCATTACATGTTTCATGTGTTAGGCCACCATGCTGCATTACATGTTTCATGTGCTAAACCACCATGCTGCACTACACGTTTCATGTACTAAACCAACATGCTGCACTACACGTTTCATGTACTAAACCACCATGTTGCATTATATGTTTCATGTGCTAAACCACCATGCTGCATTACATGTTTCACGTGCGAGACCACCATGCTGCATTACATGTTTCATGCGTTAGACCACCATGCTGCATTACATGTTTCATGCGTTAGACCACCATGCTGCATTAAATGTTTCATGTGCTGGACCACCATGCTGCATTACAGGTTTCATGTGTTAGACCACCATGCTGCATTACATGTTTCATGTGCTAAACCACCATGCTGCACTACACGTTTCATGTGCTAAACCACCATGCTGCACTACACGTTTCATGTACTAAACCAACATGCTGCACTACACGTTTCATGTACTAAACCACCATGTTGCATTATATGTTTCATGTGCTAAACCACCATGCTGCATTACATGTTTCACGTGCGAGACCACCATGCTGCATTACATGTTTCATGCGTTAGACCACCATGCTGCATTACATGTTTCATGTGCTGGACCACCATGCTGCATTACACGTTTCATGTGCTAGACCACCATGCTGCATTACACGTTTCATGTGCTGGACCACCATGCTGCATTACAGGTTTCATGTGCTGGACCACCATGCTGCATTACAGGTTTCATGTGCTAGACCACCATGCTGCATTACATGTTTCATGTGCTAGACCACCATGCTGCATTACATGTTTCATGTGCTAGACCACCATGCTGCATTACATGTTTCATGTGCTAGACCACCATGCTGCATTACATGTTTCATGTGTTAGACCACCATGCTGCATTGCATGTTTCATGTGCTAGACCACCATGCTACATTACATGTTTCATGTGCTAGACCACCATGCTGCATTACAAGTTTCATGTGCTAGACCACAATGCTGCATTACATGTTTCATGTGTTAGACCACCATGCTGCATTGCATGTTTCATGTGCTAGACCACCATGCTACATTACATGTTTCATGTGCTAGACCACCATGCTGCATTACATGTTTCATGTGCTAGACCACAATGCTACATTACATGTTTCATGTGCTAGACCACCATGCTGCATTACATGTTTCATGTGCTAGACCACCATGCTGCATTACACGTTTCATGTGCTAGACCACCATGCTGCATTACACGTTTCATGTGCTAGACCACCATGCTGCATTACACGTTTCATGTGCTAGACCACCATGCTGCATTACATGTTTCATGTGCCAGACCACCATGCTGCATTGCATGTTTCATGTGTTAGACCACCATGCTCCATTACATGTTTCATGTGTTAGATCACCATGCTCCATTACACGTTTCATGTGCCAGACCACCATGCTGCATTGCAAGTTTCATGTGTTAGACCACCATGCTGCATTACATGTTTCATGTGCTGGACCACCATGCTGCATTACACGTTTCATGTGCTAGACCACCATGCTGCATTACACGTTTCATGTGCTAGACCACCATGCTGCATTACATGTTTCATGTGCTAGACCACCATGCTGCATTACATGTTTCATGTGCTAGACCACCATGCTGCATTACAACTTTCATGTGCTAGACCACCATGCTGCTTTTCAAGTTCCATGTGTTAGACCACCATGCTGCATTACAAGTTTCATGTTCTAGACCACCATGCTGCATTACATGTTTCATGTGCCAGACCACCATGCTGCATTACATGTTTCATGTGCTAGACCACCATGCTGCATTGCATGTTTCATGTGCTAGACCACCATGCTGCATTACATGTTTCATGTGTTAGACCACCATGCTCCATTACATGTTTCATGTGTTAGATCACCATGCTCCATTACACGTTTCATGTGCCAGACCACCATGCTGCATTGCAAGTTTCATGTGTTAGACCACCATGCTGCATTACATGTTTCATGTGCTGGACCACCATGCTGCATTACACGTTTCATGTGCTAGACCACCATGCTGCATTACACGTTTCATGTGCTAGACCACCATGCTGCATTACATGTTTCATGTGCTAGACCACCATGCTGCATTACATGTTTCATGTGCTAGACCACCATGCTGCATTACAACTTTCATGTGCTAGACCACCATGCTGCTTTTCAAGTTCCATGTGTTAGACCACCATGCTGCATTACAAGTTTCATGTTCTAGACCACCATGCTGCATTACATGTTTCATGTGCCAGACCACCATGCTGCATTACATGTTTTATGTGCTAGACCACCATGCTGCATTACATGTTTCATTTGCTATACCATGCTGCATTACATGTTTCATGTGCTAGACCACCATGCTGCATTACATGTTTTATGTGCTAGACCACCATGCTGCATTACATGTTTCATTTGCTATACCATGCTGCATTACATGTTTCATGTGCTGGACTACCATGCTGCATTACATGTTTCATGTGTTAGACCACCGTGCTGCATTACATGTTTCATGTGTTAGACCACCATGCTGCATTACATGTTTCATGTGCTAGACCACCATGCTGCATTACATGTTTCATGTGCTAGACCACCATGCTGCATTACATGTTTCATGTGCCAGACCACCATGCTGCATTGCATGTTTCATGTGTTAGACCACCATGCTGCATTACATGTTTCATGTGTTAGACCACCATGCTGCATTACACGTTTCATGTACTAGACCACCATGCTGCATTACACGTTTCATGTACTAGACCACCATGCTGCATTACATGTTTCATGTGCTAGACCACCATGCTGCATTACATGTTTCATGTGCTAGACCACCATGCTGCATTACACGTTTCATGTACTAGACCACCATGCTGCATTACACGTTTCATGTGCTAGACCACCATGTTGCATTACATGTTTCATGTGCCAGACCACCATGCTGCATTGCATGTTTCATGTGTTAGACCACCATGCTGCATTACATGTTTCATGTGCTAGACCACCATGCTGCATTACACGTTTCATGTACTAGACCACCATGCTGCATTACACGTTTCATGTACTAGACCACCATGCTGCATTGCAAGTTTCATGTGCTGGACCACCATGCTGCATTACATGTTTCATGTGTTAGACCACCATGCTCCATTACATGTTTCATGTGCTAGACCACCATGCTGCATTACACGTTTCATGTACTAGACCACCATGCTGCATTACACGTTTCATGTGCTAGACCACCATGCTGCATTACATGTTTCATGTGCCAGACCACCATGCTGCATTGCAAGTTTCATGTGCTAGACCACCATGCTGCATTACATGTTTCATGTGCTAGACCACCATGCTGCATTACACGTTTCATGTGCTAGACCACCATGCTGCATTACATGTTTCATGTGCTAGACCACCATGCCGTATTACATGTTTCATGCGCTAGACCACCATGCTGCATTACATGTTTCATGTGTTAGACCACCATGCTGCATTACATGTTTCATGTGTTAGACTACCATGCTCCATTACATGTTTCATGTGTTAGATCACCATGCTGCATTACACGTTTCATGTGCCAGACCACCATGCTGCATTGCAAGTTTCATGTGTTAGACCACCATGCTGCATTACATGTTTCATGTGCTAGACCACCATGCTGCATTACACGTTTCATGTGCTAGACCACCATGCTGCATTACATGTTTCATGTGCTAGACCACCATGCCGTATTACATGTTTCATGCGCTAGACCACCATGCTGCATTGTAAGTTTCATGTGCTAGACCACCATTGCTGCATTACATGTTTTATGTGCTAGACCACCATTGCTGCATTACATGTTTCATGTGCTAGACCACCATGCTGCATTACATGTTTCATGTGCTAGACCACCATGCTGCATTACATGTTTCATGTGTTAGACCACCATGCTGCATTACATGTTTCATGTGTTAGACCACCATGCTGCATTACATGTTTCATGTGTTAGACCACCATGCTGCATTACATGTTTCATGTGCTAGACCACCATGCTGCATTACATGTTTCATGTGCTAGACCACCATTGCTGCATTACATGTTTCATGTGTTAGACCACCATGCTGCATTACATGTTTCATGTGTTAGACCACCATGCTGCATTACATGTTTCATGTGCTAGACCACCATTGCTGCATTACATGTTTTATGTGCTAGACCACCATTGCTGCATTACATGTTTCATGTGCTAGACCACCATGCTGCATTACATGTTTCATGTGCTAGACCACCATGCTGCATTACATGTTTCATGTGTTAGACCACCATGCTGCATTACATGTTTCATGTGTTAGACCACCATGCTGCATTACATGTTTCATGTGCTAGACCACCATTGCTGCATTACATGTTTTATGTGCTAGACCACCATTGCTGCATTACATGTTTCATGTGCTAGACCACCATGCTGCATTACATGTTTCATGTGTTAGACCACCATGCTGCATTACATGTTTCATGTGCCAGACCACCATGCTGCATTACATGTTTCATGTGCTAGACCACCATGCTGCATTACATGTTTCATGTGCTAGACCACCATTGCTGCATTACATGTTTCATGTGTTAGACCACCATGCTGCATTACATGTTTCATGTGTTAGACCACCATGCTGCATTACATGTTTCATGTGCTAGACCACCATTGCTGCATTACATGTTTTATGTGCTAGACCACCATTGCTGCATTACATGTTTCATGTGCTAGACCACCATGCTGCATTACATGTTTCATGTGCTAGACCACCATGCTGCATTACATGTTTCATGTGTTAGACCACCATGCTGCATTACATGTTTCATGTGTTAGACCACCATGCTGCATTACATGTTTCATGTGCTAGACCACCATTGCTGCATTACATGTTTTATGTGCTAGACCACCATTGCTGCATTACATGTTTCATGTGCTAGACCACCATGCTGCATTACATGTTTCATGTGCTAGACCACCATGCTGCATTACATGTTTCATGTGTTAGACCACCATGCTGCATTACATGTTTCATGTGCCAGACCACCATGCTGCATTACATGTTTCATGTGCTAGACCACCATGCTGCATTACATGTTTCATGTGCTAAACCACCATGCTGCATTACACTTTTCATGTGTTAGACCACCATGCTGCATTACATGTTTCATGTGTTAGACCACCATGCTGCATTACATGTTTCATGTGTTAGACCACCATGCTGCACTACACGTTTCATGTACTAAACCAACATGCTGCACTACACGTTTCATGTACTAAACCACCATGTTGCATTATATGTTTCATGTGCTAAACCACCATGCTGCATTACATGTTTCACGTGCGAGACCACCATGCTGCATTACATGTTTCATGCGTTAGTCCACCATGCTGCATTACATGTTTCATGCGTTAGACCACCATGCTGCATTAAATGTTTCATGTGCTGGACCACCATGCTGCATTACATGTTTCATGTGCTAGACCACCATTGCTGCATTACATGTTTCATGTGCTAGACCACCATTGTTGCATTACATGTTTCATATGCTAGACCACCATTGCTGCATTACATGTTTCATGTGTTAGACCACCATGCTACATTACATGTTTCATGTGCTAGACTACCATTGCTGCATTACATGTTTCATGTGCTAGACCACCATGCTGCATTACATGTTTCATGTGCTAGACTACCATTGCTGCATTACATGTTTCATGTGCTAGACCACCATGCTGCATTACATGTTTCATGTGCTAGACCACCATTGCTGCATTACATGTTTCATGTGCTAGGCCACCATGCTGCATTACATGTTTCATGTGCTAAAGCACCATGCTGCATTACAAGTTTCATGTGCTAAAGCACCATGCTGCATTACATGTTTCATGTGCTAGACTACCATTGCTGCATTACATGTTTCATGTGCTAGACCATCATGCTACATTACAAGTTTCATGTGCTAGGCCACCATGCTGCATTACATGTTTCATGTGCTAAAGCACCATGCTGCATTACAAGTTTCATGTGCTAGACCACCATGCTGCATTACATGTTTCATATGCAAGACCACCATTGTTGCATTACATGTTTCATATGCTAGACCACCATTGCTGCATTACATGTTTCATATGTTAGACCACCATGCTACATTACATGTTTCATGTGCTAGACTACCATTGCTGCATTACATGTTTCATGTGCTAGACCACCATGCTGCATTACATGTTTCATGTGCTAGACTACCATTGCTGCATTACATGTTTCATGTGCTAGACCATCATGCTGCATTACAAGTTTCATGTGCTAGACCACCATTGCTGCATTACATGTTTCATGTGCTAGGCCACCATGCTGCATTACATGTTTCATGTGCTAAAGCACCATGCTGCATTACAAGTTTCATGTGCTAAAGCACCATGCTGCATTACATGTTTCATGTGCTAGACTACCATTGCTGCATTACATGTTTCATGTGCTAGACCATCATGCTACATTACAAGTTTCATGTGCTAGGCCACCATGCTGCATTACATGTTTCATGTGCTAAAGCACCATGCTGCATTACAAGTTTCATGTTCTAGACCACCATGCTGCATTACATGTTTCATATGCAAGACCACCATTGTTGCATTACATGTTTCATATGCTAGACCACCATTGCTGCATTACATGTTTCATATGTTAGACCACCATGCTACATTACATGTTTCATGTGCTAGACTACCATTGCTGCATTACATGTTTCATGTGCTAGACCACCATGCTGCATTACATGTTTCATGTGCTAGACTACCATTGCTGCATTACATGTTTCATGTGCTAGACCATCATGCTGCATTACAAGTTTCATGTGCTAGACCACCATTGCTGCATTACATGTTTCATGTGCTAGACCACCATGCTGCATTGCAAGTTTCATGTGTTAGACCACCATGCTGCATTACATGTTTCATGTGCTAGGCCACCATGCTGCATTACATGTTTCATGTGCCAGACCACCATGCTGCATTGCAAGTTTCATGTGTTAGACCACCATGCTGCATTACATGTTTCATGTGCTAGGCCACCATGCTGCATTACATGTTTCATGTGCTAAAGCACCATGCTGCATTACAAGTTTCATGTGCTAAAGCACCATGCTGCATTACAAGTTTCATGTGCTAGACCACCATGCTGCATTACATGTTTCATATGCAAGACCACCATGCTGCATTACAAGTTTCATGTGCTAGACCACCAAATTACATTGTTTGCCGCAAAGGTTGTTTTGAATGTTAATATTTCGATGTTGGAACATTGTCGCAGAGTAAACTCAATGAAAGCTTAGAACTCATGTGTGTTGAATGTATTGAAGGCATGAATTTCAAAAGCCCCTTGTACCTAGTAGTTTCATTAAAATTTTATCTGTGGAGTTATCTTAGGAGCACCTACAAATTGGTTGAGTTATGCAAATTAGGTAATTATTAAGCACAAAATTCAGCCCAAAACTGTTTATGTTGATGAGTGGCTGAGATATTGATTAAATATTGGCTAATAAATATGCAAATTAGGTCATGTACGTGGCTTTTAATTAAAAACTAACGAGGTCTACGCAATATCCAAGAGCATCTATGTACTATGTTTCATTAAAATCTGTTGAATAGTACAATATAGGTCATTCTTATGTAAGAATTTCAACCAAAAACTAGTCAGGTCTGCGCATTATCCCAGCGCATCTATGTACCAAGTTTCATTAAAATCTGATAATTGGCAAAGATCCCCACGGCTTCGCATACGGGAGTCAAAATATAGTTTTTGAAGACGGTAATTGGTAACTCTGAATTATGGGAAAGTTGGGAATGAAGTCTTGAAAAATCGAGAGGATGCGCAGACTGTATGTTTAGGGACTCGGGGGGGGGTAGAATGACCAAAACTAAGTCTCATTAGAATAAATTAATGTTTGTTAGCATTAAATAAAAATTGTCTGTTCAGTAAAACTGTACTAAAAAGTTTCACATAGCCAACATGGTTGTTGATACTTTACGAGCTGAATTAATATCGAAAAATTGATGTAAAAGTGATTGTTGGTGCACGTTCTTGTTGGGAATCTTTCTTTAACGTGATCATAGTAATTTGTTCACTCCAGTATTATTGCTCAAAATTGCACATAGTGTTTAATAACTTTCATCAGTGACAAGTTACCTAATTCGTATGGATTTCGAAAAACCGCCGTATGCATGCGTAGTTTGAATTGAAACAATTTTGAAAGAAATTAAATCACGCGTAGAACACATTCTAGCAAGAATATAGTAGCGCTAAAGTGGTTTTTGGTTGAATTGTTTTGCAATAGACACAATTTTAGGGCCTGTTTATTTCTATGTAATGTTTTTAAGTTTTGTTGGGGATTATTTTGTAAAAAAAACTCTGAAATGATTTTATTTCAATAAATAAGCAGTGGAGACAACATCGTGCAAGATCGTATGTATCTTGGTTCCTTATTGGTTGAGCAGTTTCCCGGATTGAATACATGCACAGAATAACCCGAGGAAAACAATAGTACGACGTAGATGACACTTTGACGACACTGTAATTGATTCTCGTGATTGGAAACAACGACGGGGGTTACCGTATGTAAGTACGGCAAAAATCATAAAAATCGATCGATAACTATTTTATAGGACAAATCTACTTTGATGGTCGAAAAGTTGTCAGCTGCATTCGAATTGTAGTTTGTAAAACTGGTAATGAAGACGAGAAAATTATTAGAAATACCAGACACGGCCGCTAACTATTGAATTAAGGAATGTAGTTTGTGAAGATAGCAAAGTTGTCGCAGAGAGCCTGTCCTTGTTAGTGAGGTCGGGAAAGTTGTCTAAAAGTACTTAACATATATTGTCAAGTTATATTGTAGGCGCCAGTATTTGGAGCTATTAGTGTTTGACACAAATAATTGTATTTGTCAGATAGATTGCTTTGAGCGGTCACAAGATATGTTGTTGGAAATGCAGCCAAGTGCTTTGTATAACCGCGGCAACACATTGTCGCGTAACAAATGCGCACGTGTGGGTTGCAAGACCGTCGTGTGCTAATGTTTGGTCTTTATTGAAACATTTAGTGACGCCTATAATATTATTAACTATATTAACCCGACAGTTCCTATGTAACATGGACAACTGTATTTACTTCGTATATTGACATCGCCTGGCACTCCATTATTCATATGCAAATGAGTGTTAATAAAACATTCTCACAATATAAAGTTATTAGGTTACTAGTCGGTCAGAACAGTTGAAAGGTGTACCGGTTATTTGTCGTCATCAGCGACACACGATATCCACGACCTGTTCTCAGTATTGTATGGCACATACATGTAGCATGTGTTAGCGATATGACGATGACTGAAAAGAGTGGTTCTTAAAATATATTTTTACAATACAAACTTTGTGTTGGCAATTACTCATGATTACACTCAAATGGTTACAGTAATTAGCCTCGATTATTCTATATCGAAGTATTTATGAGTTATTCGCTGAAAGCACAAGTCCGATTAATTTCATGTGTGTGCTGTTATTTATTGAGAACACACAACATCCTTCGGAAAGGATGAAAAGGGTTACATTTCTTACATTGTAAAACTAACGAAATTCTCACAATAAATTGATTAATTCTAATGAACTAACAACTATACTACAACTGTACTATTTCAAGATATCAATATCAATATCAAAATACTACAAAATTACTACTATAAAATGGTCTAGAACTAGAATAATAACAAAGACAAAAGCAAAAAAAAGAAACACACGAATATATACGTGGACAGAGAAATTAAGACACTACATGAGTAAAGTTCACTCTACAGTACTGTTTCGTAAGGTACATGGAGTACCTCACTCATCAGGAGTTAAGACTTTATTAAATAAACCACCGAAACAGACTACGTTATAAGCGCTACAGATTTGCATAACAATGGAGTGTGTTTACGATATTACCGGTAAAACTAGTTGTTGCATAGCAATGATTTGGCTCTGTGTCTACAGGAAGAAAAAAAGCTCATTTCTTTTATTTAAACTACAGTAATGTGGTTGGAACATTATAATATATTTCTCTCTAATACATAAGTTGCAACGTTTGCTTGAAGTATTGTATGGTGCAGCACGCGATAACACTCTCCATTTGATGTCGTAATCGATGTTATTGTCTTTTAATGACCAAGCGTATTTACTGAGCTCTGTTGCGTTTCTCAATGATTGGTTGCGTAGCGATGCTGTGTGGTTTCTGTACCGGGTTTTAAATTCATTTCCTGTTAGTCCCACATATGTTTCACACTTGTTGTCTTGCCGTCTAATATTAGCTTGGTAAACCAAGGTCGATTGTAAACAATTTCCGTCTAATGGGCATTCAGATTTCTTACGGCAGTTACATAATCTGTTGATCTCGGTACTGGGTGTATTGGTGTTGGCCGCTGTAAGTTATTGTTTGTTTTGATTGCAGATTATTTGCTTCACGTTATTCGTACAACTGTAGCTCAATTTGATGGTGTTACGGCTGAAAATTTTCCTGAGTTTGTTTCCCTGTTGGAAACACTTATCAACCAGGGTGAGGAATCTTCTCCCGACGCTGTTAGTGACATTTTTACTGAAGGGAGGGTTAAACCAGAGGATGTTGTTACGAGGTCTGTTTGTTCTTCTTCTTTCCGCGGGGGGTTCGAATTTGAGGTGATAATCATATCCACTTTGATTTAGAGCTGTCTGGTAAGGTGGCGCGGCTAGATCAAAGTGTTTTTCGTCTGATGAAAGATATGACAATCGTTTGTTGATTCCTGCCGGTATATTCTTTGTGATGGAGGGTGGGTGGTTGCTCTCTCTATGTACGTATAGTGGGTGGCTGTTGGGTTTAATATATGGATTGTAAGAGCTGTCAGTGAGGTTGAATGTGACGTCCAGGAAGTTGACAATATTTTTATTAGCTTCGATTGTGACTTTCAGACCGTGTAGTTTGAAAATACGACAGATGGCTTTTTTTATTCTTTCAGTTTCTTTGGGTGTGTTGTCTACAGCGGCTAAGCCATCATCTCTGTACAGGCCGATCATTTTTCCGCAAATATCATGTAGCTGTGACAATAAAAAGCATCCAACTAATTCACACGTCTCTGCGCCGTCGAAACTGCCCATAGTTACGTCGAATGAGCTGGTGCTCTTCTTCTTCTGCCAGTAGTGGCCATTATGTGATAACAGAGACTTTTTTGAATGTAGAATAATATTTATTTCTTCTTCCGAAATATGGTCGTATGAAGAGGCGAAGTGTAACGCTTTGAGAAGAAGATCTTGGTTAATGGATGGGTAGAATTCTACTATATCAAAGCAAATAAATATATATATATATATATAGGAAGGTAGTCGATTATTCCAGGTGAGAGTGCTCGATACTAAACGATGAGTTTGTAGAGACTTAACTTAAGACTTAACTCCTGATGAGTGAGGTACTCCATGTACCTTACGAAACAGTACTGTAGAGTGAACTTTACTCATGTAGTCGTGTCTTAATTTCTCTGTCCACGTATGTATATATATATATATATATATATATATACATGTATATATATATATATATATATATATATATATATATATATATATATATATATATATATATATATATATATATATATATATATATATATATATATATATATATATATATATATATATATATATATATATATATATATATATATATATATAGGAAGATAGTCGACAGGTGAGAGTGCTCGATACTAAACGATGAGTTTATAGAGTTATATATATATATATATATATATATATATATATATATATATATATATATATATATATATATATATCAGTAATTTTAATGAAAAAAAAGTACATTTATCTTAGTAATAGTGACACCTGTTGTTTTAGTGTGATGAACCCCCACAGTTGGGTACAGGAGCATAGAAGTTTTTAATTAAAATTGTTTTCCATAAGAAAAATGAAACCATCATACACGGCCTTATAAACAGCCTTTTACTTCATAGTGGGGTGGGTGGAGTAAAGCTGTGATTATTTTTATTACTTTCTGACCATCTAGTTTGTCATTTACCATGTCCATATAAACTAAAGCTCCAGCCAATATCAGATTTGACTACTTGTTTCAAGCTATGGCACTTGGAAATGAGTGTTGTGACATGTGGCAAATGTCCAACTGTCTTGGTTAATAAGATTGGTTAAATTTCAACTAGAAACAGGTAAACCAGTATACCTGTATGTACGAAGCCAGTGAATGTTATTCAAGCCAAAGAAACTGCATCTATTTATATAAATACATATGGACAGAGAATATTTTCTTGGAGCACTAAATGTGACAATTGCCCTACTGTCTGTGATAAATATACCACACCAGCTACATAGTGCCCGACGAGGAGTTGGGTAGGTAGTGAAGAAAAACATTGACTGAAGCCTGGCAGAGGACTGAATTGTTGTCAACAGCAACAAACATACTGGGAAAGTCAAAGACAGTGAAAAAAACAAACAAAAAAAACACACAGGCATATAAATACTAACTTTCTAGGATCTTTATTGATTCCAAGTAATCCAGAGTAGAACGAGATGAATCAACGCTATACTCCGCCATCTTTATTTTAATATTAGATGCAACCATTATTCTGTAGGGGACAACGGGTCATAACTTGAGGGGAGTTAACACCCATGATTTTTAAAATGCCTTGATCAATAAGAGTCTAAGTTACAGGGAACATTATTTTCATTTTTCGGTAGACCAATAAATGCATTTGACAGGAAAATAGAAAAACTCTACCACAACAGCAATTAGAACAGCTTGCTGCATTATAAGTATCACTTCCCTGTCAAATTAGTGGTTCATGCTTATTTGAATCTGAACATAACAGGCCAATTCTATCACACCTTGCTAGGCTTGAATAAAAAGAACTGATATATATATATATATATATATATATATATATATATATATATATATATATATATATATATATATATATATATATATATATATATATATATAAAGTCTTAACTCCTGATGAGTGAGGTACTCCATGTACCTTACGAAACAGTACTGTAGAGTGAACTTTACTCATGTAGTCGTGTCTTAATTTCTCTGTCCACGTATGTAAATCTGCTCTACAAACTCATCGTTTAGTATCGAGCACTCTCCCCTGGAATAATCGACTACCTTCCTATATATATATATATATATACACTATATATATATATATAGTGTAGATACAATTGTCGATTATTCCAAAACAAAAGTGCTCAATACAAAGTATAAGTAGAGCGGGTGAATACGGTGATAGAGGAATTAATACACAACTACATGAATATTGAAACTCGACAGCACTGTTTCGTAAGGTACAAGTACCTCACTCATCAGGAGCTTTATGTTTAATCATTCACTGCACCAAAGAACATACATTATAAGCTTCGCAAATTAACATATTAATTAAAATTAAATAGAAAGTTTAATTGTTACATATTAGAGCTTTTGATCTGTGTCGGCATGATGATACGAGTTCCATTTCTTTTGTTTAATGTGGAGTGGTGGGGTCTAAAAATTATGATGAATTTTTCTTTCAAACATAAAATACATCGTTTGCTGGAGCTATTATACGGGCTACCGCGAGCAAGAATTTTCCATTGTATTTTATATTCAATATCTTTTTCTTTGAGTGACCAGACGTGTTTACTTAGTAAAGCCTTCATAAAGCCTAATGCCAACTTGGCCATATATATATAGAGAATCAAAATAATGTTGTTGCGTTAAATTTAGGGGAGGTGTTGCTGCCTTATTTCCATACATAATTCAATATATATTGTCTGGTATCTTGAATATGTCATTATGAAATGATATTCATTTTCAACCTGGTTATTGGTACAGAAATTACAAATTCCCTTTTCCACTGCAGTGTGAGTATATCTGCCTGTTTCTATTTTGAGGCAATGGTTTCCCAATCTGAATTTTGTTAGAATTTGTCGCAGTTCAATATTTTGGAGTTCAGTTAGGTAGCGTTCTAATTTAAACTCTGTTTTAAATATTCTATTGTTCTAAGTTTATTTTTTGAGTGAGCATTTGGTCTGGAGTATGTATGTGTCATGGGCGAAATAGTAGTATCACGGGTAATAGCGGTGGCCTAATCTGTATTGCATTTTAATAGCGGTGGCGTAATCGGTATTGCATTTTATTCAAAATCCTAATAGGGATACGAACGCAATAAAAATAATTATTATTATTACTTAACGATGGTTTTGTCAATAATGGCGGTATCCAGTTGAGAAATTGGGGTATCAAATGAAGGCGACGTGATTGTTAAATTATGGTATTGCAGATAATAATAGAATCGTGGGTAAGGGCACCGTCCCTCAATGGTGTTGAGGGACGGTGGTAAGGGCACCGTCCCTCAATGGTGTTGAGGGACGGTGGTAAGGGCACCGTCCCTCAATGGTGTTGAGGGACGGTGGTAAGGGTGGTTATATTTCGTCTGTATACCACCGTTTCGCAATCAAGTCATAATGTGACCTTAATTGATTGCCTTAATTGTTTGGACTGAAGCCAAGACTAAGTAGCGGCTTGTGCTGACCAATTTGTAAAATAATTTTTGAAACCATCGAAGATTCCTGAATCAAGCTGAAAATATGGACGTTTCAACAATCTTATGTACCTTACTAACCGTCCATGACCTTGTAATTGACAACCATAGTGTGTCTCACCCCAATTTGGACAACAATGTGAGTTCACAGCATACCAAGTTTTAGTAACTCTCAGCCACTGTGCTCTCAGCACTCTGATCCCGGTACAGGTACGTCATGAATTTATCGTGACAGTTTTTTAGTTTTGTCTAAATAGGAATATGAAATTATATAAAACGTTTGTTTAAACGTTCGCTTTCACTTTGTGTGCCATGGGGTATCTAACATCCCCACTAGGTAAGTTCACTAGGTGGCTACAACTTGAATATAAACACTACAGCAACACTGGGAGGTTGTCCCACCCACAACGTCTTCACGTTGGACGTTCGATTCGTTCCTAATAACTTTCGGCCCAACTCGATTCTTCCGATTTATTATGTTAGCTCGATACTAACTCGTCCAAAATGTGCAACAAAATCCGAACAACAAACTAATCGTCTAATCGTGGTCATGCACTCATCGTGCATTCAACATCAGCCAAGCAACCCAAAATTCAACATCACCCGAAGGCTGAACCCCAGTCGTTTGTTGTATAACCCTTTTCTACCTCCCTGATTACACTTTGTAATACGTTAATACGTCAATCGTAAAATCAAGTTATTTAATATTTCATGATTATACTATAATTAATTAGTACGTCAAAAAATGGTAACCATGGTAAAAGTTGAGTGAATACAAATACTGTTGTAAGAACATGTTGGACTTTCCATTTGTATTTTATTTGCATCAAGCTTGAACTCTCTTGCTACCAGTATATAAACGAAGTCGCGTGCAGACGACATTATTTTTTCTTCTAGTTTGTTAAAAATACAAGGCCTATACCATGCTCATGTAAGGAGAAATTGACAACTCCCTGTACAAGATCGTAATGCTGAACAATGAAACTAAAGTGTCTTGGGACGAATCGACCGTGAATCGTCTTCACTGGGTACTGGCAGAGCAAACCTACAAGCGAAACATGCAGAGGCGGCGGCACTAAATTTTGCTTAGGGGAGGGGGGAGGGGGGGTTGCCCACCAACATCGCCAAAGGCGCGATCTCCCCAAAGGGTTAAGGGGCATGCTCCCCCTTAAAAATTGTGTAATCTAGACCCTCTGAAACGTTATTTTCTGCATTTTGAGGGACAAATTTGGCTGACACAAAGGGTTTCAGCTTGATTTTGGAGGGGCGTCGCCCCCTACATTTTCCTGATGGGCAACTGCCCCCGTGCCGCCCTATGGACATGTTTATGGTTTCTCTTGTACGTCCATGGGTTTCTGTTCTAATCTTAAAAATTCAAGCTACAATATGTGGGCTATACGTGAATACTTTCAAATCGAGCAGTTCGATATCGGTTGTACAAGTTGTCTTGGATACGCCATGTCCACAACTGTAAATGTTGACAGTAAGTCAACACATCGTCATCGGTTTATAGTAATTTATGTTCTGTGTAATTTGGGTCAACATGGCGACATTCACCGAACCCAACACAATAGAGGCGCAATTGCAATGTAAAGGAAATCTAAAGCCACTGTACTTTCGTGTTGTTGCTATAAATATCCATAGGTAGTTATAGTAACGTAGTCATGTGACATATGTGTAAAATGAAATGAATCACATGTGTTTGATAACTGTGTAAACATCGGTTACTCACTGTCTCGTTTAATAATGGTAAGTACACAAATGACCACCTCAACAACGGGAAAAAATCAATCGTGTTTATGACCGTAATTAAGCATTTGCGGATCAACCTATGCGCTCGAGTTCAACCGCCTCCACCACGACGTGGGGTCAATATTTGGCTAAATGAAAGTGAGGCTGTGACCAGCAATTTCCATTAATATACGAAACATTTGCACATTGACCACTGTATCCTTCATATCCAGAGACACGGCCATTGACGTTATACTGTATTGCCTGGAAGTGGACTACCTGTGACTTCACAAAATGACGGTACGTCTTTTTGTTATTACCATTTATACATGCTTCCTTCATGTCGTTTGGAAACGCAGTTCACATAACCCCTCAATCTAAGACCCTGAAATATGCACATAATTGTATCTAATTTTATAATCAAGTGTCATTCCATTTGCCTTCGGTGACAATATTTTCATTGCAACTGGCCTTTAACAACAGACTTTCAGAGTCATGGTTACTACGCACGTTTCCCTGTGTTACAGCGTGTCGTTACTTGAAAATGTAATATAGACGAAAAATGCGTATTTTAATAACCTTGTTAAATACAGCATATTTAGCGTCCGTTGAAAAATGAAAAGCATTGCGTAGTGATTGTCAATTAGGCATCAACACAATCGGCGCACATTTGTGATAAAGAATTTCATTTTTCTATCGTGTGCTACAAGGATAACGTTGTCAGTTCATGATAAACCATCAACATACAAAAGATTATTCACATTAACTAAAATTAGCGATGAATCTAACACTATAGAATTCAAAACCAAATTCAAACAAGTTTACTATAATAAAGTCTGGTTGCCAACGGTATTTAAACCAGAAAAGAATAAGCTACGTACTTTTAACAAGTTTAAACAAAATTTTGAATTTGAACCATATTTAGAACAAATCAAAAATGTGCAACACAGGGTCAGCTTCACTAAGTTTCGCATTTCTTCTCACGCATTGCCAATTGAAAAACTTAGATATAATAAAACACCTCCAGAGCAAAGGTTTTGTTTTCTATGTAATGAACAGGCTATTGGGGATGAATTTCATGTATTACTCACATGTAAAAATAGTCAGATTGTACAAGCTCGTACTAAATTTGAAGCTGAATTAGCAATTTATGATGATAACATTTGCAAGTTATCAACTCATGAGAAATTCAAGTGCTTGCTAGGCACTAAAGATAGCTTCATTGTCAATTGCTTGGGAAAATTTATTGATTTTATTTCTAAGCTTTAGTTTAGTCTATTGTTTTATTTGTGTTTTTCTTGACCATTGATTTATTGTATGTTTTTTTCATTCATGCTAAATTTTGTGTCAAATAAAATATCTATCTATCTATCTATCTATCTATCTATCTATCTATCTATCTATCTATCTACAAAATCAAACAGTAGTATTTCACATTACATGTTTTCATTCATATTGCATTAGCAAATCAAGAACAAAATAACAGGAACTTGAGAGATGAATGTTTGACAATCAGCTGCCTGGTTTGACATAGGCCCGTGAGACGAGTGGTATATCCGTTATAATCATTATATGTTAATTTAAAGCCCCTCTGTTAAGATCTGCATGTCAACACGGTCATAGATTTACTTAATAAAAATCATAAACTCACTATAATAGAGAGACAGGTGAAGCAATGAGTACGAAAACATTCCACGCGCACTTCACATGAACTAACACGTCATTCGGCGGTCGTTTTGAATGTGAAACAGGTGAGTTACTCGTGTGGTTGAATCACGAGACCTGTTTTCTGGATCATATTTTGATTTATTTTCACTGACATTTATAATATCTCAATATTTAGACGAAAGTTTGTATGACAAAATAATAACTTGAAGTTCAAACATACAAACAAGAATCAAATGTTAGATGTCCCTTTGAAATAATTATTAGAATAATCATTAAATATTCTAAAATATGCAAATAAAAGTTAAGTTCAAAATGTCCCATTATAAAGAAACAAACATCTGTTTGGAAACAATGAACTGTTGAATATCATATTTTTTTCATTAAGTTGGTTATGTACACTGATAGCAAATGTAACAAGACGCAAAATAAATGATCTCGCTGAAAGTTGCTACCAAACAAATTAAACAAAATGGAACGGAACAAAACTATGTTGTCATAGTTGCCACAAAAACATACTTGGCAGGCAGCAGACCCTGAATGACCTCATTTGCACATATTTGATGGAATCCAAGGAGGACGCTGGTATCAAGTAAATAGTCACACCCCCCCATCTCTGTAAAGAGGAAGATTGGAATTCACAGTATACAGTATTCACAGCAAAGGAAGGCCAACATTTCCTCAAATGCCACTCAACTGTAGAATTTTCCCCTCTAAAAGGTAATATTAGTTGTGGTCAACATAAACACACCCCACTATTTATTATATATGAGCACATCATTTTGAGAAATAATGTATATGTGTTTAATCTATTTACTCAATCTCTCTGCTACTTTATTTTATTAGATTTAATTTAACTCAGCCAGGCTAGCGTTTATAATCACTTGAAAGTGACCATTTTCTATTTCTAGTTTAAAGTGAGAAACAATAGACAGACAACGACCTGTGAAACACCCCATGTTCATTTGTAGTTGAACTGTGATATAAGAGATTCATACAGATTCAACAGATGTAATTTCTTTCTATAATGTACAGGTCTCAATGCAGCCTACTGGAGATGAACCCAAGGGGTTTGGATGGGCTGACAAATTCTGTCCTCCTGGGCTGGAATACTTAACGCAAGTAGATCAACTATTAGTAAAACAAAAGGTGGAACTATTTGAAGGTATGCAGCAATTATAAGCCCATTCCGCAGCCTGTTATACCTTTGTGATGGAAGTACAGAAGTCAACCAGAAACAAAATAATAGTTTGTCTTCTGCTGAACTATGCAGATGAGGCTACCAAATGTACAGTCTCCATCAAATGGGACTTCCACATGATAATTTTTAGCCAATTATGCATTATTGTAACAAGTAAACCAATGTCATCTATATTTGCATGCAGTGTTGTACACTGTGAACGCTGTATTGAGTATGTATATTATTTTCTGTATCAATACAGTGTTCACTGGATGGGAAACAAGAAATCGTTTTGTTATTGCGAACAGTCTTGGACAGCAATGCTACTACGCAGAGGAAGGTGAGATCAAATCACACTTGTTTAACAATATTCAATTGACCCAGACTTGAAAATGATTTTTTTTATTTCATTCCAAGCACACCAATCGTGGGTGGCAATAAGTGCCTGGTAACATCTTTTGTTACATACAGATGGGGTTCTCTATCGGTGAGGCTATTTTGTGAGGTCAAATCATGTGACCTCCGTCAAATCGGCTTTTATAATTTAGTAATTCACAAATATTCAACATAATAATCTTACATTTAAGTTGATACAATACATAATGCTGTTACGATATATACTTTTGTTGTCTGATATAGCTGTATCGTTGGCCTATGTTTGCACATTCTCCTATTTCAACAGAAAGTACTGCGTGTATGCGTCAATGCTGTGGGGGCGCTAGAGGCTTCACTATGCATATATCAGACAACGCAGGACAGGTAGGGAATTGGTGTTAATGTATGTTATAGTCTTCATTGTTACACTAATTCACAGAAGGATTCTGTGTCCGAGGATGACACAAACCTCGCACATGCACATGGTGGCTCGGCGAATTCATACTTAATTCTGACCTAGTATACAATAGTAAACAAAACAGACATCATTAAGCCACCATGGATCAAATACATACACATATGTGTGACATGTGTTTGTGAAGTTAGAACACGATTGAACAATGCATGTGCGTAAGTGCACATACCTGATTAATTTTGGGTTGAGATCTGTACATATTTATTACTTAATTTGCATACTACACAGCTTCCTATCAATATAGATCTCAAGAATCACTGATCAGATTTTTAATGAAACTTAAGTGGCCTAGGTTAGGCCATATACATATTTAGTTTAAGGTTCAATTGTGTACATATTAAGTACCTAATTTGCATAACATGTAGGTGCTCCACAGTACATTGTATATATATAAGGGTATTCAGAGTTGAAACTCATGTACATTAACAGAGGTACATAACTTGGGGTTTGCAATGCGCATATAGTACTGTATGGTGACATCATGCCAAGATCTCATTCAAGTCTCATCTCGTAGATAGCGAGACTGATACTACGATCTTCTGACATGACATAGGCGGTTAGTAATAAAACAATATAACATGTATTACCACATTCATAGTGAAAAAATGTAATACATTGAAAATGTACAGAAAATATAGTTATCGTAATCCGTCATATTGTGAGCATGTATTTTGATCCACCTGGACATCCCAGTATCACATTTTTCTGAGTTGGAATGCTTGATTGAAACGGGATCTTGGTATCATGTCACCGTAGTTGCAAACCCCAAGTAATGTACCTCCGATATTTATTATCTGCTTTCTATAAATGGCATCATAAAATCTCATTAATATGCGTAGCTGTAATATATTATGCACGGTTGTAGTCAGTGACATGCTTTCAGTGCAGTATTGAGGGCACCAGACAAGAGATATAGCTCACATATCGGATGCCCATATATGGATATGTGACCTGGGACTTATTTAAATGATTTAGCATCTTAAATTGGAAACGTTATTGTACGTACATAGCAATATATGTACTATGTATGTGTGCAGTTTTTACATGGTCGGTTCAGGCATGTCCCAAATACATATGAATGTAGACAGAGGGATGCACACACAGAGAGATGAAATTATGAGTCCGGGGGGAACTAATAAGAACATTTGTAACATGAAATTGAATGGACTTCAAAAACGACAAAATGAGTTTTTTGCACTTCGTTACATACATGAATTGTTGTCAGGTTAAATTAGAATACACTGTTAGTTTGCAACCTAATTTATCTACAATTAATGCTTCAATAAATGACACAAGACACAAGGTTTTGGCAAAAGTGGAAGGGGGAGCGAATTGCAGACGCAGGCGTCGCAGCGAACAGCTCCATGATGCGACTCGCCTGTGAATTGCATCATGACGCCGAGCGCGTGGTACCTGGTTGCAACCTTCCACCAGCAGAGACTGTACAGGCGGGCGTCATGGCTGGCGTCCCCCTGGCGGGAGCCTGCAGATAGACTCACAACCCCAGGGGGATGGACAGCGTGGGTACCCGTGTAAAGTCTGCTTGGTCTGTGGTGGAAACCCCCTTTCCTGTTTATTGCTAAGGTTGTTCATGAGCAGATAAACATGAGTTACACTTGAGTGAGATCGGTAATGGTATAGAAATTGGTATATAGAGACCTTTGCATGAATGGGTGGGTGGGAGGTCTGCTGAGACGATGTGTATCGTACGGTGCGGCAAAATGAACTGATGCTTGAAGAGGATGCGAGCACGGATAAGCGAATGAACAGTCTGGTGTTAATTAATGTAAATCCGACTGAAGGACGAAATGTGAGCAAATATTGCATGAAGTACAATGTGGCATGGGAGGTGTCAAAATATGAAAGGGGGATGTCAGCTTGGTCAATGCATGTCATAATTGAGCATTAACACAGATTATAAATTATATTCATAATCATACTATTAATGCTTCAATAAATGACACAAGACACAAGGTTTTGGCAAAAGTGGAAGGGGGAGCGAATTGCAGACGCAGGCGTCGCAGCGAACAGCTCCATGATGCGACTCGCCTGTGAATTGCATCATGACGCCGAGCGCGTGGTACCTGGTTGCAACCTTCCACCAGCAGAGACTGTACAGGCGGGCGTCATGGCTGGCGTCCCCCTGGCGGGAGCCTGCAGATAGACTCACAACCCCAGGGGGATGGACAGCGTGGGTACCCGTGTAAAGTCTGCTTGGTCTGTGGTGGAAACCCCCAAATTTAAAGGCAGGATGATGTGTTACAAAGTCTATCGCGATAGGATAAAACAAAGCATGGTTAGACCGATGAAACATTAAACTAAATACACTGCAAATACATGTAACGAAAACGAAATGAAATCTCAAGACAAATGTCGAAATTACAGTTAAGGAAGAGCAAGTGACAAGTGACCCGGAACTGAGCGGATGATGCTGGGGGGTGTGCGAATGTACGTCTGGTAGGCGTCGCTGCGCCACCTGCCCAGTGCCTTGATCAACCAGTCCGGGAGATTTGCGTCGGCAGCTGTCGTGGCTGCACCACTGCGGAAACTGTGAGTAGTGTAACGGTTAACATCTGGTACAGATGCGCGAGTGAGAAGGTCTCGAATGTGGTTGCTAACAGCTTGCCGCGTGAGGAAATTACTGTTGGCGAACTGGAATGCGGGTAGGTGAGCGACGGAACTATGTAGTGCTTTGTACGCCTGGTATGCCTGCACGGCGCAGACCGATGACTGTGAGGGTGCGATGATGATGTTACATCCCAGGCGGAATGGGTCTGTCTTAGACGCCTTGAGCGCAATGACGAGGTCTGTGTTGCACGTGATGTCTGCCGTCAGTAAAGTGCGTTGTGGATCGAAGGTCATTGACGTGGGTGCGACAAATTCGCTGACTCTCAAGAAGCCGAAGAACGCCAGTGTAAAGGCAGACCACAACATAGCTTTGTCATGGTCGCAAATAGTGGGATGGTTTGCGACGGTGTTCTTAAGCATTCGCATTAGTGCAATGGTGATTGGGAGTTTTACACGATTTGGCACGCCGTGATGTCTTTTAATGCCTTGCATAGTGAAGTGAAGCAGGAGGTCGTCGCGTATTGATGAGGTGAAGCCAGCTTCGATGTGTGCACGGATGATAGCTGCGAGGTAAACTTTTAGCGTGCCATAGGTAAGTGACGATGTTGCGAGATGTGTCATAAACAGAATCGTTGAGCGTTGCGTTAGTGGATAAGGATTCATTCCATACATGCGACAGAAGAGAAGATAGCGAGTTTGTCCCGCATGATATGTCCGTCGTGTACCTGGTGCAATGCTCAGGTTGATGTAGTGGCAGGCTTGTTGTGTGAGGTTGACGGGACTACGTCGCACATCGGAGCCGTTAAGAGGGTGCACAGGTCCGGAGTTTTGGTTGGGACCCTGTCTGCCTGAGGTGCCAGTCGTTGAAACCGCAATATCTGTTGGCGAGAGAGAGAGTCAGCGATATCGTTATTAAACCCTGAGATATGTGAGATCATGACGTGAAAGTTATTAGATGCTGCAGTGAAGAACAGCAGTCGGACAAGTTGCATGATCCGTGGACATGATGAGGAGCCTTTTTTCCATATTTGGACAACTGATATGTTATCGCAGTGAAACCGTATTCGAAGACCATACCACAAGTGGCCCCAAATTAAGGAAGATAGTAGAATTGGTAGAAGTTCCTTCCAGGCAATAGAGTATAAAGGGTCATTTGTAATGAATGTAGGCCAGGTGTTTGCGAACCAATGACCCTTGTAGAATGCCCCGTAGCCAAGTGTTGCTGAGGCGTCTGTAAACAGTTCGAATTCTGGGGACGGTATCCAGTTTGGGTTGAGGAGGGATGCTGTGCCGTTCCAAGATGGCAAGAAGTCACACCACCATTGAACGTCGTGCCAGAATTCGTCAGTGAGTGTTATGACTTGAGAAAGACTGGTGGCTGTCATGCTGATATCAATCATGCGCCTCAGGAAGATGCGGCCGGCTGGTATGCACTTACATGCGAAACTGAGGCATCCAATGAGGGAGAGCAATTCACGTTTCGAGCATGTATGGCGAGTCAACCAGCTTGGCAGCTTGACAAGTAGATCCGCAAGCTTGTCCTTAGGTAGTCTAATAACCATGTTGACAGTGTCAAGCTCCACCCCTAGAAAGGTGATGACAGAGCAGGGACCCTCAACCTTTTCTGTAGCAATGGGTACCCCCAAGTGGTGACAACTTTGCAGCATAACATCCATATTGTGCTGGCAGGCGTTAGTGTTTGCCGGTCCAACTGTCAGGAAATCGTCTAGGTAGTGTAGAAAATCCGTATTCCTTGCGCGATGACTAACGATCCAGTGAATGGCATCAGCAATGCGGTTGAAGAGGTATGGTGCTGAGCGAAGCCCAAATGGCAGCACACGGTCGAAGAAATAGCATCCTTCCCAAAAAAAACCCGAGCAGGTGCCAGTCTTCCTTCCGAACTGGGCATAAGCGAAATGCGTGTTTAACATCGATTTTTGCGAGTAAGGAGCCATGGCCATGCTTGTGAATGAAGGCTACAGCATCATCGATGCGTGAGTAGACCAATGAATGATCTTCTTTTGAGATATTGTCATTGACGCTGTCAAGTGTAGGTTGGGAGAGATCCATGATAATGCGAAAACCCCCACTTTTCTTAGGCCGTAGGCCAAGAGAATTACAAACAAAGTTTTTGAGGGGAGGACGCTTAAATGGTCCGATAGTGTGACCAAGTTTGAGTTCTTTTTGGATTGATTCTGTGATGATAGAGGGGTTGATGCGAGCGGACTTGGCGTTGCGTGTAGATCTTGGGTAGTGCTTGCCGCGAAATCCAAGGTTAGCCCCATGAGAAATGTCAAATAAAATGGCTGCTACAAATGATTTGTCCGGGTGATCGTGCAGTTCTTGCGCAAAGGAATCGAGCTTAAGAGGTGTGCTTGGGTGCATATTTTCGACCACGTGAGCTGGCATGATCATTGGCGTGAAAGGGTCGTGGTGTGTAGCCACGAAAAAGCTGGTTTTTCGTCTCGGTATCGCGGTGGCTAATGGCAGTGTGGCCTGCAGAGTGGCAAGACGAACAAATGTGGAGACGATTATACCGGCATGGAGTTTCGCAGCGATCTTGATTGAAATTACGGCACACTGTATTGTTATAATTGTCAGCAGATTCGTTCACCCATGTATAAGGATTCCTGCTTCGTTGGCATTCCTGTTTGGTATGACCTTTCTGATGACAGTCAGGACATGTTGGAATGAGCAGATGGAGTTTTTGTTGACAGAATTTGTAGTCAAGTTGGTTGTTAGGCAAACTCCAGTTCCGTAGGCCAGGGTAACGTGAGTAATCTAGATGGAATTCTTTGTCATAGGTGACCCATGCTTCTGGCTTGAACTCAAGAGCTCGGCTGGCGATGTGACGCTGGTAATTGAATAAATGTACAGCCTCATGGGGAAAATAATGTGCCCTATAGGCAGCAAATGTTGACCAACATTCCAGCCAGTTTGCTAAATCGCGAATTTCATTCTTTTTTGCATGTTTTGAGAGAACAGCGACTGAGGGATCATCAGAGTCCAAAGCCACTCGGGTGTTTGAGATCTGGGTGGCATTTGGTTTTCTTGAGTCAGGGTGTAAATCGGACAAATCAACAAACTTACCCCGGTTTGCTAGTTGATTGAGTATTTGCTGGTCGACGTATGGTAAAAACAAGTCTGCAGGTGGGATGATAGGAGGAACTGCAATGCTGGCATTGTTCATCATCGGCATCGCCTGTGTCGCAGTGTTGATACCGGAAGCGGAAGTGAGAATGCCCTCACCGGCGAAACGTTGTATGGGAGCGGCCATTTTGGTTGCGTTGAAATGACCCCCGGTAGCAAAACTTTGTTGACTAGGATTAGCGTGAGCTAGCGATGCTTGGCTTGTAGTAGCTGGAAGTTGTTGAAACATCGAATTGTCTTGATGAGCGGTATTATTGTGTACGATCGCATTATGTTGACTAGCTATTGGCAAGGTAATCGGAAGGCTGTTATTTGTGAGAGAGTCAGTTGGCGTCGAACTTGATGGCGTTGTTTGGCTTGGGTCGCGTGATGACACGAGGCTTGCCGACAGTTGTGGAGCAGCCGGCGGTTGCGAAATATTATTCGGCTGCGTTTGACAGTTTCCTTGCTGTTGTAGGCTACGAACGAGATCTGCGAGTTCGCTTCTGCTAACTGTGATGACATCGCTGGGGAAGTTCGTGGACTGTAGTACAGTGGGATCTCTAGCTGCAGTTCTGTAGCTCTGGATTTCGCTGGTGTCCGTTTTTGGCGTTTTCTGTTGCATCGGTAGTCTGATTCGGTCGTCTATTGGTAATTGCGAAACCCTAGAGCTACAGTACGAGACGTAGTCAGTTACCATACCGGACGACACAAATCCGTGTCGGCCAGGTTATTGACACTTTATTAGCAAAATTGGCTGTCTACGCTCACCTGTGTATGATCGATCGTTATCTAAACACATTTGACAACTATTCTGATTTGGATGTTCTAAATTACCGACGTTATCTACTAAAATCAGACGAATACCGGCGAAAACCCACTATTTACGCTTCAAGGTCAGCCATCTTGGAAATTTTGACCCATGACGTCACGGCGCGTCATAGTCTCGCAATTTCACGAATAAGCCACTCGATTGGAGTTGTGTTGAGATTTAATGAATATTATGGATGAAAACAACCACAAATATATATGCAATGTATAAAAAAAATCGAAACATGGTATCAGAAATAAAATAACATAATATAAATTAATAATTGTATTATTTTAATTATTTATTTTGAAAAAAAAAATGATAATAATAAAAATGAATTGTGGGTATTTTCTCACACAAGCCAGTGTTTGCTACACCTCCATATCCATTACCATGTCTATGTGTATCAACTGTGGGAATGCATTTGAGGTAAAGGCAAAAGGATATAAGAGACATTCTCTTGTGAAACAAGTTGGTAAAGTAGAGTGTGTCAAGGATGCACTGGATGAAGTGTATGAAACAAACCTGACACCCCTAGGCCACAAATCTGATGCACCCAGGTGCCTATGTCAAGATTGCTATGCACTTCTGGAAAAATCTAGAAGAAAAATTAGAGAAGGGAAAGAAGCCAAGCAGGGTTTTTTTGCAAGATGTGCTGAGGGTACATATCTTCATCTTAAAAGAAAAAGATGTACTCCAACCAGAACACCACGCACTCTTAAAAAACATAGAAATGTGGAGGATGCTGATGAAAACCATTATGAAACAGCAAAGGTTAGTGTTATATTAAATACTAGTGTTAAATAAAATAATTTATTTAAAGTGTTTGATACTCTATTCATTATTTGAAAGGAAAGTGCCACAATTTATTGTACTACTTTCTCTCAAACATTGATTGAATGGCAAAAACCTAATTTCACATGTTTCAAATCTTAAAAAAAAAAATGTTACAATAACCCTAATTAAAGCTTCTTTTTCAACAGAAATTAACATTTGTGAAAAGAGTCATTCTTGCTGTTAAGAGACATGATTATGAGTCTGCTATTAGCATTCTGTATCACAGAAGTGTTCGTGCACGGAAACAAATTGCTACTGTTATAAGCAACAAGGTAGGTTTTAAAGTTGTTGTTTTTGGTGTGTTCAACCAATTGTCTTTGGTTCAACACACTTTTATTTATGAGAATAATAAAGTTAGAACAAATCTGATTGGCAGTTAGGCATAAAACAAAGGAATTGTAAACATCACATGGTTTAGAGGTCAGACAATGATGACTGGCATTTGTGCTAAAACAAGCCAAGGACACAAAGTTAGCAAACATTGTGGAAATAATCATCTAAGTAGAGATGTTACTAATTAATGCAAAATGATGCTCCTAATGGTTAACCTCAGATTACTGCATAATCAAACAACTAGTTGTATACAGTATTTTAAATGTCATTTCCAGTAATATAATGCAAGGAAAATGTTTGATATTTAATATTTCTTTTTAATATATTTAAACTTCTTTGACTGAAAATTATTATAGGTAAGGAAGGAAGTTGGTAATTACATTAAAAAAAGCAGACCAATGACACTTTCTAAAGAGACATGCGAGTCTTTTCAATGGGAAAAAATAATTGAAGAGGTCAATTGTGGTCTACCTCTGCTGACCAGTATCATCAGAGCAGCTTTAACTACCCAACGTAGTCATAATCTGATAGACATGTAAGTAAAGTTTGTTATAGATGACAATTTTTCAGTATAAATTTTATTAAATGTGCCGCAGGAAAGAAAACAAGGTTGTGTGAATTATCACTTACATAAAGTATGCCAGTTTAGAAAAACAAAAGTTTTTAAACCATATTTGGGAGAGGGTGTTATTCAATTGAGTGTTGATTGGATTTATCACTTACTTAATTGCATAATATTTAAAGAAAACTGCTTTAGCATTATTTTAAGAATTAATGGCATTTATTTCATATTTGTGTTTGTAGTCGTTCTGATGGTAGCTGTGGCAAACTAACTCCAGCATATGGAATGATTATGTGCAATTTGCTACATTTAAGAAAAAGAAGAAAATTTAATATAATACAAGCATTTAACTCCATTCAAATGTATAAAAGTGGCTGTAGTCAGAAGGTATGGAACATACATAACAATAATTTCATGCCAACCAATGTTTAGACATTGTAAATACACAGACTTTTAAATTATATTTTCATGTCAATCTCTGGCTTCTGCACAATCTGTATTATTTATCTGCTTTATTTATCAGTATGCAGTATGCCCACAGTATTTACTAATCTAATTTTATTAAACAACTGACTTTATTTTAGATTATGTTATTTTTTTCAATTATGCAGCTTTTCAAGTGCTTCCAGCATGTTGGTATTTGTTTGGGCGTAAATGGAACACGTGGCACAATAGACAGAATGAGAAAAAACTTTGACAAAGAAATGTATGACATGAAAAGCAAGATAGAGGTAACGTATAAGAATTTATTTGCATAGCTATTGGTGATGAATAGATAATGGATACAATGAATGTCAATGTGAATACTATTAACAATAAAAGTGTATGTTAAAAGTCATTTTAAATACATATTTTGACAGGAAGAACTAAGAGATGATGCTCCTAATATCAGTAGTGATGATGGTGACATAGATGTTGCATTTGGCGATGTTGATAATATGGACAGTAGGCCTAATGTTCATACAACGGATGGTGTAACTACCATTCCTCTTCAAGAGTTAATGACTAGTCCTACTACTAGCAGTGAAAGTGATTGTAGTGCCAGTGAAAGTGATTGTAGTGCCAGTGAAAGTGAAATTTCCATTACTTCTGCAAGCAGTGATGATAAATCTACAGAGGAGGATGGTGTTAGTTACAGACGTTCTCTCTTTGGACCAGACACAGGTGATGGTGGAATTCAACCATTGAATGAATGTAAGTTATATATAGTGTTTTGCACTAAAGAGAAAATTAACATTGTTGTAAATTAGTTTTTCCTTCATTTTGTATTGGGTTTTGCAGCATTTACATATTCTGTAAAGCCCTCAATTATAAAAATGATCAGTATATGTTATAGTTTCATACCCATGCAGCCCTAGTTTATTGTGACAATTATGCTATTACTATGAACCACCAAGCATGCATACTCATATTCAAATTCATTGTTATCTGCAACAAATTATATTATTTGTACTTTAGACCAGGACCAGTAAAATGCATGGTCATTTGATTGACATAACATAGGAAATGTATGGCTCCATGGAGATGGCAGTTTGCTACCAGTTGAACTTGCACCGGCAGCAGTAGCCTTTCATAATGTTTACCCACTTGTCTGTTTTCATTATATTTTCAGGTCCTGGATACAGTCTGTGCTGGGACAATGTCCAGAAACTAAGTTTATCTCGGTATCATACATCGTCTAAACAGAACAAATTTTTAATGTGGGCGATGTGTTTTGCTACACAGAACAGAGTACCTGCTATGCATTTAAATGATGAAAAACGAGAGCTGGCTACAACAATTCCATTGAATTCTTTCCTTCCCTCTCAAGAGGATTGGGATGCCCTTGAAAAACGTATGGCAGTTGTTGTTTCAAGGATAATCTGCAAACATCTCACACATTTTAAGAGCTCTTATTCTGATTGTGTAGTGGAACATATTATTCATGAACAGTCTGAGTTATCTAAGAAGAAAAGTAAAGTGGTAAGTTAAGCCTGCCCCTAAATACCAGGTGTATGTAAATTAATATCTAGATAATATCATATTCTTAACATGTGTGCATGTGCAAGTATTCTGCATTATAAGCATGTGAAATTATGATATAGGATAAAGCAATGATGTATTCTTTCTTTATCATTGTAAACAGATAAATTTAGGAGTAGTGCAAGAAAACCCAGGGAGTAGCAAAGGGGTGCTTGCAATAATGAAACACCTGAAAAAGTATGTGCCAATGCAGCCAGATGGAACCCCATATACTATACTGTGTAATGGTGATCAACAGTCAGTTGAAAGAATGATTGATGCCCGCATATCTATGGCTGCTAGTGAAGACCCAGCTAATAGGCTAGCTGGACTTGAACCGGCTCCACAGGAGTTTCATAGACGTGGCATTGTATTACAAGTAAGAATCTACCTCTGCTCTTATGTCATATTAGTATTATTAGTACATATTGCATTTTGCTGTATTAAAAGTGCTTCTCTAACTGAGTTAAACAACAGCATTTTATATTCTAGTTGCAGGCATAAATGTATGGAACTATACAGTCATGTGCATCTTGATTCGTGTAATTTATTGTATGAATAATACTACACAACTTGGTGATCAGTATCATAATTTCCTTAGATACAAAGTTTATATCTTAATGGTATTGTAGTAATTAGTAAAACTTTATATTTTCTAGGACATCATGGATAAGATGTATAATGCTAAAAGTGCTGGCAGTAAAGGCACTTTATACAATATAAAGACTGTTTTTAAACACAAAAATGTGAAAACCAAAGTAATGGATAACATGAATGAAGTGACAGATTTATTAACATTCACTACTGAGGGATTGGTGTCACTGCTTTGCATCAAACTGTTGGGATTAGATGATATTGATGACAAACCTGCAAATTCTCCTTGTGAAGAAAGGAAAGAGTTGAGACAACAATACCTACAGACTGTATCAAAGAATGTAGTTACACATTTGTGGCCCGTTATAGATACTTGTTCTATTTCACAAGCTGCTGATAGTGATGATGAAGAAGATGCAAGAGTATTCTGCATATGTGACCCAGATGAAGGTATTCTATAAATTTATGTCACAATTTTCTCAATCACAAGACTTTCTATAAATTTCCAAATTCATTTTTTCTCCTGGCCACTAACAATATCGGGTGGTAGTCAGTATGTGTGTTAAATTGGACTATAACCAACGTGAAATTGCCAAAAAATAATTGTTGGTTCTATACCTAGTGAATTTGTATGAAGCTTACTTACTAATAATTTTCTTAGTAATCTTCATCAAGTGCACAAAAAAATAATAATAACTATAGTGTTTCTGGTCACAGTGTGAATGATTAATTTTCATTTTTTTACTCAGAAATTAACATCAAAGCTAAAAGTAGTCAAAAAGTGAGATAAAATATAAAAAATAAACTTGTGTACCAACATCATGTTTTTAAAATGATTTTTTTTCACTCTGCTTTAAAGGGCTTGTACTACTGCTAGTGTGTTGTGTTAACACAAAAACATAATTTTGTGGGGGTTATGTATTGGGTTCTTCATGTTATTCATTATCTTTAGTATATGTCAAAGTAAGGTGTCACAAGTATTTATGTTTAAATTTTTGTTTTAAAAAAGGTGTGGATTGTGAAACCTGGATTGAATGTTCCGCTGGCAAAAGTTGTGCATTAGGAAGGTGGTACCACATTGAATGTGTAAATTTAGAAGAAGATAACCTTCCAGGAGAAGATGAAGAGTGGTGGTGTTCACCAGACTGTGAAAAAAGTGTTTCATTTTGTTGTAAGGTGTATCAACCTGGTATAGAAGTTGTTAAATGTATGGCCGGTAATAACTGTCTGAATGGTGAACGTTTTCATGTTGACTGCAAAGGATTAGTTGAGTTGCCAGGTAATATATATACATTCATCAAGCCCATAGACACTTTCTTTTGTAGACTATATAATTACCTTCTCATGTATATTTATTTAAGAATACAGATAAGCTGTATGATTCAGAACTTGTTGTCATTATGTAAATATAAATTGGTAGCTGCAGTGTATTTGCTTGCTTACATTCAAATGAAGAAGTGTTTTAAATTTGTACTTTAATTATGTTTGCTAACCTATAGACAAACTTGTAACAGACAGCCACACAGCTATTACATTTTGTTCATCTGACAACATTTTATTATCTAGTTGATGACTGGTATTGTTCAGTTGCCTGTTACAAGTATAAAGAAGCATCAGATAAAAAGGATCACATTGCAGAGTACACCACTGCATTGACCTGGAAAGGTTTGAAGTATTTCTGTGAAAAAGATTCGGAAAGAGAAAATGATGGTGAGGCAATGATGCGGACCTGGAGAATCAATATGATTGATTTTTGGTCAAACAATCACTACAAGTATCTTATACTTGGGCACAGATTATTGGCAGGTAATGATATGTTGCTATAATTATAACATGATTAAGTGCATAGAGGTACATAATTACTGTATTTGCTCTATTAATAGCACATATCGGTACTAGTGTAAATGACAGAGGTACTGATAAGGTGATATTTTGATAAATCATACAATTTAATAAATCAGTATACAATCAATGCAACTGTTGGCTTACAATTGGAGATGCTCTTTTAATAGAGAAAATACGGTAAAAGTTGCAAGTCAAAAGTCTCCATCACAAGGTATCTCTCACTATTATCACCACTACAGACAAAATCTGAAAGCTTGTATAAACCCAGACACCCATAATTGGCAAAGCACAACGTTGCAGAGCAGAACATTTTTACCTCTCCAAATAATAGTTTTCTTCATGTTTCAAGTTTGAAAAAAATGTTGGTGTGAATAATTGAACAAAATTTTACATTAAATTGTCTTTTATTTTCAATACAATTCTGAGAGTGCTAGTACTGGTACCACTGCCCCAATAATGTCTACAAAATATGTACAGTAAAACATAAGCTTTTACTATGCAAGATTTACAGATACTCTGATTAAGAGTAGATTGGTTTCTTATTAGAGATCATGCACTATGGTGCTAGTTTTTACAGTTAATCATCATGGGCAAATAAATAACCACACATGCAAAGTTATTAAGACAATATAAAATCACATTTATAGGCATAAATGGTTGGATGACACAAAGAATTAGCCATGAACTAAAGTATAACAGGACTGCAAATTTGACAGGTGGAGCTGGACATAATATTCCATTAGATTTGGTAAATGAATTCCTAAATAATGAATTCAAAGGTAAGTCTCTCTGACTAAAGTTAAACTCTTAACAGATCTTGCATGAAATGGGATACATAATGCAATTTGAAATGAATAATTATACATGGTCAAGCAATTAATGAGCTATTTGGAGCACAACCAAAGTATAGGTACATTTTGTTTTAGCCCAACATACAGTTCTAAAATTAACCTAAACAATGAATATACTAATCAGCTTTTTAATATCACCAGATATAATTGTCACCCTAAAGATCCTATACAACACTTTGAATTATCTACATACCGTATTTGTCTTTTATGTGTTAAATACATCTTTAGATGTCTTTTCAATAGCCATAAACCCAATTGAATCATGAACTGTATAATTACATTAACTACATAACAGCTTAGCTAAATCAGCCAATATATCATGCTTGCTAAAAAGACACGTTTTACAGTGTACATGTACATACAATTTGGTTAAAAGTATTTCTGCAGACAGAAAGCACACACTAAACTTGCTTTAATATTTTTTCAGATAACTTGAAGCACACACATGGACAGTACAGTGATTCTCAAGTTGCACGTACCAGTCAATTGGTCGGGAATCTGGGCTCTAAGATGGACCAAGCCTATTTTTCTAAGGTCATTGACATTCATATTTCAAGGACAAGAGCATCCAAAGAATCTTATGTAGATGATGTTAGGAAATTTATTTTAACATACAGACATGATGGCCTTTTTGATGTAGTGGATGGCAGGCGGCATAAAGATTTTCCTGACTTTGAAAACAAAATCACAATAGAAATGCCACAGAAATTAAGAACCAGATTGCACAAATATTCTACAAATTTAGATGCTGAAAGAAGTTGTCTCCCAACTGAGTAACATCAATTACAATAAATAGCGCCAAAATATATGTGGGGAAGGCTAGCAATTTGCCAAAATGGTCACTGCAGCACTGTATTTTGCCACCAATACATACTTTGTTTCCATGATATTCTATATACGTTTTTCATGAATATTATCACAACATCTGTTGACAAGTGTACATATGTTTTATTTATATCTAGACACAATGTAAAGTATAGGAAAGACAGTTTTTAGACATTAAGTGTTGATATTAGATTTTTACTGTTTTGTATTATGGCTTAAAAATAAAATTACGTGAAAATAAAGTATTACACAGTATTGGGTCATTCCAGTTTATATCTGCACCCCTTCATGCATAGTTATATTTCCAAATCACAATTCACCATATGATATGATGGAAATCCAAAAGTATAATCCTTGTAGTGTTAGGGAGTTCATTTGTGTCACCTTGATAGTTGTTTCCATACATAAGATTTCCTGGTCTCTTTTATCAAACAAGTATACAACCTGAATTATGAAATATTTTTCCCATAATATTTTTGGAAAATTCTGCCTCATCAACAAAGGGTGCAGATATAAACTAGTATGGCCCATTGTAAGTCCTGCCATTCTTCTACAAGAATGATAAATATGCAGATTTGGGTAGCAATGTTCAGACCTTACAATATGTTTTGAAAAGGATGGAAAGTTGAGTTGTTTATTTCTGCAAATCAGTGTCATTATTACACTCAAATGTATCAATATTAGATAATGCATGTGGTCAATATATGTTGTAATGAAGTTTGGATTAGTGTGAAGGGGTTGTATGGCTATACTCCAGCTGATAAATGTTGGCATGGACAGGCTCCTCTACAGATACAGCAACATACACAGTGATGACATGTACATTTTTCCCCACATGCTTGTGTACACCTATCTCGGTTAGTGAGACCCTTCAGGTATTCTGCATCCATTTCAGGTATTGTCAGCTCTTGAAGAATTGCAATTCTGAGACACTTCATTTTGCCTGTATTCAAGTTATTGCAAAGTTTCTTCATATCTTCGTCACACCTTACAATATCGGTTTTAACTGCATAACAGTAAGCCTCACCCTTCCTTGTGACATCTCTCCCACATCGCCCAACTTCTTGCCAATATTGCAAAATATTATTGCTCCCTCCCCAGTGCAGTACCAAATCGACATCTGGGATATTGATCCCCATGCCAAATGCAACAGTAGCAACAACGCATCTGATTGTGCTGTCTGATAGAGCAAAGTTCTCCAGTACTCTTTTCTGGTCCTCTAATTCCACATTGGCATGAAAGACATCGACCATTCTACATCTTACATTTTTTTTCTGGTCAATGTATGCATGGTTGCCCAAGTAATTCATGATATTACTCCACTGTCTACCAGTTTGGGTTTGAGTTCTGGAATTTGTATTGACAACACAGTAGTGTTAAATTTGACATTAAATTAATTTATACTGTTAGTAGCCCTATTAGTAGAACATTTGCTTATATAATACATTGTAACCATGTAATACTATGAAATCAAAACGTCATACTTTAATTAAAAAGTGATAGTCATCGCACTGCTCATGTGCATCGTTTGTGTTAATAAACAATTTATGATTTACCGTTAACACATCACTTTTCTTACAAAAATTGAACCAAGCAAGCACATTTCCCTTATTTCTTTAACTTTATGGAAGCTCTCTTTCAGTCACAGTTGTATTTGTATTGCTAATGTAAACATTGCATCATGGGGTGTGTTGTCAACAAACTGCATGGAGTTTGACCTTGCTCAAGCACAGTATGATGACTAGTATTGCCCTTTAAGTGATCAAGTTTTACAAAAAATATCATTTTGGATGTACTTCTACTGATGATGTACTTCTAATAAAGTTATTTTTAATTTCTGATAATAATCATGTATAATTCGCTGAGAGGAGGTAAACAGAAGATGAAATATTTAGACCTGGTCTAGTCCATATTGTGAATACCCACTCTGGCAATTAAGGGCTATACATTATATTTTAGCCTGTTAATGCCACACTTATCAGTATACTGTAAAATACTTTATTTTCGGTTGGATTTAATTTTCACTATTTCCGCTGAAGGAGTGATTCAGTGAATATACCTTTTTTTCCTTTATTTTACATTCAAATCACCAAAAATCAGTGAAAAAAATGCCATACAAAACATCCAAAAAGTCTTTTCAGGGAAAATTAATTCCAGCTAAATTTAAGTATTTTACAGTATTTACTGATGCAGCAATATACATGTAAAACTTCAAAGTTAATATTTTGATTACACTGTGTTTGTAGTTTATAAGTAAATCATGTACGGATAAAATAAACTCTTAAAAAGTGTTGTCTTTCAAATGGCATCTAATTGTGCTATAGTCTTAACAGGAAACCTCCAAGTTAATTTATTTTTTTGTAAAAATGTTCATGGTTTTGTGCAGAGTGACAATGCAGTACATTTCCAATAATGTCAGAACATGTAATTATTTTTTTTTACTCCAATTACAGTGTAAATGTATATACAGAAACATAACAAAAGAACAAGCATGCAATATAATATATGTGAAAACAAAACATTTATTAGCATAAAATTAATTAGTTTACAAAAATATTTACTTCAAAGACTAATAAAAATTTGTTCGTGAGAGAAACTTTTATCTTTTGTTACCGAATATTTGATTATATGCAACATAGATTAATTAAAAATACAGACCTCATGTATATAATTGCTTTTCTTGCATTTTTCCCCATTAATTTAATTTCATCAATATACCACCTAACATCCTCTAAAAACTTCATTCCTGGCTGACTCTTCATTGATAAATAAATATTAGGCCTATATAAAATGACATTTTCTTACATTAAACATTTTAACTATTCTAAAATAAAGATCAACATTATGTAATATTGTAGTTATTTACCTGTCAGGATGCCTAGCTATTGTAAAAACTTCTTTGTCTTCTAAATGCAAGGTGTTTAAAATAATCTTCTGTACTTTATCTGTGCATGTAGCACTCAATATGGCCAAACTTGCTCCTGTGAAATGGCCTCGGAAATCTCCAACTCGCTTGTAAACAGGCCTAAAAGTTTCTCCCCTACAGGTATTATGAAACTTCCATGAATATATGATATAAGCATGTATCAAATGAAAGGCATAGCATATTTTTGAAAATAAGAACACAGATTCACAAATTCAACATTGGTTTTTGTGTTCCTTTTTTTTGTAATATGACCAGGGTAGTTACCAAACTCATTTAACATAATCTAGAATCAAGTATAAATATTTGTATGCAACAATATAAATTTGTTCAATGCAATGTACAATGAAAAAAATGCTCCCATGTATGAGGGAGATAAAAACACAATTAAATATGTAAATGAGCTATTAATTAGGTGGCAACTCATAACTACATATTATACCCATCACCTGCCAAGTTCAGTCACAATAAATTTCAGTAGTTTATAAGATACTAACAAAACTTAAATATCAGTTAAACCTGCAAAGCGACTCATTAAGTGAACTCGATAGTGCATTCCTCATAGATTAATACACAGTATGTTTTTTAGTCACATTTAAACTAACAGTTCACAAAATATCAACAAAAATTCAAAAATCAATATGCTAATGAGCACATTGATTAAATTAAAAATCAAGAGTACATTTCTTATAGCTAAACACTACGTCGCTATTAAAAATTTTGTCACATTTGGACTAACAGTTCACGAGATATATAAATCAAAATAATAAAATATGCAAAAGAACCCGTTAATTGAATTGAAACTCTATATGGCATGCATGGTGCAAAGCTCATATGGAAATGTATAAGTATGCTTATACCATGTTTAGTCAATAACACTACCGATAGAAGTTTAATTAAATATGCAAATAAGCTAATTAATTAAGTTGCATCTCAATAGTGCATATCTTATATGGAAATATAAAGTATGCTAAAACCAAGTTCACAGATATCAATAAAAATTCAAAATTAATTAAATATGCAAATGAGATTGTTAATTAAGCTGCATAGTGCACACCTGGTAAGAAAATATAAAGTTTGTTTATACTAAGTTTGGAGTCATTTCGACTATTAGTTCATAAGATATTAACAAAAAATTAATTGATCAGTAACCTAATTAATGTTACAGAATTATAATTCCTCTTCAGTCTATTCAACTGTACATGTGTACCAAAGTTCAGCTAAATTGGATCAGCAGTGTCCGAGATACTAACAAAAGGGGAAATTATTTAATTGGATTTATCTTGAAGTAAATATGGCAATGAGATTACCATAACAATAGAAAACAAGAGACTGCCACTCCCATAGAAATAAACATCAAGTGCAATGAAATTGAAACTTTCCTCTTTAAAAGACATCTGTGTTCATGCAGGGACAAACATGGTTAATTCCATAAACTTTCTATAAGCTTTTGAGCTAATAACATGGACATGACATCATAACAACGATTTCTTGTATTATAAACTAATTTTTGCCATTACTTTTACCTGAATTTATAGTAACTTAGGAATGTCATAGGATAAGTTTAATTCTGTATAAAATATGGATGTGTAAAATAAATTCACTAACTAAATTTATTACCATGTGCAAATAACATGAGCCTCATCCAGTGCTACAAGACATACGCCTTTCGTGTATATTTCTGATTCTAAAATAAATGACCAGTCATCTATTTCCAAAACACTCTCTGGTGACATAAAAATTACACTGTATCTTCCTCTTTTCAGACCTTAAAAAATAATAGAAAAAAATTTGAGTCACTTTTGATAAAAGATATTTTATTTTTTGGTTGTGTAACAAAGTTATTATTATTTTTATTATGAGCTACTTCTATAAAAAAAACTTTATTTCTGGTTAATTTTTATTTTGAGAGCAAAAATAAATAAACTCACCCTCAATGGTCTCCACCTCCATTTCATCTCTGTTTACAATGCCAGCACATTTTATTCCTTTTAATGACCAGTTGGCCACTTGATCCATAACCAAACTTTTTAGTGGACTCACAACCAGGGATATGTGGTGAATACCAGGCTCTGCTTGGTCCAACAATAAAGGCGGGGTGATGTATACATCAGATTTACCAAAACCTGTAGGCAATATGCCCATGGTATGCCTTTTATTCATAATATTTGTTATGAGCTCCAGTTGGTCCTTCTTCAACTCATAACCTAATAAGGTTTCCATCTTAACGCCAAACAACTGCCTCACAACTTCTGTTGTGTATGAACTCATTTTATTGTACAACACTGGCTTGTGTGAGAAAATACCCACAATTCATTTTTATTATTATCATTTTTTTTTTCAAAATAAATAATTAAAATAATACAATTATTAATTTATATTATGTTATTTTATTTCTGATACCATGTTTCGATTTTTTTTATACATTGCATATATATTTGTGGTTGTTTTCATCCATAATATTCATTAAATCTCAACACAACTCCAATCGAGTGGCTTATTCGTGAAATTGCGAGACTATGACGCGCCGTGACGTCATGGGTCAAAATTTCCAAGATGGCTGACCTTGAAGCGTAAATAGTGGGTTTTCGCCGGTATTCGTCTGATTTTAGTAGATAACGTCGGTAATTTAGAACATCCAAATCAGAATAGTTGTCAAATGTGTTTAGATAACGATCGATCATACACAGGTGAGCGTAGACAGCCAATTTTGCTAATAAAGTGTCAATAACCTGGCCGACACGGATTTGTGTCGTCCGGTATGGTAACTGACTACGTCTCGTACTGTAGCTCTAGGGTTTCGCAATTACCAATAGACGACCGAATCAGACTACCGATGCAACAGAAAACGCCAAAAACGGACACCAGCGAAATCCAGAGCTACAGAACTGCAGCTATGGGATCTCCATTGTGTGCTGACGATTCTTGCGGAGGTGAGTCAGTTACGTCTATAGTCGCAACATTTTGGAAGCGAGCTGGAGTACGACGATTTCGTTGAGACTTGCGACCGCCATGGCTGGTGTTAGATCTTCCGCGTCCTCGAGGCATGTTGGAACTGGATGTTGTGAAGAAAAACTGGTATTTGTGACAAAATGAATGGCTGAAATGCTTTAGCAAGGAATTCTGCTGAGACGATGTGTATCGTACGGTGCGGCAAAATGAACTGATGCTTGAAGAGGATGCGAGCACGGATAAGCGAATGAACAGTCTGGTGTTAATTAATGTAAATCCGACTGAAGGACGAAATGTGAGCAAATATTGCATGAAGTACAATGTGGCATGGGAGGTGTCAAAATATGAAAGGGGGATGTCAGCTTGGTCAATGCATGTCATAATTGAGCATTAACACAGATTATAAATTATATTCATAATCATACTAAAAGAGCATTACATATATTCACTACTTTCCATAGTTTTTATGTATATTCTACTACAAAGTTATGTCAAATATCTGGTTATATAATACATCATGTTTTTGACTTTGCAGGAGGTGATGCGTTTAAACCGTGAGTTTAAGTGTTGTGCTGGTTGCTGTTGGTGTGCTAATAGTGACTGCTGTGCTTTTGAATTGAGTGTGGAAGCACCCGTTGGTAATATTGTTGGATATGTCAGACAAGCGTAAGTATATGCGTTATAACTCTCAGGAATTGTCACAATGCATTAGCTGTCATTATAGCTGGATTCAAAATTAAATTAACATACGTTGGTTAGATGCTATAAACGACAAGTGAGAGTATTTACTATCAAATATAAGACCTCTTGATGAAACATTAGCATATTTTACGGTATATATAAGAAACAGGTCTCATATGAGGTTATTAGGAGAAAACTGAAAAGTATGCACGAAGACAGTACAGCGGAAGTATTGACCGACGTGCAGCGGGGGTCGATGCGGTGGCGTACTGTCTGAGTGCATACTTTGCGATATCCTCTTAATAACCTTATTATTATCTTTTTCTCCCAAGGATACATAATGGGGATGTTGAAATCCAAAAAATTTAGAACAGATTCAGTTAACTTCTTTGTGTGGAGTCCTGTCAAACCCTGGGGCTGCCATGTTTGTTTTTATTATTAGAGGACGCTCACACGCATAATGTTCCATATTTGGAATTCACATTTCCTAATATGGAAGGATGAAAATACCCAGTGCAATACCACAAAATTACGGCAGGCTTTAACTTATGGTGTTACAGTGACAGATGTATAATAATATAATATACCCTGATTGTAATATACTCGCATATGTTTATATCTATGATTGATCATATACATCTAGTAGTTGTCACATTGTATATACATATATTGTATTTGCTCGTGATTTACAATCATTGGCAATCATTTGACATATTTTCATCACTTACGTCATGACCAACATGACAGTCAATCCGGGCTTTTGAATACTTTTAATTTATCAACATGTGTGATACAAAGTAATAGCGTATACACTTTATTTGATATCAAACATGACAGATATTTACCCTAACAGAGCCGGACATGTAGTTCTAGTGACGCAAAGAACTCATTGCTAAACAATACCCTAACAGAGCCGGACATGTAGTTCTAGTGACGCAAAGAACTCATTGCTAAACAATACCCTAACAGAGCCGGACATGTAGTTCTAGTGACGCAAAGAACTCATTGCTAAACAATACCCTAACAGAGCCGGACATGTAGTTCTAGTGACGCAAAGAACTCATTGCTAAACAATACCCTAACAGAGCCGGACATGTAGTTCTAGTGACGCAAAGAACTCATTGCTAAACAATACCCTAACAGAGCCGGACATGTAGTTCTAGTGACGCAAAGAACTCATTGCTAAACAATACCCTAACAGAGCCGGACATGTAGTTCTAGTGACGCAAAGAACTCATTGCTAAACAATACCCTAACAGAGCCGGTCATGTAGTTCTAGTGACGCAAAGAACTCATTGCTAAACAATACCCTAACAGAGCCGGACATGTAGTTCTAGTGACGCAAAGAACTCATTGCTAAACAATACCCTAACAGAGCCGGTCATGTAGTTCTAGTGACACAAAGAACTCATTGCTAAACAATACCCTAACAGAGCCGGACATGTAGTTCCAGTGACGCAAAGAACTCATTGCTAAACAATACCCTAACAGAGCCGGACATGTAGTTCTAGTGACGCAAAGAACTCATTGCTAAACAATACCCTAACAGAGCCGGACATGTAGTTCTAGTGACGCAAAGAACTCATTGCTAAACAATACCCTAACAGAGCCGGTCATGTAGTTCTAGTGACGCAAAGAACTCATTGCTAAACAATACCCTAACAGAGCCGGACATGTAGTTCTAGTGACGCAAAGAACTCATTGCTAAACAATACCCTAATAGAGCCGGACATGTAGTTCTAGTGACGCAAAGAACTCATTGCTAAACAATACTCTAACAGAGCCGGACATATAGTTCTAGTGACGCAAAGAACTCATTGCTAAACAATACCCTAACAGAGCCGGACATGTAGTTCTAGTGACGCAAAGAACTCATTGCTAAACAATACCCTAACAGAGCCGGACATGTAGTTCTAGTGACACAAAGAACTCATTGCTAAACAATACCCTAACAGAGCCGGACATGTAGTTCTAGTGACGCAAAGAACTCATTGCTAAACAATACCCTAACAGAGCCGGTCATGTAGTTCTAGTGACGCAAAGAACTCATTGCTAAACAATACCCTAACAGAGCCGGACATGTAGTTCTAGTGACGCAAAGAACTCATTGCTAAACAATACCCTAACAGAGCCGGACATGTAGTTCTAGTGACGCAAAGAACTCATTGCTAAACAATACCCTAACAGAGCCGGACATGTAGTTCTAGTGATGCAAAGAACTCATTGCTAAACAATACCCTAACAGAGCCGGTCATGTAGTTCTAGTGACGCAAAGAACTCATTGCTAAACAATACCCTAACAGAGCCGGACATGTAGTTCTAGTGATGCAAAGAACTCATTGCTAAACAATACCCTAACAGAGCCGGTCATGTAGTTCTAGTGACGCAAAGAACTCATTGCTAAACAATACCCTAACAGAGCCGGACATGTAGTTCTAGTGATGCAAAGAACTCATTGCTAAACAATACCCTAACAGAGCCGGACATGTAGTTCTAGTGATGCAAAGAACTCATTGCTAAACAATACCCTAACAGAGCCGGACATGTAGTTCTAGTGATGCAAAGAACTCATTGCTAAACAATACCCTAACAGAGCCGGTCATGTAGTTCTAGTGACGCAAAGAACTCATTGCTAAACAATACCCTAACAGAGCCGGACATGTAGTTCTAGTGATGCAAAGAACTCATTGCTAAACAATACCCTAACAGAGCCGGTCATGTAGTTCTAGTGACGCAAAGAACTCATTGCTAAACAATACCCTAACAGAGCCGGACATGTAGTTCTAGTGATGCAAAGAACTCATTGCTAAACAATACCCTAACAGAGCCGGACATGTAGTTCTAGTGACGCAAAGAACTCATTGCTAAACAATACCCTAACAGAGCCGGACATGTAGTTCTAGTGACGCAAAGAACTCATTGCTAAACAATACCCTAACAGAGCCGGTCATGTAGTTCTAGTGACGCAAAGAACTCATTGCTAAACAATACCCTAACAGAGCCGGACATGTAGTTCTAGTGACGCAAAGAACTCATTGCTAAACAATACCCTAACAGAGCCGGTCATGTAGTTCTAGTGACGCAAAGAACTCATTGCTAAACAATACCCTAACAGAGCCGGACATGTAGTTCTAGTGACGCAAAGAACTCATTGCTAAACAATACCCTAACAGAGCCGGACATGTAGTTCTAGTGACGCAAAGAACTCATTGCTAAACAATACCCTAACAGAGCCGGTCATGTAGTTCTAGTGACGCAAAGAACTCATTGCTAAACAATACCCTAACAGAGCCAGACATGTAGTTCTAGTGACGCAAAGAACTCATTGCTAAACAATACCCTAACAGAGCCGGACATGTAGTTCTAGTGACGCAAAGAACTCATTGCTAAACAATACCCTAACAGAGCCGGTCATGTAGTTCTAGTGACGCAAAGAACTCATTGCTAAACAATACCCTAACAGAGCCGGACATGTAGTTCTAGTGACGCAAAGAACTCATTGCTAAACAATACCCTAACAGAGCCGGACATGTAGTTCTAGTGACGCAAAGAACTCATTGCTAAACAATACCCTAACAGAGCCAGACATGTAGTTCTAGTGACGCAAAGAACTCATTGCTAAACAATACCCTAACAGAGCCGGTCATGTAGTTCTAGTGACGCAAAGAACTCATTGCTAAACAATACCCTGACAGAGCCGGACATGTAGTTCTAGTGACGCAAAGAACTCATTGCTAAACAATACCCTAACAGAGCCGGACATGTAGTTCTAGTGACGCAAAGAACTCATTGCTAAACAATACCCTAACAGAGCCGGACATGTAGTTCTAGTGACGCAAAGAACTCATTGCTAAACAATACCCTGACAGAGCCGGACATGTAGTTCTAGTGACGCAAAGAACTCATTGCTAAACAATACCCTAACAGAGCCGGACATGTAGTTCTAGTGACGCAAAGAACTCATTGCTAAACAATACCCTAACAGAGCCGGACATGTAGTTCTAGTGACGCAAAGAACTCATTGCTAAACAATACCCTAACAGAGCCGGACATGTAGTTCTAGTGACGCAAAGAACTCATTGCTAAACAATACCCTAACAGAGCCGGACATGTAGTTCTAGTGACGCAAAGAACTCATTGCTAAACAATACCCTAATAGAGCCGGACATGTAGTTCTAGTGACGCAAAGAACTCATTGCTAAACAATACCCTAACAGAGCCGGACATGTAGTTCTAGTGACGCAAAGAACTCATTGCTAAACAATACCCTAATAGAGCCAGACATGTAGTTCTAGTGACACAAAGAACTCATTGCTAAACAATACCCTAACAGAGCCGGACATGTAGTTCTAGTGACGCAAAGAACTCATTGCTAAACAATACCCTAACAGAGCCGGACATGTAGTTCTAGTGACGCAAAGAACTCATTGCTAAACAATACCCTAACAGAGCCGGACATGTAGTTCTAGTGACACAAAGAACTCATTGCTAAACAATACCCTAACAGAGCCGGACATGTAGTTCTAGTGACGCAAAGAACTCATTGCTAAACAATACCCTAACAGAGCCGGACATGTAGTTCTAGTGACGCAAAGAACTCATTGCTAAACAATACCCTAATAGAGCCGGACATGTAGTTCTAGTGACGCAAAGAACTCATTGCTAAACAATACCCTAACAGAGCCGGACATGTAGTTCTAGTGACGCAAAGAACTCATTGCTAAACAATACCCTAACAGAGCCGGACATGTAGTTCTAGTGACGCAAAGAACTCATTGCTAAACAATACCCTAACAGAGCCGGACATGTAGTTCTAGTGACGCAAAGAACTCATTGCTAAACAATACCCTAACAGAGCCGGACATGTAGTTCTAGTGACGCAAAGAACTCATTGCTAAACAATACCCTAACAGAGCCGGACATGTAGTTCTAGTGACGCAAAGAACTCATTGCTAAACAATACCCTAACAGAGCCGGACATGTAGTTCTAGTGACGCAAAGAACTCATTGCTAAACAATACCCTAACAGAGCCGGACATGTAGTTCTAGTGACGCAAAGAACTCATTGCTAAACAATACCCTAACAGAGCCGGACATGTAGTTCTAGTGACGCAAAGAACTCATTGCTAAACAATACCCTAACAGAGCCGGTCATGTAGTTCTAGTGACGCAAAGAACTCATTGCTAAACAATACCCTAACAGAGCCGGACATGTAGTTCTAGTGACGCAAAGAACTCATTGCTAAACAATACCCTAACAGAGCCGGTCATGTAGTTCTAGTGACGCAAAGAACTCATTGCTAAACAATACCCTAACAGAGCCGGACATGTAGTTCTAGTGACGCAAAGAACTCATTGCTAAACAATACCCTAACAGAGCCGGACATGTAGTTCTAGTGACGCAAAGAACTCATTGCTAAACAATACCCTAACAGAGCCGGACATGTAGTTCTAGTGACACAAAGAACTCATTGCTAAACAATACCCTAACAGAGCCGGACATGTAGTTCTAGTGACGCAAAGAACTCATTGCTAAACAATACTCTAACAGAGCCGGTCATGTAGTTCTAGTGACGCAAAGAACTCATTGCTAAACAATACCCTAACAGAGCCGGTCATGTAGTTCTAGTGACGCAAAGAACTCATTGCTAAACAATACCCTAATAGAGCCGGGCATGTAGTTCTAGTGACGCAAAGAACTCATTGCTAAACAATACCCTAACAGAGCCGGACATGTAGTTCTAGTGACGCAAAGAACTCATTGCTAAACAATACCCTAACAGAGCCGGTCATGTAGTTCTAGTGATGCAAAGAACTCATTGCTAAACAATACCCTAACAGAGCCGGACATGTAGTTCTAGTGACGTAAAGAACTCATTGCTAAACAATACCCTAACAGAGCCGGACATGTAGTTCTAGTGACGCAAAGAACTCATTGCTAAACAATACCCTAACAGAGCCGGTCATGTAGTTCTAGTGACGCAAAGAACTCATTGCTAAACAATACCCTAACAGAGCCGGACATGTAGTTCTAGTGACGCAAAGAACTCATTGCTAAACAATACCCTAACAGAGCCGGTCATGTAGTTCTAGTGACGCAAAGAACTCATTGCTAAACAATACCCTAACAGAGCCGGACATGTAGTTCTAGTGACGCAAAGAACTCATTGCTAAACAATACCATAACAGAGCCGGACATGTAGTTCTAGTGACGCAAAGAACTCATTGCTAAACAATACCCTAACAGAGCCGGACATGTAGTTCTAGTGACGCAAAGAACTCATTGCTAAACAATACCCTAACAGAGCCGGACATGTAGTTCTAGTGTCGCAAAGAACTCATTGCTAAACAAGACAAAAGTCCACATTGGGTCTATGTAACTGGTTTGTTAATTGTTTGTTTGTTGTTGTTTTAGAATAAGCGGTTGGGCTCCACACTACGAAATATTCAATGCTGATAGAGAAAAGATATTCACATCCTGGGGGCCATGCTGTCCATGTCAGGCAGTTTGCTGCACAGATGATGTTATTTTCAATGTAAGTATTCAACCAATACTCCTTGAAACACATGATGTTTGTATGTTTATCTCAACTGTATGCCATATATTCCGATGTCGTTGTATAAAACTACTTTGATTGTATAAAATAACTTTGAATCATTATTATAACATCAAATCATTATCATAATGTCAAATCATTATCATTATCATCAAAGAAAACTGCCTATGGTGTTACACCATAAATGCCTTGGGAGAACTAAGAAACAGACTGCACAACCACAATTCAGGTTTACCAAGTATTAAGTCAATAAAGTTGAAAATAGCATTTTACCAACAAATATTCACCAAGATTTATGATATCCTCACAAAATGAACAAATGTTATAGAGAAAGTCAAAGAAATTGGTCAAGCAGTTTTAAAGAACAAAATCAGAAACAGCATTTTTGTACCAAAAATATTCACCAAAAAATAGAAATGATAGAAAATAGATGTCATGAACAAGTGTGATAAAAGTCAACTCAAGTCGGATAAAAAACTTATTTTCTTTAGTTTGAGGGTGGGGGGTTTTGACCTCAAAAAATTTCCATCCGACAAAAACGATTTTATTTTTTAATGAATTCAAAAAAATCTTGGAATATTTGTAGTTCGTTTTTTTTCTATCCAATCATTGACAGAAATAACCGAAAAGGGAAAAAAAACAGAAAAATGGTTTGGTTCGAATGTAAATCTGTGCGTCAAATGAGGTGCATTTGTAAAATCTTTTTACTCCCACCCGACAACCAACTGCTATGCAATACTACTGTCCGATTATCAATTTGTATTTAATGGTGAATGTAGTCTGACGCTGTCACACGCAACGTAATATTACTGTAATTGGTATAGTACAGGTGTGATGGTTCAAATACCAGAATGGCAACAGTAACAAAAAGACTTCCCTGGCGGCGATGATAACATACGAACATGGAGTCAACAGATGAGGTTTCAACTGGTACTGGTATTATTATACTCTGCAAACATCAAGTGCAATAACTCGGTAAAACTCCAAACCTCCAATAACTAGATACTTAAACTCCAACACAATTCAACGAGATCTCCGATCTGATCTCAGTGCTGAACAACTCCCCTATATATACTCACACTGTCTATAAATAGACCATTACATCAGCATACATAATGAGTCTGGAACTTACTACAAATTTCTAGAATGTTCCATTACCTTCTATTGCCTCCTACAGTGTTCTATTACCTATTCAACCAACTTCTAAAAATTCCACCCAGACACAGTACGGTTCTAGAACATTCTCAGTCACACGGAAGTGGTAAACAAGTCGTATGCGACAGATGCCATGACCAATATTTATCAATTAAGTTTCAGTGGGGGGTAGAGGGGTTTGGAAAAAAACTAAAGGAATTAAGTTTTTTATCCGACATTTATCTTTTGACGTCGTCCTTAACTGAGTATCACATGAATTGAATTGTTATTTTCAAGAAGATGTCAAAATTATTATTGTTTTACCAACAATATTTGCTAAAAATAGAGAATTGATTATCTTACATGAGATTTGACCAAGGTACCAACATAACATGTATCAAATTAATCAAGAGTCTAGATATATTTTAGTCTTTGAATATCAATTTGTTTTTGGAATTAATTAAGAAGGTACAAATGCTTTCTTTGTGTTATGTGTCCATACCATACTATTCCACATTTACATTTCTTGTTGTGACTCCTGTTTTGTTTATTGATCATATCCAGGGTATGACATGCTTTGTAGAAGCTGACTATCAGCAATGTGTATATGCATATCATCATTTGAAAAATATGTTAACATAGTATACAATTATCTCTGTGGAATGTTTCAGATGTACGTCAAAGACAGCGATGAACCTGTTGCTAGAGTCTCTAAACAATGGGTTGGCGTAGCTAAGGAAATGATAACTGATGCAGACAGCTTTGGTATTTCTTGTAAGTCACTCACAATGCCATGTATACATGCATACATATCAGGTGTTATAAATCTTAATTTCAAATATTGTTCTATTCTCTCCTGTCATCATGCCCACTTTACGTAAAGATGGGGGAAGAGAATGTCACATGATGTGAGAGGAAAAAAAGTAACGAGGTTGTCTTGAACTCAACAAGATCTCGGCAATGATTTGCATTAATTTTCAATTCAAGTTAGATTCAAAATGCTGAATTACTGTATAATGAATAAATATGGAACAGTGCATGACGTACATGTAATATGTATGATGTGATACAACATATATCTGTATTATGTACGTAGATGACGTAATATGTACATAAATAATGTAATATGTATGTAAATGACGTAATATGTACGTAAATGACATAATATGTATGTAATGTCAATAATTCACAATTGTCAATTTTATTTTCAACAGTTCCTGTGGATTTAGATGTGAAAATGAAGGCAACGTTGTTAGGTGCAACATTTTTGATTGTAAGTGTGTTTATGCATTTTTTTATTTTCAACATCTCATTTGATTTTTGACATGAACTTATAGATCATGGCCTAAAATGAAAATATGTGTTATTATTATTGTCGTCTTCTTTAATAATAATCGTGGAGTAAAAGTGTGGAGCAAATACAGGGAAAGATTGGGGGGCAAGCATGGGGAAAATGTGCACAGCAAGGACAGGGAAAGAATGCAAAACATGCATGGAAAAACACAGAGTAAGACTGTGCAGCAGGCATAGATTAGGAATGTGTGGAGCAATGACAGAGTAAGAGTGTGGAGCAAGGACAGAGTAAGAGTGTGGAGCAATGACAGAGTAAGAGTGTGGAGCAATGACAGAGTAAGAGTGTGGAGCAATGACATAGAGTGTGGAGCGAGGACAGAGTAAGAGTGTGTAGCAAGGACAGAGTAAGAGTGGGGAGCAAGGACAGAGTAAGAGTGTGGAGCAAGGACAGAGTAAGAGTGTGGAGCAAAGACAGAGTAAGAGTGTGGAGCAAAGACAGAGTAAGAGTGTGTAGCAAGGACAGAGTAAGAGTGTGGAGCAATGACAGAGTAAGAGTGTGGAGCAATGACAGAGTAAGAGTGTGGAGCAATGACACAGTAAGAGTGTGGAGCAAGGACAGAGTAAGAGTGTGGAGCAAGGACAGAGTAAGAGTGTGGAGCAATGACAGAGTAAGAGTGTGGAGCAAGGACAGAGTAAGAGTGTGGAGCAAGGACAGAGTAAGAGTGTGGAGCAAGGACAGAGTAATAGTGTGTAGCAATGACAGAGTAATAGTGTGTAGCAATGACAGAGTAAGAGTGTGTAGCAATGACAGAGTAAGAGTGTGTAGCAATGACAGAGTAAGAGTGTGTAGCAAGGACAAAGTAAGAGTGTGTAGCAAGGACAGAGTAAGAGTGTGTAGCAAGGACAGAGTAAGAGTGTGGAGCAAGGACAGAGTAAGAGTGTGGAGCAAAGACAGAGTAAGAGTGTGTAGCAATGACAGAGTAATAGTGTGGAGCAATGACAGAGTAAGAGTGTGGAGCAATGACAGAGTAAGAGTGTGGAGCAATGACAGAGTAAGAGTGTGGAGCAAGGACAGAGTAAGAGTGTGGAGCAAGGACAGAGTAAGAGTGTGGAGCAAGGACAGAGTAAGAGTGTGGAGCAAGGACAGAGTAAGAGTGTGGAGCAAAGACAGAGTAAGAGTGTGGAGCAAAGACAGAGTAAGAGTGTGGAGCAAAGACAGAGTAAGAGTGTGGAGCAAAGACAGAGTAAGAGTGTGGAGCAAAGACAGAGTAAGAGTGTGGAGCAAAGACAGAGTAAGAGTGTGGAGCAATGACAGAGTAAGAGTGTGGAGCAATGACAGAGTAAGAGTGTGGAGCAATGACAGAGTAAGAGTGTGGAGCAATGACAGAGTAAGAGTGTGGAGCAAAGACAGAGTAAGAGTGTGGAGCAAAGACAGAGTAAGAGTGTGTAGCAAAGACAGAGTAAGAGTGTGTAGCAAAGACAGAGTAAGAGTGTGTAGCAAAGACAGAGTAAGAGTGTGGAGCAAGGACAGAGTAAGAGTGTGGAGCAAGGACAGAGTAAGAGTGTGGAGCAATGACAGAGTAAGAGTGTGGAGCAAAGACAGAGTAAGAGTGTGGAGCAAAGACAGAGTAAGAGTGTGGAGCAAAGACAGAGTAAGAGTGTGGAGCAAAGACAGAGTAAGAGTGTGGAGCAAAGACAGAGTAAGAGTGTGTAGCAAGGACAGGTAAGAGTGTGGAGCAATGACAGAGTAATAGTGTGGAGCAATGACAGAGTAAGAGTGTGGAGCAATGACAGAGTAAGAGTGTGGAGCAATGACAGAGTAAGAGTGTGGAGCAAAGACAGAGTAAGAGTGTGTAGCAAAGACAGAGTAAGAGTGTGTAGCAAAGACAGAGTAAGAGTGTGTAGCAAAGACAGATTAAGAGTGTGTAGCAAAGACAGAGTAAGAGTGTGGAGCAATGACAGAGTAAGAGTGTGTAGCAATGACAGAGTAAGAGTGTGTAGCAATGACAGAGTAAGAGTGTGTAGCAATGACAGAGTAAGAGTGTGGAGCAACGATAGAGTAAGAGTGGAGCAACGATAGAGTAAGAGTGTGGAGCAAGGACAGAGTAAGAGTGTGGAGCAAGGACAGAGTAAGAGTGTGTAGCAAGGACAGAGTAAGAGTGTGGAGCAATGACAGAGTAAGAGTGTGTAGCAATGACAGAGTAAGAGTGTGGAGCAATGACAGAGTAAGAGTGTGGAGCAAAGACAGAGTAAGAGTGTGGAGCAAGGACAGAGTAAGAGTGTGGAGCAATGACAGAGTAAGAGTGTGGAGGAAAGACAGAGTAAGAGTGTGGAGCAAAGACAGAGTAAGAGTGTGGAGCAAAGACAGAGTAAGAGTGTGGAGCAAAGACAGAGTAAGAGTGTGGAGCAAAGACAGAGTAAGAGTGTGGAGCAAAGACAGAGTAAGAGTGTGTAGCAAGGACAGGTAAGAGTGGAGCAACGACAGAGTAAGAGTGTGGAGCAAGGACAGAGTAAGAGTGTGTAGCAAGGACCGAGTAAGAGTGTGTAGCAAGGACAGAGTAAGAGTGTGGAGCAATGACAGAGTAAGAGTGTGTAGCAATGACAGAGTAAGAGTGGAGCAACGACAGAGTAAGAGTGGAGCAACGACAGAGTAAGAGTGTGGAGCAAGGACAGAGTAAGAGTGTGGAGCAATGACAGAGTAAGAGTGTGGAGCAATGACAAAGTAAGAGTGTGGAGCAATGACAGAGTAAGAGTGTGTAGCAAAGACAGAGTAAGAGTGTGTAGCAAAGACAGAGTAAGAGTGTGTCGCAATGACAGAGTAAGAGTGTGTAGCAAAGACAGAGTAAGAGTGTGGAGCTATGACAGAGTAAGAGTGTGGAGCAAGGACAGAGTAAGAGTGTGGAGCAAGGACAGAGTAAGAGTGTGGAGCAAGGACAGAGTAAGAGTGTGGAGCAAAGACAGAGTAAGAGTGTGGAGCAAAGACAGAGTAAGAGTGTGGAGCAAAGACAGAGTAAGAGTGTGGAGCAAAGACAGAGTAAGAGTGTGGAGCAAGGACAGGTAAGAGTGTGGAGCAATGACAGAGTAATAGTGTGGAGCAATGACAGAGTAAGAGTGTGGAGCAATGACAGAGTAAGAGTGTGGAGCAATGACAGAGTAAGAGTGTGGAGCAAAGACAGAGTAAGAGTGTGTAGCAAAGACAGAGTAAGAGTGTGTAGCAAAGACAGAGTAAGAGTGTGTAGCAATGACAGAGTAAGAGTGTGGAGCAATGACAGAGTAAGAGTGTGGAGCAATGACAGAGTAAGAGTGTGGAGCAATGACAGAGTAAGAGTGTGGAGCAATGACAGAGTAAGAGTGTGGAGCAATGACAGAGTAAGAGTGTGGAGCAAGGACAGAGTAAGAGTGTGGAGCAAAGACAGAGTAAGAGTGTGTAGCAAGGACAGGTAAGAGTGTGGAGCAATGACAGAGTAATAGTGTGGAGCAATGACAGAGTAAGAGTGTGTAGCAATGACAGAGTAAGAGTGTGTAGCAATGACAGAGTAAGAGTGTGTAGCAATGACAGAGTAAGAGTGTGTAGCAATGACAGAGTAAGAGTGGAGCAACGACAGAGTAAGAGTGTGGAGCAACGACAGAGTAAGAGTGTGGAGCAAGGACAGAGTAAGAGTGTGGAGCAAGGACAGAGTAAGAGTGTGGAGCAAGGACAGAGTAAGAGTGTGTAGCAAGGACAGAGTAAGAGTGTGGAGCAATGACAGAGTAAGAGTGGAGCAACGACAGAGTAAGAGTGTGGAGCAAGGACAGAGTAAGAGTGTGTAGCAAGGACAGAGTAAGAGTGTGTAGCAACGACAGAGTAAGAGTGTGTAGCAACGACAGAGTAAGAGTGTGGAGCAAGGACAGAGTAAGAGTGGAGCAACGATAGAGTAAGAGTGTGGAGCAAGGACAGAGTAAGAGTGTGTAGCAAGGACAGAGTAAGACTGTGTAGCAAGGACAAAGAGTGTGGAGCAAAGACAGAGTAAGAGTGTGTAGCAAAGACAGAGTAAGAGTGTGTAGCAAGGACAGGTAAGAGTGTGTAGCAATGACAGAGTAAGAGTGTGGAGCAAGGACAGAGTAAGAGTGTGTAGCAATGACAGAGTAAGAGTGTGGAGCAAGGACAGAGTAAGAGTGTGGAGCAATGACAGAGTAAGAGTGTGGAGCAAAGACAGAGTAAGAGTGTGTAGCAACGACAGAGTAAGAGTGGAGCAACAATAGAGTAAGAGTGTGGAGCAAGGACAGAGTAAGAGTGTGTAGCAAGGACAGAGTAATAGTGTGTAGCAATGACAGAGTATAAGAGTGTGTAGCAATGACAGAGTAATAGTGTGTAGCAAGGGCAGAGTAATAGTGTGTAGCAAAGACAGTGTAAGAGTGTGGAGCAAGGGCAGAGTAAGGGTGAGAGGCACTATAATAAAAATGCCCAGTGTTCATATCATATAGTACAACAAGAATCCTGTTACCATGGTTGTCTATTCACATTTCGTCAAACCCTATAACAAATATTCTATCCTATCTGTTAAATTTCAGGACTACATGTTCTTCGAGCAAAGCCAGAATAATGGGTAGTGTGATCATTTCTACAATATAACTGTAACCTAGGTTCTTGGCATTCAGAGTTATCGATGGCTGAAGAGTGCTAATAGACATTATGTTATTTGTCCTAGTTAAAAAAAAACAGTTTTTTTAGAGATATAATGACTTTAATGACTTTCCCATCTTGTAAATATTAGTGTGGAACCATCAAATATAATATTCATCTATTATTGTATTACTAAATAGATATGTATTCGTAGTTAACAAATGAAAGTTGTTTGTTTCCAAAGATAATTGTTCACAGTCATGGATTATAATGAGCTGTTTTTATTTATACAACTGATGTACATTTATACTCAACAATATTTTAAACATCACATGTATATTGTCTTAAAATCTATTGTAGGTATAAATGTTTGTTATTATTAAAACTTTTCTGGAGTTTAACCATGTGATTTGGGTGTATGCTTTCGCACATGAAAATGGTGATTAAAAAAATGGTCGCCAAACTATTTTGTACATGAAAATGGTGGTGTCTGAGCAATTTAACAGTGGTTTATATGGTAAACGGGTTTTGCAATACCGCTGGCAATATCCAGTCAATAGTCCACCTAGAAGCGTGTTCTTACCACTGTCAATGTCCAGTCAATAGTTGACGCAGAAACGTGTGATGCAACCAGTAACACTGGAAAAGTCCACTCAATAGACCATTAAGAAGTATGTACTGCTACCATTGCCAATAGTTGTGTATGCTACCATGTTACTATTACCAATAGTTATGTATGCTACTATGTTACTATTACTAATATTTGTGTATACTACCATGTTACTATTACCAATAGTTGTGTATGCTACTATGTTACTGTTACTAATAGTTGTGTATTCTACTATGTTACTATTACTAATAGTTGTGTATGCTACCATGTTACTATTACCAATAGTTGTGTATGCTACCATGTTACTATTACCAATAGTTGTGTATGCTACCATGTTACTATTACCAATAGTTGTGTATGCTACCGTGTTACTATTACCAATAGTTGTGTATGTTACCGTGTTACTATTACCAATAGTTGTGTATGTTACCGTGTTACTATTACCAATAGTTGTGTATGTTACCATGTTACTATTACCAATAGTTGTGTATGTTACCGTGTTACTATTACCAATAGTTGTGTATGCTACCATGCTACTATTACCAATAGTTGTGGATGTTACCATGTTACTATTGCCAATAGTTGTGTATGCTACCGTGTTACTATTACCAATAGTTGTGTATGTTACCATGTTACTATTACCAATAGTTGTGTATGTTACAATGTTACTATTGCCAATAGTTGTGTATGTTACCATGTTACTATTACCAATAGTTGTGTATGCTACCATGTTACTATTACTAATAGTTGTGTATGTTACAATGTTACTATTACCAATAGTTGTGTATATTACCGTGTTACTATTACCAATAGTTGTGTATGTTACCATACTACTATTACCAATAGTTGTGTATGCTACCGTGTTACTATTACCAATAGTTGTGTATGTTACCATGTTACTATTACCAATAGTTGTGTATGCTACCGTGTTACTATTACCAATAGTTGTGTATGCTACCGTGTTACTATTACCAATAGTTGTGTATGTTACCATGTTACTATTACCAATAGTTGTGTATGCTACCGTGTTACTATTACCAATAGTTGTGTATGTTACCATGTTACTATTACCAATAGTTGTGTATGTTACCGTGTTACTATTACCAATAGTTGTGTATGTTACCATGTTACTATTACCAATAGTTGTGTATGCTACCGTGTTACTATTACCAATAGTTGTGTATGCTACCGTGTTACTATTACCAATAGTTGTGTATGTTACCATGTTACTATTACCAATAGTTGTGTATGCTACCATGTTACTATTACCAATAGTTGTGTATGCTACCGTGTTACTATTACCAATAGTTGTGTATGCTACTGTGTTACTATTACCAATAGTTGTGTATGTTACCGTGTTACTATTACCAATAGTTGTGTATGCTACCATGTTACTATTACCAATAGTTGTGTATGCTACCGTGTTACTATTACCAATAGTTGTGTATGCTACCGTGTTACTATTACCAATAGTTGTGTATGTTACCGTGTTACTATTACCAATAGTTGTGTATGTTACCATGTTACTATTACCAATAGTTGTGTATGCTACCGTGTTACTATTACCAATAGTTGTGTATGTTACCATGTTACTATTACCAATAGTTGTGTATGTTACCGTGTTACTATTACCAATAGTTGTGTATGCTACCGTGTTACTATTACCAATAGTTGTGTATGTTACCATACTACTATTACCAATAGTTGTGTATGTTACCATACTACTATTACCAATAGTTGTGTATGCTACCATGTTACTATTACCAATAGTTGTGTATGCTACCGTGTTACTATTGCCAATAGTTGTGTATGCTACCATGTTACTATTACCAATAGTTGTGTATGTTACCATACTACTATTACCAATAGTTGTGTATGTTACCATATTACTATTACCAATAGTTGTGTATGCTACCATGTTACTATTACCAATAGTTGTGTATGCTACCGTGTTACTATTATCAATAGTTGTGTATGTTACCATACTACTATTACCAATAGTTGTGTATGTTACCATGTTACTATTACCAATAGTTGTGTATGCTACCATGTTACTATTACCAATAGTTGTGTATGTTACCATACTACTATTACCAATAGTTGTGTATGTTACCATGTTACTATTACCAATAGTTGTGTATGCTACCGTGTTACTATTACCAATAGTTGTGTATGCTACCATGTTACTATTACCAATAGTTGTGTATGTTACCGTGTTACTATTACCAATAGTTGTGTATGTTACCATGTTACTATTACCAATAGTTGTGTATGTTACCGTGTTACTATTACCAATAGTTGTGTATGCTACCGTGTTACTATTACCAATAGTTGTGTATGTTACCATGTTACTATTACCAATAGTTGTGTATGTTACCGTGTTACTATTACCAATAGTTGTGTATGTTACCATGTTACTATTACCAATAGTTGTGTATGTTACCGTGTTACTATTACCAATAGTTGTGTATGTTACCATGTTACTATTACCAATAGTTGTGTATGTTACCGTGTTACTATTTCCAATAGTTGTGTATGTTACCATGTTACTATTACCAATAGTTGTGTATGCTACCGTGTTACTATTACCAATAGTTGTGGATGTTACCATGTTACTATTACCAATAGTTGTGTATGTTACCATGTTACTATTACCAATAGTTGTGTATGCTACCGTGTTACTATTACCAATAGTTGTGTATGTTACCATGTTACTATTACCAATAGTTGTGTATGTTACCATGTTACTATTACCAATAGTTGTGTATGTTACCGTGTTACTATTACCAATAGTTGTGTATGTTACCATGTTACTATTACCAATAGTTGTGTATGCTACCGTGTTACTATTACCAATAGTTGTGGATGTTACCATGTTACTATTACCAATAGTTGTGTATGTTACCATGTTACTATTACCATTAGTAGTGTATGCTACCGTGTTACTATTACCAATAGTTGTGTATGTTACCATGTTACTATTACCAATAGTTGTGTATGCTACCGTGTTACTATTACCAATAGTTGTGGATGTTACCATGTTACTATTACCAATAGTTGTGTATGTTACCATGTTACTATTACCAATAGTTGTGTATGTTACCACGTTACTATTACCAATAGTTGTGTATGCTACCGTGTTACTATTACCAATAGTTGTGGATGTTACCATGTTACTATTACCAATAGTTGTGTATGTTACCATGTTACTATTACCAATAGTTGTGTATGCTACCATGTTACTATTACCAATAGTTGTGTATGCTACTGTGTTACTATTACCAATAGTTGTGTATGCTACCATGTTACTATTACCAATAGTTGTGTATGCTACTGTGTTACTATTACCAATAGTTGTGTATGTTACCATGTTACTATTACCAATAGTTGTGGATGTTACCATGTTACTATTGCCAATAGTTGTGTATGTTACCATGTTACTATTACCAATAGTTGTGTATGCTACCGTGTTACTATTACCAATAGTTGTGGATGTTACCATGTTACTATTGCCAATAGTTGTGTATGTTACCATATTACTATTACCAATAGTTGTGTATGCTACTGTGTTACTATTACCAATAGTTGTGTATGCTACCGTGTTACTATTACCAATAGTTGTGTATGCTACCGTGTTACTATTGCCAATAGTTGTGTATGCTATCGTGTTACTATTACCAATAGTTGTGTATGTTACCGTGTTAATATTACCAATAGTTGTGTATGCTACCGTGTTACTATTACCAATAGTTGTGTATGTTACCATGCTACTATTACCAATAGTTGTGTATGTTACCATGTTACTATTACCAATAGTTGTGTATGCTACCATGTTACTATTACTAATAGTTGTGTATGTTACCATGTTACTATTGCCAATAGTTGTGTATGTTACCATGTTACTATTACCAATAGTTGTGTATGCTACCGTGTTACTATTACCAATAGTTGTGGATGTTACCATGTTACTATTACCAATAGTTGTGTATGTTACCATGTTACTATTACCAATAGTTGTGTATGCTACCATGTTACTATTACTAATAGTTGTGTATGTTACCATGTTACTATTGCCAATAGTTGTGTATGTTACCATGTTACTATTACCAATAGTTGTGTATGCTACCGTGTTACTATTACCAATAGTTGTGGATGTTACCATGTTACTATTGCCAATAGTTGTGTATGTTACCATATTACTATTACCAATAGTTGTGTATGCTACCGTGTTACTATTACCAATAGTTGTGGATGTTACCATGTTACTATTGCCAATAGTTGTGTATGTTACCATGTTACTATTACCAATAGTTGTGTATGCTACCATGTTACTATTACTAATAGTTGTGTATGTTACCATATTACTATTACCAATAGTTGTGTATGCTACCATGTTACTATTACCAATAGTTGTGTATGCTACCGTGTTACTATTACCAATAGTTGTGGATGTTACCATGTTACTATTACCAATAGTTGTGTATGTTACCATGTTATATTACCAATAGTTGTGTATGCTACCATGTTACTATTACTAATAGTTGTGTATGTTACCATGTTACTATTGCCAATAGTTGTGTATGTTACCATGTTACTATTACCAATAGTTGTGTATGCTACCATGTTACTATTACCAATAGTTGTGTATGTTACCATGTTACTATTGCCAATAGTTGTGTATGTTACCGTGTTACTATTACCAATAGTTGTGTATGTTACCATGTTACTATTACCAATAGTTGTGTATGTTACCGTGTTACTATTACCAATAGTTGTGTATGCTACCGTGTTACTATTGCCAATAGTTGTGTATGCTACCGTGTTACTATTACCAATAGTTGTGTATGTTACCATGCTACTATTACCAATAGTTGTGTATGTTACCGTGTTATTATTACCAATAGTTGTGTATGCTACCGTGTTACTATTACTAATAGTTGTGTATGTTACCATGTTACTATTACCAATAGTTGTGTATGTTACCATGTTACTATTACCAATAGTTGTGTATGCTACCGTGTTACTATTACCAATAGTTGTGTATGCTACCGTGTTACTATTACCAATAGTTGTGTATGTTACCATATTACTATTACCAATAGTTGTGTATGCTACCGTGTTACTATTACCAATAGTTGTGGATGTTACCATGTTACTATTACCAATAGTTGTGTATGTTACCGTGTTACTATTACCAATAGTTGTGTATGTTACCGTGTTACTATTACCAATAGTTGTGTATGCTACCATGTTACTATTGCCAATAGTTGTGTATGTTACCATGCTACTATTACCAATAGTTGTGTATGCTACCATGTTACTATTACCAATAGTTGTGTATGCTACCGTGTTACTATTACCAATAGTTGTGTATGCTACCGTGTTACTATTACCAATAGTTGTGTATGTTACCGTGTTACTATTACCAATAGTTGTGTATGTTACCATGTTACTATTACCAATAGTTGTGTATGTTACCGTGTTACTATTACCAATAGTTGTGTATGTTACCATGTTACTATTACCAATAGTTGTGTATGCTACCGTGTTACTATTACCAATAGTTGTGTATGCTACCGTGTTACTATTACTAATAGTTGTGTATGCTACCATGTTACTATTACCAATAGTTGTGTATGCTACCGTGTTACTATTATCAATAGCTGTGTATGTTACCATACTACTATTACCAATAGTTGTGTATGTTACCATGTTACTATTACCAATAGTTGTGTATGCTACCATGTTACTATTACCAATAGTTGTGTATGTTACCATGTTACTATTACCAATAGTTGTTTATGCTACCATGTTACTATTACTAATAGTTGTGTATGTTACAATGTTACTATTACCAATAGTTGTGTATGCTACCATGTTACTATTACCAATAGTTGTGTATGTTACAATGTTACTATTACCAATAGTTGTGTATGTTACCGTGTTACTATTACTAATATTTGTGTATACTACCATGTTACTATTACCAATAGTTGTGTATGCTACTATGTTACTATTACTAATAGTTGTGTATTCTACTATGTTACTATTACTAATAGTTGTGTATGTTACCATGTTACTATTACCAATAGTTGTGTATGTTACCGTGTTACTATTACCAATAGTTGTGTATGTTACTGTGTTACTATTACCAATAGTTGTGTATGTTACCATATTACTATTACCAATAGTTGTGTATACTACCATGCTACTATTACCAATAGTTGTGTATGTTACCATGTTACTATTACCAATAGTTGTGTATATTACCATGTTACTATTACCAATAGTTGTGTATGCTACCGTGTTACTATTACCAATAGTTGTGTATACTACCATGCTACTATTACCAATAGTTGTGTATGTTACCGTGTTACTATTACCAATAGTTGTGTATGCTACCGTGTTACTATTACCAATAGTTGTGTATGTTACCGTGTTACTATTACCAATAGTTGTGTATGCTACCATGCTACTATTACCAATAGTTGTGTATGCTACCATGTTACTATTACCAATAGTTGTGTATGTTACCTTGTTACTATTACCAATAGTTGTGTATGTTACCGTGTTACTATTACCAATAGTTGTGTATGTTACCATGTTACTATTACCAATAGTTGTGTATGTTACCGTGTTACTATTACCAATAGTTGTGTATGCTACCATGTTACTATTGCCAATAGTTGTGTATGTTACCGTGTTACTATTACCAATAGTTGTGTATGCTACCATGTTACTATTACCAATAGTTGTGTATACTACCATGCTACTATTACCAATAGTTGTGTATGCTACCATGCTACTATTACCAATAGTTGTGTATGTTACCGTGTTACTATTACCAATAGTTGTGTATGCTACCATGCTACTATTACCAATAGTTGTGTATGCTACCATGTTACTATTACCAATAGTTGTGTATGTTACCGTGTTACTATTACCAATAATTGCGTATGCTACCATGTTACTATTGCCAATAGCTGTGTATGTTACCGTGTTACTATTACCAATAGTTGTGTATGTTACCGTGTTACTATTACCAATAGTTGTGTATGCTACCATGCTACTATTACCAATAGTTGTGTATGCTACCATGTTACTATTACCAATAGTTGTGTATGTTACCGTGTTACTATTACCAATAGTTGTGTATGCTACCATGTTACTATTACCAATAGTTGTGTATGTTACCGTGTTACTATTACCAATAGTTGTGTATGTTACCGTGTTACTATTACCAATAGTTGTGTATGCTACCATGCTACTATTACCAATAGTTGTGTATGTTACCGTGTTACTATTACCAATAGTTGTGTATGCTACCATGCTACTATTACCAATAGTTGTTTATGCTACCATGTTAATATTACCAATAGTTGTGTATGTTACCGTGTTACTATTACCAATAGTTGTGTATGCTACCATGTTACTATTGCCAATAGTTGTGTATGTTACCGTGTTACTATTACCAATAGTTGTGTATGCTACCATGTTACTATTACCAATAGTTGTGTATGTTACCGTGTTACTATTACCAATAGTTGTGTATGTTACCATGCTACTATTACCAATAGTTGTGTATGTTACCATGTTACTATTACCAATAGTTGTGTATGCTACCATGTTACTATTACTAATAGTTGTGTATGTTACAATGTTACTATTACCAATAGTTGTGTATGCTACCATGTTACTATTACCAATAGTTGTGTATGTTACAATGTTACTATTACCAATAGTTGTGTATGTTACCGTGTTACTATTACTAATATTTGTGTATACTACCATGTTACTATTACCAATAGTTGTGTATGCTACTATGTTACTATTACTAATAGTTGTGTATTCTACTATGTTACTATTACTAATAGTTGTGTATGCTACCATGTTACTATTACCAATAGTTGTGTATGTTACCGTGTTACTATTACCAATAGTTGTGTATGTTACTGTGTTACTATTACCAATAGTTGTGTATGTTACCATATTACTATTACCAATAGTTGTGTATACTACCATGCTACTATTACCAATAGTTGTGTATGTTACCATGTTACTATTACCAATAGTTGTGTATGCTACCATGCTACTATTACCAATAGTTGTGTATGTTACCGTGTTACTATTACCAATAGTTGTGTATGCTGCCATGCTACTATTACCAATAGTTGTGTATTCTACTATGTTACTATTACTAATAGTTGTGTATGTTACCATATTACTATTACCAATAGTTGTGTATACTACCATGCTACTATTACCAATAGTTGTGTATGTTACCATGTTACTATTACCAATAGTTGTGTATGTTACCATGTTACTATTACCAATAGTTGTGTATGCTACCGTGTTACTATTACCAATAGTTGTGTATACTACCATGCTACTATTACCAATAGTTGTGTATGTTACCGTGTTACTATTACCAATAGTTGTGTATGCTACCATGCTACTATTACCAATAGTTGTGTATGTTACCGTGTTACTATTACCAATAGTTGTGTATGCTACCATGCTACTATTACCAATAGTTGTGTATGCTACCATGTTACTATTACCAATAGTTGTGTATGTTACCGTGTTACTATTACCAATAGTTGTGTATGCTACCATGTTACTATTACCAATAGTTGTGTATGTTACCATACTACTATTACCAATAGTTGTGTATGTTACCATGTTACTATTACCAATAGTTGTGTATGCTACCGTGTTACTATTACCAATAGTTGTGTATGCTACCATGTTACTATTACCAATAGTTGTGTATGTTACCGTGTTACTATTACCAATAGTTGTGTATGTTACCATGTTACTATTACCAATAGTTGTGTATGTTACCGTGTTACTATTACCAATAGTTGTGTATGCTACCGTGTTACTATTACCAATAGTTGTGTATGTTACCATGTTACTATTACCAATAGTTGTGTATGTTACCGTGTTACTATTACCAATAGTTGTGTATGTTACCATGTTACTATTACCAATAGTTGTGTATGTTACCGTGTTACTATTACCAATAGTTGTGTATGTTACCATGTTACTATTACCAATAGTTGTGTATGTTACCGTGTTACTATTACCAATAGTTGTGTATGTTACCATGTTACTATTACCAATAGTTGTGTATGCTACCGTGTTACTATTACCAATAGTTGTGGATGTTACCATGTTACTATTACCAATAGTTGTGTATGTTACCATGTTACTATTACCAATAGTTGTGTATGCTACCGTGTTACTATTACCAATAGTTGTGTATGTTACCATGTTACTATTACCAATAGTTGTGTATGTTACCATGTTACTATTACCAATAGTTGTGTATGTTACCGTGTTACTATTACCAATAGTTGTGTATGTTACCATGTTACTATTACCAATAGTTGTGTATGCTACCGTGTTACTATTACCAATAGTTGTGGATGTTACCATGTTACTATTACCAATAGTTGTGTATGTTACCATGTTACTATTACCAATAGTTGTGTATGCTACCGTGTTACTATTACCAATAGTTGTGTATGTTACCATGTTACTATTACCAATAGTTGTGTATGCTACCGTGTTACTATTACCAATAGTTGTGGATGTTACCATGTTACTATTACCAATAGTTGTGTATGTTACCATGTTACTATTACCAATAGTTGTGTATGTTACCACGTTACTATTACCAATAGTTGTGTATGCTACCGTGTTACTATTACCAATAGTTGTGGATGTTACCATGTTACTATTACCAATAGTTGTGTATGTTACCATGTTACTATTACCAATAGTTGTGTATGCTACCATGTTACTATTACCAATAGTTGTGTATGCTACTGTGTTACTATTACCAATAGTTGTGTATGCTACCATGTTACTATTACCAATAGTTGTGTATGCTACTGTGTTACTATTACCAATAGTTGTGTATGTTACCATGTTACTATTACCAATAGTTGTGGATGTTACCATGTTACTATTGCCAATAGTTGTGTATGTTACCATGTTACTATTACCAATAGTTGTGTATGCTACCGTGTTACTATTACCAATAGTTGTGGATGTTACCATGTTACTATTGCCAATAGTTGTGTATGTTACCATATTACTATTACCAATAGTTGTGTATGCTACTGTGTTACTATTACCAATAGTTGTGTATGCTACCGTGTTACTATTACCAATAGTTGTGTATGCTACCGTGTTACTATTGCCAATAGTTGTGTATGCTATCGTGTTACTATTACCAATAGTTGTGTATGTTACCGTGTTACTATTACCAATAGTTGTGTATGCTACCGTGTTACTATTACCAATAGTTGTGTATGTTACCATGCTACTATTACCAATAGTTGTGTATGTTACCATGTTACTATTACCAATAGTTGTGTATGCTACCATGTTACTATTACTAATAGTTGTGTATGTTACCATGTTACTATTGCCAATAGTTGTGTATGTTACCATGTTACTATTACCAATAGTTGTGTATGCTACCGTGTTACTATTACCAATAGTTGTGGATGTTACCATGTTACTATTACCAATAGTTGTGTATGTTACCATGTTACTATTACCAATAGTTGTGTATGCTACCATGTTACTATTACTAATAGTTGTGTATGTTACCATGTTACTATTGCCAATAGTTGTGTATGTTACCATGTTACTATTACCAATAGTTGTGTATGCTACCGTGTTACTATTACCAATAGTTGTGGATGTTACCATGTTACTATTGCCAATAGTTGTGTATGTTACCATATTACTATTACCAATAGTTGTGTATGCTACCGTGTTACTATTACCAATAGTTGTGGATGTTACCATGTTACTATTGCCAATAGTTGTGTATGTTACCATGTTACTATTACCAATAGTTGTGTATGCTACCAAGTTACTATTACTAATAGTTGTGTATGTTACCATATTACTATTACCAATAGTTGTGTATGCTACCATGTTACTATTACCAATAGTTGTGTATGCTACCGTGTTACTATTACCAATAGTTGTGGATGTTACCATGTTACTATTACCAATAGTTGTGTATGTTACCATGTTATATTACCAATAGTTGTGTATGCTACCATGTTACTATTACTAATAGTTGTGTATGTTACCATGTTACTATTGCCAATAGTTGTGTATGTTACCATGTTACTATTACCAATAGTTGTGTATGCTACCATGTTACTATTACCAATAGTTGTGTATGTTACCATGTTACTATTGCCAATAGTTGTGTATGTTACCGTGTTACTATTACCAATAGTTGTGTATGTTACCATGTTACTATTACCAATAGTTGTGTATGTTACCGTGTTACTATTACCAATAGTTGTGTATGCTACCGTGTTACTATTGCCAATAGTTGTGTATGCTACCGTGTTACTATTACCAATAGTTGTGTATGTTACCATGCTACTATTACCAATAGTTGTGTATGTTACCGTGTTACTATTACCAATAGTTGTGTATGCTACCGTGTTACTATTACTAATAGTTGTGTATGTTACCATGCTACTATTACCAATAGTTGTGTATGCTACCGTGTTACTATTACCAATAGTTGTGTATGTTACCATATTACTATTACCAATAGTTGTGTATGCTACCGTGTTACTATTACCAATAGTTGTGGATGTTACCATGTTACTATTACCAATAGTTGTGTATGTTACCATGTTACTATTACCAATAGTTGTGTATGCTACCGTGTTACTATTACCAATAGTTGTGTATGTTACCATGTTACTATTACCAATAGTTGTGTATGTTACCATGTTACTATTACCAATAGTTGTGTATGCTACCGTGTTACTATTACCAATAGTTGTGTATGCTACCGTGTTACTATTACCAATAGTTGTGTATGTTACCATATTACTATTACCAATAGTTGTGTATGCTACCGTGTTACTATTACCAATAGTTGTGGATGTTACCATGTTACTATTACCAATAGTTGTGTATGTTACCATGTTACTATTACCAATAGTTGTGTATGTTACCGTGTTACTATTACCAATAGTTGTGTATGTTACCGTGTTACTATTACCAATAGTTGTGTATGTTACCATGTTACTATTGCCAATAGTTGTGTATGTTACCATGCTACTATTACCAATAGTTGTGTATGCTACCATGTTACTATTACCAATAGTTGTGTATGCTACCGTGTTACTATTACCAATAGTTGTGTATGCTACCGTGTTACTATTACCAATAGTTGTGTATGTTACCGTGTTACTATTACCAATAGTTGAGTATGTTACCATGTTACTATTACCAATAGTTGTGTATGTTACCGTGTTACTATTACCAATAGTTGTGTATGTTACCATGTTACTATTACCAATAGTTGTGTATGCTACCGTGTTACTATTACCAATAGTTGTGTATGCTACCGTGTTACTATTACTAATAGTTGTGTATGCTACCATGTTACTATTACCAATAGTTGTGTATGCTACCGTGTTACTATTATCAATAGCTGTGTATGTTACCATACTACTATTACCAATAGTTGTGTATGTTACCATGTTACTATTACCAATAGTTGTGTATGCTACCATGTTACTATTACCAATAGTTGTGTATGTTACCATGTTACTATTACCAATAGTTGTGTATGCTACCATGTTACTATTACTAATAGTTGTGTATGTTACAATGTTACTATTACCAATAGTTGTGTATGCTACCATGTTACTATTACCAATAGTTGTGTATGTTACAATGTTACTATTACCAATAGTTGTGTATGTTACCGTGTTACTATTACTAATATTTGTGTATACTACCATGTTACTATTACCAATAGTTGTGTATGCTACTATGTTACTATTACTAATAGTTGTGTATTCTACTATGTTACTATTACTAATAGTTGTGTATGCTACCATGTTACTATTACCAATAGTTGTGTATGTTACCGTGTTACTATTACCAATAGTTTTGTATGTTACTGTGTTACTATTACCAATAGTTGTGTATGTTACCATATTACTATTACCAATAGTTGTGTATACTACCATGCTACTATTACCAATAGTTGTGTATGTTACCATGTTACTATTACCAATAGTTGTGTATGCTACCATGCTGCTATTACCAATAGTTGTGTATGTTACCGTGTTACTATTACCAATAGTTGTGTATGCTACCATGCTACTATTACCAATAGTTGTGTATGCTACTATGTTACTATTACTAATAGTTGTGTATTCTACTATGTTACTATTACTAATAGTTGTGTATGTTACCATGTTACTATTACCAATAGTTGTGTATGTTACCGTGTTACTATTACCAATAGTTGTGTATGTTACTGTGTTACTATTACCAATAGTTGTGTATGTTACCATATTACTATTACCAATAGTTGTGTATACTACCATGCTACTATTACCAATAGTTGTGTATGTTACCATGTTACTATTACCAATAGTTGTGTATGTTACCATGTTACTATTACCAATAGTTGTGTATGCTACCGTGTTACTATTACCAATAGTTGTGTATACTACCATGCTACTATTACCAATAGTTGTGTATGTTACCGTGTTACTATTACCAATAGTTGTGTATGCTACCGTGTTACTATTACCAATAGTTGTGTATGTTACCGTGTTACTATTACCAATAGTTGTGTATGCTACCATGCTACTATTACCAATAGTTGTGTATGCTACCATGTTACTATTACCAATAGTTGTGTATGTTACCATGTTACTATTACCAATAGTTGTGTATGTTACCGTGTTACTATTACCAATAGTTGTGTATGTTACCATGTTACTATTACCAATAGTTGTGTATGTTACCGTGTTACTATTACCAATAGTTGTGTATGCTACCATGTTACTATTGCCAATAGTTGTGTATGTTACCGTGTTACTATTACCAATAGTTGTGTATGCTACCATGTTACTATTACCAATAGTTGTGTATACTACCATGCTACTATTACCAATAGTTGTGTATGCTACCATGCTACTATTACCAATAGTTGTGTATGTTACCATGTTACTATTACCAATAGTTGTGTATGCTACCATGCTACTATTACCAATAGTTGTGTATGCTACCATGTTACTATTACCAATAGTTGTGTATGTTACCGTGTTACTATTACCAATAGTTGTGTATGTTACCATACTACTATTACCAATAGTTGTGTATGTTACCGTGTTACTATTACCAATAGTTGTGTATGCTACCATGCTACTATTACCAATAGTTGTGTATGCTACCATGTTACTATTACTAATAGTTGTGTATGTTACCGTGTTACTATTACCAATAGTTGTGTATGCTACCATGTTACTATTGCCAATAGCTGTGTATGTTACCGTGTTACTATTACCAATAGTTGTGTATGTTACCGTGTTACTATTACCAATAGTTGTGTATGCTACCATGCTACTATTACCAATAGTTGTGTATGCTACCATGTTACTATTACCAATAGTTGTGTATGTTACCGTGTTACTATTACCAATAGTTGTGTATGCTACCATGTTACTATTACCAATAGTTGTGTATGTTACCGTGTTACTATTACCAATAGTTGTGTATGTTACCGTGTTACTATTACCAATAGTTGTGTATGCTACCATGCTACTATTACCAATAGTTGTGTATGTTACCGTGTTACTATTACCAATAGTTGTGTATGCTACCATGCTACTATTACCAATAGTTGTTTATGCTACCATGTTAATATTACCAATAGTTGTGTATGTTACCGTGTTACTATTACCAATAGTTGTGTATGCTACCGTGTTACTATTATCAATAGCTGTGTATGTTACCATACTACTATTACCAATAGTTGTGTATGTTACCATGTTACTATTACCAATAGTTGTGTATGCTACCATGTTACTATTACCAATAGTTGTGTATGTTACCATGTTACTATTACCAATAGTTGTGTATGCTACCATGTTACTATTACTAATAGTTGTGTATGTTACAATGTTACTATTACCAATAGTTGTGTATGCTACCATGTTACTATTACCAATAGTTGTGTATGTTACAATGTTACTATTACCAATAGTTGTGTATGTTACCGTGTTACTATTACTAATATTTGTGTATACTACCATGTTACTATTACCAATAGTTGTGTATGCTACTATGTTACTATTACTAATAGTTGTGTATTCTACTATGTTACTATTACTAATAGTTGTGTATGCTACCATGTTACTATTACCAATAGTTGTGTATGTTACCGTGTTACTATTACCAATAGTTTTGTATGTTACTGTGTTACTATTACCAATAGTTGTGTATGTTACCATATTACTATTACCAATAGTTGTGTATACTACCATGCTACTATTACCAATAGTTGTGTATGTTACCATGTTACTATTACCAATAGTTGTGTATGCTACCATGCTGCTATTACCAATAGTTGTGTATGTTACCGTGTTACTATTACCAATAGTTGTGTATGCTACCATGCTACTATTACCAATAGTTGTGTATGCTACTATGTTACTATTACTAATAGTTGTGTATTCTACTATGTTACTATTACTAATAGTTGTGTATGTTACCATGTTACTATTACCAATAGTTGTGTATGTTACCGTGTTACTATTACCAATAGTTGTGTATGTTACTGTGTTACTATTACCAATAGTTGTGTATGTTACCATATTACTATTACCAATAGTTGTGTATACTACCATGCTACTATTACCAATAGTTGTGTATGTTACCATGTTACTATTACCAATAGTTGTGTATGTTACCATGTTACTATTACCAATAGTTGTGTATGCTACCGTGTTACTATTACCAATAGTTGTGTATACTACCATGCTACTATTACCAATAGTTGTGTATGTTACCGTGTTACTATTACCAATAGTTGTGTATGCTACCGTGTTACTATTACCAATAGTTGTGTATGTTACCGTGTTACTATTACCAATAGTTGTGTATGCTACCATGCTACTATTACCAATAGTTGTGTATGCTACCATGTTACTATTACCAATAGTTGTGTATGTTACCATGTTACTATTACCAATAGTTGTGTATGTTACCGTGTTACTATTACCAATAGTTGTGTATGTTACCATGTTACTATTACCAATAGTTGTGTATGTTACCGTGTTACTATTACCAATAGTTGTGTATGCTACCATGTTACTATTGCCAATAGTTGTGTATGTTACCGTGTTACTATTACCAATAGTTGTGTATGCTACCATGTTACTATTACCAATAGTTGTGTATACTACCATGCTACTATTACCAATAGTTGTGTATGCTACCATGCTACTATTACCAATAGTTGTGTATGTTACCATGTTACTATTACCAATAGTTGTGTATGCTACCATGCTACTATTACCAATAGTTGTGTATGCTACCATGTTACTATTACCAATAGTTGTGTATGTTACCGTGTTACTATTACCAATAGTTGTGTATGTTACCATACTACTATTACCAATAGTTGTGTATGTTACCGTGTTACTATTACCAATAGTTGTGTATGCTACCATGCTACTATTACCAATAGTTGTGTATGCTACCATGTTACTATTACTAATAGTTGTGTATGTTACCGTGTTACTATTACCAATAGTTGTGTATGCTACCATGTTACTATTGCCAATAGCTGTGTATGTTACCGTGTTACTATTACCAATAGTTGTGTATGTTACCGTGTTACTATTACCAATAGTTGTGTATGCTACCATGCTACTATTACCAATAGTTGTGTATGCTACCATGTTACTATTACCAATAGTTGTGTATGTTACCGTGTTACTATTACCAATAGTTGTGTATGCTACCATGTTACTATTACCAATAGTTGTGTATGTTACCGTGTTACTATTACCAATAGTTGTGTATGTTACCGTGTTACTATTACCAATAGTTGTGTATGCTACCATGCTACTATTACCAATAGTTGTGTATGTTACCGTGTTACTATTACCAATAGTTGTGTATGCTACCATGCTACTATTACCAATAGTTGTTTATGCTACCATGTTAATATTACCAATAGTTGTGTATGTTACCGTGTTACTATTACCAATAGTTGTGTATGCTACCATGTTACTATTGCCAATAGTTGTGTATGTTACCGTGTTACTATTACCAATAGTTGTGTATGCTACCATGTTACTATTACCAATAGTTGTGTATGTTACCGTGTTACTATTACCAATAGTTGTGTATGTTACCATGCTACTATTACCAATAGTTGTGTATGTTACCATGTTACTATTACCAATAGTTGTGTATGCTACCATGTTACTATTACTAATAGTTGTGTATGTTACAATGTTACTATTACCAATAGTTGTGTATGCTACCCTGTTACTATTACCAATAGTTGTGTATGTTACAATGTTACTATTACCAATAGTTGTGTATGTTACCGTGTTACTATTACCAATAGTTGTGTATGTTACCGTGTTACTATTACTAATATTTGTGTATACTACCATGTTACTATTACCAATAGTTGTGTATGCTACTATGTTACTATTACTAATAGTTGTGTATTCTACTATGTTACTATTACTAATAGTTGTGTATGCTACCATGTTACTATTACCAATAGTTGTGTATGTTACCGTGTTACTATTACCAATAGTTGTGTATGTTACTGTGTTACTATTACCAATAGTTGTGTATGTTACCATATTACTATTACCAATAGTTGTGTATACTACCATGCTACTATTACCAATAGTTGTGTATGTTACCATGTTACTATTACCAATAGTTGTGTATGCTACCATGCTACTATTACCAATAGTTGTGTATGTTACCGTGTTACTATTACCAATAGTTGTGTATGCTACCATGCTACTATTACCAATAGTTGTGTATGCTACTATGTTACTATTACTAATAGTTGTGTATTCTACTATGTTACTATTACTAATAGTTGTGTATGTTACCATGTTACTATTACCAATAGTTGTGTATGTTACCGTGTTACTATTACCAATAGTTGTGTATGTTACTGTGTTACTATTACCAATAGTTGTGTATGTTACCATATTACTATTACCAATAGTTGTGTATACTACCATGCTACTATTACCAATAGTTGTGTATGTTACCATGTTACTATTACCAATAGTTGTGTATGTTACCATGTTACTATTACCAATAGTTGTGTATGCTACCGTGTTACTATTACCAATAGTTGTGTATACTACCATGCTACTATTACCAATAGTTGTGTATGTTACCGTGTTACTATTACCAATAGTTGTGTATGCTACCATGTTACTATTACCAATAGTTGTGTATGTTACCGTGTTACTATTACCAATAGTTGTGTATGCTACCATGCTACTATTACCAATAGTTGTGTATGCTACCATGTTACTATTACCAATAGTTGTGTATGTTACCGTGTTACTATTACCAATAGTTGTGTATGCTACCATGTTACTATTGCCAATAGTTGTGTATGTTACCGTGTTACTATTACCAATAGTTGTGTATGCTACCATGTTACTATTACCAATAGTTGTGTATACTACCATGCTACTATTACCAATAGTTGTGTATGCTACCATGCTACTATTACCAATAGTTGTGTATGTTACCGTGTTACTATTACCAATAGTTGTGTATGCTACCATGCTACTATTACCAATAGTTGTGTATGCTACCATGTTACTATTACCAATAGTTGTGTATGTTACCGTGTTACTATTACCAATAGTTGTGTATGCTACCATGTTACTATTGCCAATAGTTGTGTATGTTACCGTGTTACTATTACCAATAGTTGTGTATGTTACCGTGTTACTATTACCAATAGTTGTGTATGCTACCATGCTACTATTACCAATAGTTGTGTATGCTACCATGTTACTATTACCAATAGTTGTGTATGTTACCGTGTTACTATTACCAATAGTTGTGTATGCTACCATGTTACTATTACCAATAGTTGTGTATGTTACCGTGTTACTATTACCAATAGTTGTGTATGTTACCGTGTTACTATTACCAATAGTTGTGTATGCTACCATGCTACTATTACCAATAGTTGTGTATGTTACCGTGTTACTATTACCAATAGTTGTGTATGCTACCATGCTACTATTACCAATAGTTGTTTATGCTACCATGTTAATATTACCAATAGTTGTGTATGTTACCGTGTTACTATTACCAATAGTTGTGTATGCTACCATGCTACTATTACCAATAGTTGTGTATGTTACCGTGTTACTATTACCAATAGTTGTGTATGCTACCATGTTACTATTACCAATAGTTGTTTATGCTACCATGTTAATATTACCAATAGTTGTGTATGTTACCATGCTACTATTACCAATAGTTGTGTATGTTACCATGTTACTATTGCCAATAGTTGTGTATGTTACCGTGTTACTATTACCAATAGTTGTGTATGCTACCATGTTACTATTACCAATAGTTGTGTATGTTACCGTGTTACTATTACCAATAGTTGTGTATGTTACCATGCTACTATTACCAATAGTTGTGTATGTTACCATGTTACTATTGCCAATAGTTGTGTATGTTAACGTGTTACTATTACCAATAGTTGTGTATGCTACCGTGTTACTATTACCAATAGTTGTGTATGTTACCGTGTTACTATTACCAATAGTTGTGTATGTTACCATGTTACTATTGCCAATAGTTGTGTATGTTACCGTGTTACTATTACCAATAGTTGTGTATGCTACCGTGTTACTATTACCAATAGTTGTGTATGCTACCGTGTTACTATTACCAATAGTTGTGTATGTTACCATGTTACTATTACCAATAGTTGTGTATGTTACCGTGTTACTATTACCAATAGTTGTGTATGTTACCATACTACTATTACCAATAGTTGTGTATGTTACCGTGTTACTATTACCAATAGTTGTGTATGTTACCATGTTACTATTACCAATAGTTGTGTATGCTACCGTGTTACTATTACCAATAGTTGTGTATGTTACCATGTTACTATTACCAATAGTTGTGTATGCTACCGTGTTACTATTGCCAATAGTTGTGTATGCTACCGTGTTACTATTACCAATAGTTGTGTATGCTACCGTGTTACTATTACCAATAGTTGTGTATGTTACCATACTACTATTACCAATAGTTGTGTATGTTACCATGTTACTATTGCCAATAGTTGTGTATGTTACCGTGTTACTATTACCAATAGTTGTGTATGCTACCGTGTTACTATTACCAATAGTTGTGTATGCTACCGTGTTACTATTACCAATAGTTGTGTATGTTACCATACTACTATTACCAATAGTTGTGTATGTTACCATGTTACTATTGCCAATAGTTGTGTATGTTACCGTGTTACTATTACCAATAGTTGTGTATGCTACCGTGTTACTATTACCAATAGTTGTGTATGCTACCGTGTTACTATTACCAATAGTTGTGTATGTTACCATGTTACTATTACCAATAGTTGTGTATGTTACCGTGTTACTATTACCAATAGTTGTGTATGTTACCATACTACTATTACCAATAGTTGTGTATGTTACCGTGTTACTATTACCAATAGTTGTGTATGTTACCATGTTACTATTACCAATAGTTGTGTATGTTACCGTGTTACTATTACCAATAGTTGTGTATGTTACCGTGTTACTATTACCAATAGTTGTGTATGTTACCGTGTTACTATTACCAATAGTTGTGTATGTTACCGTGTTACTATTACCAATAGTTGTGTATGTTACCATACTACTATTACCAATAGTTGTGTATGTTACCGTGTTACTATTACCAATAGTTGTGTATGTTACCATGTTACTATTACCAATAGTTGTGTATGCTACCGTGTTACTATTACCAATAGTTGTGTATGTTACCGTGTTACTATTACCAATAGTTGTGTATGTTACCATGTTACTATTACCAATAGTTGTGTATGCTACCGTGTTACTATTACCAATAGTTGTGTATGTTACCATGTTACTATTGCCAATAGTTGTGTATGTTACCGTGTTACTATTACCAATAGTTGTGTATGTTACCATACTACTATTACCAATAGTTGTGTATGTTACCGTGTTACTATTACCAATATTTGTGTATGTTACCGTGTTACTATTACCAATAGTTGTGTATGCTACCATGCTACTATTACCAATAGTTGTGTATGCTACCATGTTACTATTACCAATAGTTGTGTATGCTACCATGTTACTATTACCAATAGTTGTGTATGCTACCATGTTAATATTACCAATAGTTGTGTATGTTACCGTGTTACTATTACCAATAGTTGTGTATGCTACCATGTTACTATTGCCAATAGTTGTGTATGTTACCGTGTTACTATTACCAATAGTTGTGTATGCTACCATGTTACTATTACCAATAGTTGTGTATGTTACCGTGTTACTATTACCAATAGTTGTGTATGTTACCATGCTACTATTACCAATAGTTGTGTATGCTACCGTGTTACTATTACCAATAGTTGTGTATGTTACCGTGTTACTATTACCAATAGTTGTGTATGTTACCATGTTACTATTACCAATAGTTGTGTATGTTACCATGTTACTATTACCAATAGTTGTGTATGCTACCGTGTTACTATTACCAATAGTTGTGTATGCTACCGTGTTACTATTACCAATAGTTGTGTATGCTACCATGTTAATATTACCAATAGTTGTGTATGTTACCGTGTTACTATTACCAATAGTTGTGTATGCTACCATGTTACTATTACCAATAGTTGTGTATGTTACCGTGTTACTATTACCAATAGTTGTGTATGCTACCATGTTACTATTACCAATAGTTGTGTATGTTACCGTGTTACTATTACCAATAGTTGTGTATGTTACCGTGTTACTATTACCAATAGTTGTGTATGTTACCATACTACTATTACCAATAGTTGTGTATGTTACCGTGTTACTATTACCAATAGTTGTGTATGTTACCATGTTACTATTACCAATAGTTGTGTATGCTACCGTGTTACTATTACCAATAGTTGTGTATGTTACCATGTTACTATTACCAATAGTTGTGTATGCTACCGTGTTACTATTACCAATAGTTGTGTATGTTACCGTGTTACTATTACCAATAGTTGTGTATGTTACCATGTTACTATTACCAATAGTTGTGTATGCTACCGTGTTACTATTACCAATAGTTGTGTATGTTACCATGTTACTATTACCAATAGTTGTGTATGCTACCATGTTACTATTACCAATAGTTGTGTATGTTACCATGTTACTATTACCAATAGTTGTGTATGCTACCGTGTTACTATTACCAATAGTTGTGTATGCTACCGTGTTACTATTACCAATAGTTGTGTATGTTACCATGTTACTATTACCAATAGTTGTGTATGTTACCATGTTACTATTGCCAATAGTTGTGTATACTACCGTGTTACTATTACCAATAGTTGTGTATGTTACCATGTTACTATTGCCAATAGTTGTGTATGTTACCATGTTACTATTACCAATAGTTGTGTATGTTACCATGTTACTATTACCAATAGTTGTGTATGCTACCGTGTTACTATTACCAATAGTTGTGTATGTTACCATGCTACTATTGCCAATAGTTGTGTATGTTACCATGTTACTATTGCCAATAGTTGTGTATGCTACCGTGTTACTATTACCAATAGTTGTGTATGTTACCATGTTACTATTACCAATAGTTGTGTATGCTACCGTGTTACTATTACCAATAGTTGTGTATGTTACCATGTTACTATTACCAATAGTTGTGTATGCTACCGTGTTACTATTACCAATAGTTGTGTATGCTACCATGTTACTATTACCAATAGTTGTGTATGTTACCGTGTTACTATTACCAATAGTTGTGTATGTTACCATACTACTATTACCAATAGTTGTGTATGTTACCGTGTTACTATTACCAATAGTTGTGTATGTTACCATGTTACTATTACCAATAGTTGTGTATGTTACCGTGTTACTATTACCAATAGTTGTGTATGTTACCATGCTACTATTGCCAATAGTTGTGTATGCTACCGTGTTACTATTACCAATAGTTGTGTATGCTACCGTGTTACTATTGCCAATAGTTGTGTATGTTACCGTGTTACTATTACCAATAGTTGTGTATGCTACCGTGTTACTATTACCAATAGTTGTGTATGTTACCGTGTTACTATTACCAATAGTTGTGTATGTTACCATGTTACTATTACCAATAGTTGTGTATGTTACCGTGTTACTATTACCAATAGTTGCGTATGTTACCGTGTTACTATTACCAATAGTTGTGTATGTTACCGTGTTACTATTACCAATAGTTGTGTATGTTACCATGTTACTATTACCAATAGTTGTGTATGTTACCGTGTTACTATTACCAATAGTTGTGTATGTTACCATGCTACTATTGCCAATAGTTGTGTATGCTACCGTGTTACTATTACCAATAGTTGTGTATGCTACCGTGTTACTATTGCCAATAGTTGTGTATGTTACCGTGTTACTATTACCAATAGTTGTGTATGCTACCGTGTTACTATTACCAATAGTTGTGTATGTTACCGTGTTACTATTACCAATAGTTGTGTATGTTACCATGTTACTATTACCAATAGTTGTGTATGTTACCGTGTTACTATTACCAATAGTTGCGTATGTTACCGTGTTACTATTACCAATAGTTGTGTATGTTACCGTGTTACTATTACCAATAGTTGTGTATGTTACCATACTACTATTACCAATAGTTGTGTATGTTACCGTGTTACTATTACCAATAGTTGTGTATGTTACCATGTTACTATTACCAATAGTTGTGTATGCTACCGTGTTACTATTACCAATAGTTGTGTATGTTACCATACTACTATTACCAATAGTTGTGTATGTTACCGTGTTACTATTACCAATAGTTGTGTATGTTACCATGTTACTATTACCAATAGTTGTGTATGTTACCGTGTTACTATTACCAATAGTTGTGTATGTTACCATGCTACTATTGCCAATAGTTGTGTATGCTACCGTGTTACTATTACCAATAGTTGTGTATGCTACCGTGTTACTATTGCCAATAGTTGTGTATGTTACCGTGTTACTATTACCAATAGTTGTGTATGCTACCGTGTTACTATTACCAATAGTTGTGTATGTTACCGTGTTACTATTACCAATAGTTGTGTATGTTACCATGTTACTATTACCAATAGTTGTGTATGTTACCGTGTTACTATTACCAATAGTTGCGTATGTTACCGTGTTACTATTACCAATAGTTGTGTATGTTACCGTGTTACTATTACCAATAGTTGTGTATGTTACCATACTACTATTACCAATAGTTGTGTATGTTACCGTGTTACTATTACCAATAGTTGTGTATGTTACCATGTTACTATTACCAATAGTTGTGTATGTTACCGTGTTACTATTACCAATAGTTGTGTATGTTACCATGCTACTATTGCCAATAGTTGTGTATGCTACCGTGTTACTATTACCAATAGTTGTGTATGCTACCGTGTTACTATTGCCAATAGTTGTGTATGTTACCGTGTTACTATTACCAATAGTTGTGTATGCTACCGTGTTACTATTACCAATAGTTGTGTATGTTACCGTGTTACTATTACCAATAGTTGTGTATGTTACCATGTTACTATTACCAATAGTTGTGTATGTTACCGTGTTACTATTACCAATAGTTGCGTATGTTACCGTGTTACTATTACCAATAGTTGTGTATGTTACCGTGTTACTATTACCAATAGTTGTGTATGTTACCATACTACTATTACCAATAGTTGTGTATGTTACCGTGTTACTATTACCAATAGTTGTGTATGTTACCGTGTTACTATTACCAATAGTTGTGTATGCTACCATGCTACTATTACCAATAGTTGTGTATGCTACCATGTTACTATTACCAATAGTTGTGTATGCTACCATGTTACTATTACCAATAGTTGTGTATGCTACCATGTTACTATTACCAATAGTTGTGTATGTTACCGTGTTACTATTACCAATAGTTGTGTATGCTACCATGTTACTATTGCCAATAGTTGTGTATGTTACCGTGTTACTATTACCAATAGTTGTGTATGCTACCATGTTACTATTACCAATAGTTGTGTATGTTACCGTGTTACTATTACCAATAGTTGTGTATGTTACCATGCTACTATTACCAATAGTTGTGTATGCTACCGTGTTACTATTACCAATAGTTGTGTATGTTACCGTGTTACTATTACCAATAGTTGTGTATGTTACCATGTTACTATTACCAATAGTTGTGTATGTTACCATGTTACTATTACCAATAGTTGTGTATGCTACCGTGTTACTATTACCAATAGTTGTGTATGCTACCGTGTTACTATTACCAATAGTTGTGTATGCTACCATGTTAATATTACCAATAGTTGTGTATGTTACCGTGTTACTATTACCAATAGTTGTGTATGCTACCATGTTACTATTACCAATAGTTGTGTATGTTACCGTGTTACTATTACCAATAGTTGTGTATGCTACCATGTTACTATTACCAATAGTTGTGTATGTTACCGTGTTACTATTACCAATAGTTGTGTATGTTACCGTGTTACTATTACCAATAGTTGTGTATGTTACCATACTACTATTACCAATAGTTGTGTATGTTACCGTGTTACTATTACCAATAGTTGTGTATGTTACCATGTTACTATTACCAATAGTTGTGTATGCTACCGTGTTACTATTACCAATAGTTGTGTATGTTACCATGTTACTATTACCAATAGTTGTGTATGTTACCGTGTTACTATTACCAATAGTTGTGTATGTTACCATGTTACTATTGCCAATAGTTGTGTATGTTACCGTGTTACTATTACCAATAGTTGTGTATGCTACCGTGTTACTATTACCAATAGTTGTGTATGCTACCGTGTTACTATTACCAATAGTTGTGTATGTTACCATGTTACTATTACCAATAGTTGTGTATGTTACCGTGTTACTATTACCAATAGTTGTGTATGTTACCATACTACTATTACCAATAGTTGTGTATGTTACCATGTTACTATTACCAATAGTTGTGTATGCTACCGTGTTACTATTACCAATAGTTGTGTATGTTACCATGTTACTATTACCAATAGTTGTGTATGCTACCGTGTTACTATTACCAATAGTTGTGTATGTTACCGTGTTACTATTACCAATAGTTGTGTATGTTACCATGTTACTATTACCAATAGTTGTGTATGCTACCGTGTTACTATTACCAATAGTTGTGTATGTTACCATGTTACTATTACCAATAGTTGTGTATGCTACCATGTTACTATTACCAATAGTTGTGTATGTTACCATGTTACTATTACCAATAGTTGTGTATGCTACCGTGTTACTATTACCAATAGTTGTGTATGCTACCGTGTTACTATTACCAATAGTTGTGTATGTTACCATGTTACTATTACCAATAGTTGTGTATGCTACCGTGTTACTATTACCAATAGTTGTGTATGCTACCGTGTTACTATTACCAATAGTTGTGTATGTTACCATGTTACTATTGCCAATAGTTGTGTATACTACCGTGTTACTATTACCAATAGTTGTGTATGTTACCATGTTACTATTGCCAATAGTTGTGTATGTTACCATGTTACTATTACCAATAGTTGTGTATGTTACCATGTTACTATTACCAATAGTTGTGTATGCTACCGTGTTACTATTACCAATAGTTGTGTATGTTACCATGCTACTATTGCCAATAGTTGTGTATGTTACCATGTTACTATTGCCAATAGTTGTGTATGCTACCGTGTTACTATTACCAATAGTTGTGTATGTTACCATGTTACTATTACCAATAGTTGTGTATGCTACCATGTTACTATTACCAATAGTTGTGTATGCTACCGTGTTACTATTACCAATAGTTGTGTATGTTACCATGTTACTATTACCAATAGTTGTGTATGTTACCGTGTTACTATTACCAATAGTTGTGTATGTTACCATGCTACTATTACCAATAGTTGTGTATGCTACCGTGTTACTATTACCAATAGTTGTGTATGCTACCGTGTTACTATTACCAATAGTTGTGTATGTTACCATGTTACTATTACCAATAGTTGTGTATGTTACCATGTTACTATTGCCAATAGTTGTGTATACTACCGTGTTACTATTACCAATAGTTGTGTATGTTACCATGTTACTATTACCAATAGTTGTGTATGCTACCGTGTTACTATTACCAATAGTTGTGTATGTTACCATGCTACTATTGCCAATAGTTGTGTATGTTACCGTGTTACTATTACCAATAGTTGTGTATGCTACCGTGTTACTATTACCAATAGTTGTGTATGTTACCATGTTACTATTACCAATAGTTGTGTATGCTACCGTGTTACTATTACCAATAGTTGTGTATGTTACCATGTTACTATTACCAATAGTTGTGTATGCTACCGTGTTACTATTACCAATAGTTGTGTATGCTACCGTGTTACTATTACCAATAGTTGTGTATGCTACCATGTTACTATTACCAATAGTTGTGTATGCTACCGTGTTACTATTACCAATAGTTGTGTATGCTACCGTGTTACTATTGCCAATAGTTGTGGATGTTACCGTGTTACTATTACCAATAGTTGTGTATGCTACCGTGTTACTATTACCAATAGTTGTGTATGTTACCATGTTACTATTACCAATAGTTGTGTATGCTACCATGTTACTATTACCAATAGTTGTGTATGCTACCGTGTTACTATTACCAATAGTTGTGTATGTTACCGTGTTACTATTACCAATAGTTGTGGATGCTACCATGTTACTATTACCAATAGTTGTGTATGCTACCATGTTACTATTACCAATAGTTGTGTATGTTACCGTGTTACTATTACCAATAGTTGTGTATGCTACCATGTTACTATTGCCAATAGTTGTGTATGCTACCATGTTACTATTACCAATAGTTGTGTATGTTACCGTGTTACTATTACCAATAGTTGTGTATGCTACCATGTTACTATTGCCAATAGTTGTGTATGTTACCGTGTTACTATTACCAATAGTTGTGTATGCTACCATGTTACTATTACCAATAGTTGTGTATGTTACCGTGTTACTATTACCAATAGTTGTGTATGTTACCATGCTACTATTACCAATAGTTGTGTATGCTACCGTGTTACTATTACCAATAGTTGTGTATGTTACCGTGTTACTATTACCAATAGTTGTGTATGTTACCATGTTACTATTACCAATAGTTGTGTATGTTACCATGTTACTATTACCAATAGTTGTGTATGCTACCGTGTTACTATTACCAATAGTTGTGTATGCTACCGTGTTACTATTACCAATAGTTGTGTATGCTACCATGTTAATATTACCAATAGTTGTGTATGTTACCGTGTTACTATTACCAATAGTTGTGTATGCTACCATGTTACTATTACCAATAGTTGTGTATGTTACCGTGTTACTATTACCAATAGTTGTGTATGCTACCATGTTACTATTACCAATAGTTGTGTATGTTACCGTGTTACTATTACCAATAGTTGTGTATGTTACCGTGTTACTATTACCAATAGTTGTGTATGTTACCATACTACTATTACCAATAGTTGTGTATGTTACCGTGTTACTATTACCAATAGTTGTGTATGTTACCATGTTACTATTACCAATAGTTGTGTATGCTACCGTGTTACTATTACCAATAGTTGTGTATGTTACCATGTTACTATTACCAATAGTTGTGTATGTTACCGTGTTACTATTACCAATAGTTGTGTATGTTACCATGTTACTATTGCCAATAGTTGTGTATGTTACCGTGTTACTATTACCAATAGTTGTGTATGCTACCGTGTTACTATTACCAATAGTTGTGTATGCTACCGTGTTACTATTACCAATAGTTGTGTATGTTACCATGTTACTATTACCAATAGTTGTGTATGTTACCGTGTTACTATTACCAATAGTTGTGTATGTTACCATACTACTATTACCAATAGTTGTGTATGTTACCATGTTACTATTACCAATAGTTGTGTATGCTACCGTGTTACTATTACCAATAGTTGTGTATGTTACCATGTTACTATTACCAATAGTTGTGTATGCTACCGTGTTACTATTACCAATAGTTGTGTATGTTACCGTGTTACTATTACCAATAGTTGTGTATGTTACCATGTTACTATTACCAATAGTTGTGTATGCTACCGTGTTACTATTACCAATAGTTGTGTATGTTACCATGTTACTATTACCAATAGTTGTGTATGCTACCATGTTACTATTACCAATAGTTGTGTATGTTACCATGTTACTATTACCAATAGTTGTGTATGCTACCGTGTTACTATTACCAATAGTTGTGTATGCTACCGTGTTACTATTACCAATAGTTGTGTATGTTACCATGTTACTATTACCAATAGTTGTGTATGCTACCGTGTTACTATTACCAATAGTTGTGTATGCTACCGTGTTACTATTACCAATAGTTGTGTATGTTACCATGTTACTATTGCCAATAGTTGTGTATACTACCGTGTTACTATTACCAATAGTTGTGTATGTTACCATGTTACTATTGCCAATAGTTGTGTATGTTACCATGTTACTATTACCAATAGTTGTGTATGTTACCATGTTACTATTACCAATAGTTGTGTATGCTACCGTGTTACTATTACCAATAGTTGTGTATGTTACCATGCTACTATTGCCAATAGTTGTGTATGTTACCATGTTACTATTGCCAATAGTTGTGTATGCTACCGTGTTACTATTACCAATAGTTGTGTATGTTACCATGTTACTATTACCAATAGTTGTGTATGCTACCATGTTACTATTACCAATAGTTGTGTATGCTACCGTGTTACTATTACCAATAGTTGTGTATGTTACCATGTTACTATTACCAATAGTTGTGTATGTTACCGTGTTACTATTACCAATAGTTGTGTATGTTACCATGCTACTATTACCAATAGTTGTGTATGCTACCGTGTTACTATTACCAATAGTTGTGTATGCTACCGTGTTACTATTACCAATAGTTGTGTATGTTACCATGTTACTATTACCAATAGTTGTGTATGTTACCATGTTACTATTGCCAATAGTTGTGTATACTACCGTGTTACTATTACCAATAGTTGTGTATGTTACCATGTTACTATTACCAATAGTTGTGTATGCTACCGTGTTACTATTACCAATAGTTGTGTATGTTACCATGCTACTATTGCCAATAGTTGTGTATGTTACCGTGTTACTATTACCAATAGTTGTGTATGCTACCGTGTTACTATTACCAATAGTTGTGTATGTTACCATGTTACTATTACCAATAGTTGTGTATGCTACCGTGTTACTATTACCAATAGTTGTGTATGTTACCATGTTACTATTACCAATAGTTGTGTATGCTACCGTGTTACTATTACCAATAGTTGTGTATGCTACCGTGTTACTATTACCAATAGTTGTGTATGCTACCATGTTACTATTACCAATAGTTGTGTATGCTACCGTGTTACTATTACCAATAGTTGTGTATGCTACCGTGTTACTATTGCCAATAGTTGTGGATGTTACCGTGTTACTATTACCAATAGTTGTGTATGCTACCGTGTTACTATTACCAATAGTTGTGTATGTTACCATGTTACTATTACCAATAGTTGTGTATGCTACCATGTTACTATTACCAATAGTTGTGTATGCTACCGTGTTACTATTACCAATAGTTGTGTATGTTACCGTGTTACTATTACCAATAGTTGTGGATGTTACCGTGTTACTATTACCAATAGTTGTGTATGCTACCGTGTTACTATTACCAATAGTTGTGTATGTTACCGTGTTACTATTGCCAATAGTTGTGTATGCTACCATGCTACTATTACCAATAGTTGTGTATGCTACCGTGTTACTATTACCAATAGTTGTGTATGCTACCGTGTTACTATTACCAATAGTTGTGTATGCTATCATGTTACTATTACCAATAGTTGTGTATGCTACCATGTTACTATTACCAATAGTTGTGTATGTTACCGTGTTACTATTACCAATAGTTGTGTATGCTACCATGTTACTATTACCAATAGTTGTGTATGCTACCATGTTACTATTACCAATAGTTGTGTATGTTACCGTGTTACTATTACCAATAGTTGTGTATGCTACCATGTTACTATTGCCAATAGTTGTGTATGTTACCATGTTACTATTACCAATAGTTGTGTATGTTACCGTGTTACTATTACCAATAGTTGTGTATGCTACCGTGTTACTATTACCAATAGTTGTGTATGTTACCATGTTACTATTACCAATAGTTGTGTATGCTACCATGTTACTATTGCCAATAATGCTACGTGCTATTTAGCTTTCTCTCACAAAGGGACGTGTGAAATGTCTACTCAGGATTTGAATACGTTTTGCGGCATTAGTTATTGTACACAAACATACACGTAATCCTATAATTATTATGTTAAGGTTATTGTAGCGACTATCCTACATTGCTTTGACGAACGATACGATCGGTAGGCAGACAGACGACTGGGCTTTTGGGTTACCGATGAAGGTTTCCGAAAAAATGGGTGTTAGAAAGGTCAAATACAACTGATTGCTGACTTTTTCAATTCGTGGTATAATTCGTTAATCTGTAAATTCATAGACAGTTGTAAACGCACTACTTGAACTCGTGCGATTAACTATGCTATCTGAAGTACTGAAGAAAACCTTAAGTTTTGTGAATTATATGAATTAGGACAAGAGTCTTGTATGTTCAACTTTTAACATTTTTTAAATAATGCTTTTAAATATACATGCATTTTTAGGGGAGTTCTACATAACATCTTCTGAAAATAAAAAAAACTCATTTCTCTGTTCTACCACACATTACCAGTACACGCATTTTCTATGGGCAGTTGTTTCACGACAAACCGTTGTCCGTAGCAACGCAGTAAAGACGGACTTGTTTTTGATACTGTGGATCACAGGATTCTCATCGATAGGTTGAGATCAAATTTTGGTTTAAATGGTCTCATCATTAAATGGTTTGAGTCGTATTTGAGTAACCGCATTCAAAAAGTGAAAATTGGAAATGTATTTTCTGATATGACGTCTAATATTAGAAACCGGTGTTCCACAGGGCTCCGTTTTAGGGCCATTATTGTTCTCAATATACATGCGTCCATTGGGCGAGTTATTGCGACGTCACGGCGTAAAATATCATTTTCACGCCGATGACACACAGATTTATTTATCGGTTTCTGAAGATGATCAAATTCGCGCCCGGGTGATACTTCAGACATGTATTCAAGATGTTAGCGATTGGATGTCTTGTAATTTCCTACTTTTGAATGTGTCTAAAACTGAATTTGTGTCCATGTCGAGGTATGTAAATGTGTCGAAATGAACATAGTGTGAGTGGTTAGTGCTAGTAGCACTAATCCGAAAAACTACTAGATCTAGTGCTAAAACGGCACTAGATCTAGTGCTAAAACGGCACTAGATCTAGTGCTAAAATGTACATAGTGCGAGTGACATTGATATCGCGTTGTCAACGACGTCAAGACATCCCGTAATTCTCTGAAAATAAATTAATATTTACGTAAAATTGTTGTATCTTTCATTCATTGGAAATGTGCTACAGTGGGAAAATTGAGAATGTCATTGTCCACGTTTGTCGTAATAGACAGTTGGAACAACGCGATCGGCCGGGAAACTAGCTGAAACAGTGAAACTGCAGGTCGAACTTCGAAATTTTTACAAATTGTGAATAGATATACTGTATGAAATGGTATTGTGAGGAAGTTTGTGTTTTCAACTTTGGCGAATGGAAACTTTATGTAAATGGTGGAATTCAGCGTTGATTTTTTTTAAATCGCTGATGTGCCGTTTTATTTCTGGTCGGCGCCACACTTAATGAAAATAGATCTTCGAAAATGAAATTATGATGCCATATGTGAACTAAATAAAAAATTGGTATACTCCTAGTCTAACTCCGAGGTCCCTGTAAAGCTTGGTGGATTTTGTGTGTACTGCGTCCTGTGAATGGGCATATACATTTTCACGCAATCCTGTTGTTACATTGTGTCATGGAGAAACTAACGGAATATGATGCAACCTCGCCGATTTTTTGATTTTTTAACGTGACCATATTATATATGTCCAGACACTTTCTCTGCAAAAATATTTTTTAGGAGCCCTTAGGATTTTTTGTTGTAGACTCTCGAAATCTTGTCTTGTTACAGTTGTTAATAATTAAAACATGTGAAGTAACTAGTTCGTCTGTTGAATTTCCGGTTGTGAAATACGTATTTTTACCCTTCACAGCTAAACAAACCCAGTGTATGGTCGCGTTAAAAAAATGGGACCAAGAAATCGTCCAGGGCGATTTTCCGGCAGTTTTTAAATTTATTTTTTTAAAACATTTTGTCGTAATTTATCGGACATTTCAATCGTTCCTGACGCCTAAATCAGTCTATTTAAGTTTTTATTCAAGATCGTGTTTATTGTGACTAGCGTAAGCTCCGTTTGGACAAAGAGCTGTTATCACTGTAAACAATGTTAAATTATTATTCTTATGCTAAGTTCATCTTTGAAAACAACTATTTTTTTATTTAAAACAAATCATGCCATTTTCCCATCAAAATCCAAGCCAAAAGAGCGTACCCCCGATACTACAACATCGGCAAATCTCTTCCGCGTTGCGTTCAATAACATAAACATATTTAAATGAGCTATGGTGATTTGAACGCGTTGGCATCATCCAGCATTTTGATTGGTTAATTAGCGATTTGACCTATTAGCTCAACTCACGCAAGAGAAACACTGTGGATACCCTACCGCATCGAGCGTTTATATGCAATCGGAATCATTTGCGTACGATGAAACTAAGTTGAATTTTATTTGAATCAACGAATTTATTTTTTGTGCGTTATTATAATCACTACTGAGTAATATTCAACGTTTGTGAAACGTAGCTTGTCCGGATTGAGCATATGTGATCGCTTGCTGCTACGCAATGCACTTGTGTTCGTTTTTTATTAGAAACGTCATTTAAAATATACTTTTGTTACCAATAAAATAAAAACAAATGTATTTGAAAAATGACACTGGGCGACACTGTAATGACATTCCAGGTGGTCTACTTTTTAATTCAGCAAGAATTATTAATTATTGTTGATTCTGCAATAGTTTCTTTCGTCTTGGGTGGCCCAACTGACGGCATAGAAAGTCTGTGTAGTTGGATACAATGAAAATTTCCCCCCAAAATATTAAATATTAAATATTTGATAATTATTTTTTTAAATTTTGAACCCCAAATAAGCGCCCATCAGCCGTGAAATCCCCAGGGCAATTTTTGGGATGGGCGAATTTACGGCAGAATCCGGTATTATATAAAGAAAGTATTATTATGGACATCTTGCGCATATTGCCGATGTTTTATACTGTTTGTAGTTTGCATATGAAAGTGGTTGTTGATGCCCCTCCTATTATTCGACGTCGTTGACAATGCGATAACAATGCCACTCGCACTGTGCACATTTTAGCACTAGATCTAGTGCCATTTTAGCACTAGATCTAGTACTTTTTTGGATTTAAGTGCTACAAGCACTAGCCACTCGCACTAAGCCCATTTCGACACATTTACATACATGCCATGTCGTCTCGGAGATTCTCACAAGACTCGTGTCCTTTGTCTAGTATCGCAATTGGTGAAGAATTGGTTAGTGCTTCGTCAAGTGCTAGAAACTTAGGTGTCTTGTTTGATTCGCAGCTATCTATGGAAACACACATTTCTACTATTTGTAGATCTGGATATTCCCATCTAAGAAATATTAATCGTATTCGTAAATCATTATCCCAATCTGATACTGAAAAGTTGGTACATGCTTTCATATCTTCTCGCTTAGACAGCTGTGATTCATTATTGTCTGGTCTCCCTGTAACTAAGATAAAACCTCTTATTCGTGTACAAAATGCAGCAGCACGCCTTGTTACTCGTGCTCGAAAATATGACCACATTACAGACATTTTTATTAAACTTCATTGGTTACCAGTTGTACAAAGAATCAATTTCAAATTACTTTTACTAGTGTATAAATCTTTGTATGGTTTTGCCCCAAATTATCTATGTGAATTAATCGAATTTTATGTACCTAGTCGTAGTTTAAGATCTGAATCGAAGTTTCTTATTAAAACTCGTCAGATGAGTAGTAAAAAGTCCAAGGTGTTATACAAAGACCGTGCTTTTGAAAATTTAGGTCCTAAACTTTTTAATGAATTATCTCCGTCTGTTCGTTCTAGTCCTTCAGTAGACATTTTTAAATCCAGACTGAAAACGCACTTATTTAAATGTGCTTTTAATATTTGACTGATTGTTTATTGTATCGGCGCCTTTGATATTCATATGTTGGAATTGTTGCGCTTAATTAAATAAAGTTATTATTATTATTAGTTGTTGTTGTTCCAACAGGTTTTCTATACCGGAGCTTAAAAGTTCATAGGTCAATGAATTTATTTATATGCACGCATTTAGAAATATGTACAACATGAAATCCCTAATGCCATGTCTATTTATGTAAACCGGTCTCTTAAGTACGGGTACTGATACGCGTATAAAATCGACTCGCAATTCAAATTGTTCTTAACATAACTGAATCTGATGTATCTTAGTTGATGGAAATTGTTTGACGACGATCTGAAAACTAAAAAAACACAAGACATGCAAATATAAGAAGGTATATTTATACGTTTTTTTAATGTGAAATGTCAGGCAACTAATCGCATTAGGCGCTCTATGCAAATTTCTGCAGCTATCGTTTACAGGAAACCACGTCAACAAGTGTACTCTTCTTTGGACACATCGGTATATCTAAGGTATGTAATAATGATGTAGTTCTACTTATATTGAAACATGTGATGTCTATCTCAACCGGTGTCATTACGTAACCGAGACGTGTCGTATTGTCAACTAATTCATTTTTATTTCTTAATCCTTGCATGTTGATAGTCCTTGTTAACACACTGTAATATTCGGATTGTTTTAATTGTACAGCGCGCTTTCGAATTTCCTGAAAACAATGTATATGACACTCGTACCATGGAACTATAGTTTATAGTTCCATGCTCGTACATACTGTGTATGGGAGACAATCCAACACGACGCGATGGCCTCCAATGCCTTAACAAATGCAGTTCATATCGCCCTCATGCGGTGCGATACTTATTTCCGTTATTGAAATCGAAAAAATCTCAAACGCGCATGATTATCAAAGATAGTCACGCTAGTATAATTTGGTACACAGATTTCCTGAAAATGTGTTAGAGATTGAATAAAACTTAATTATAAATATCAAATGTACACATTTTGCTTTTTTAAAATGGCTGCCGAAGTAGGCTATAACGCTACAGTGAAATCGACATTTCATTGTTTCCACTGAGATCAGTTTGGGTACCCAATCCTTTTTTGTGCTTATTATAATTTTGTGAACCCATGTCCCAGCAAATTGTTAAAACTATGTAGTGCAAATTGGTGTAAAATTGCCGTAATTTAGTCCTCAAATACTAATTCCATTTTTTGTTATAACTATACAGGTTCCGGGAGGTAACGATTGCATCAAGAAGAGAATAACAATGGCGGTGAGTGATGTTGGTAGTTAACGACTTTTTTTTCACTTTGGATAAATAAAATAACATCAGCATCTAAATGCTATGTTTATAAAAAAACAAACAAAAAACAAATACGTGCTCATTGTTATGTTGAATCTCAGTGTTGCCAGGAAATGCTAAAACGTCGATTTCACAAAGGAATAGTTTTCTTGACATTGTTTTTGAATGCGTGCGTAGCCGTCCTCCGAATAGAAACATCATTTGTAATTGCAATTCTGGGAGACAAATAAAGACTTAGGGATCCGTATCGCTCAATAATTTTGGTTAGTTTTCATTATAGTCATGAGTTGACATAAATAACATTTTAGTGTTTTTGAGAGAGTTATTTACAATGGCGGCAAACCCAATCTACACCAATGGGCGCGATATCTTGCAGGTTGTAATTACATTGTGAAGGTTTCTCCACATGCATTCATAGCGTATTATTACTCAAGTTCATTGCAGCTGAACAAAGACAATTATTTAAGAAATAAACAATTACATGCCATGGTATATCACAACATATACTAAACAGCGTAAATAATACCATTATATTATTCGCGTATTTGTAAATGATCAAAACAATACAAAAATGGCCACAGTCGAGCGACTGGCAGATTAACTGGTGTCGTTTGTTGGAGTTCAGCTTTTTGTTTCTGATATATTATTGTCTAAATACTTTATTAACTTCAATTGTATTTCGTTGATATTTAAATAGTTTTTTCGAATGTTACTGACATAGTATAGATATTTGATATTTGTTGGTAGGGCCTGGATATGTACGGTATATTGTGAATATATTACTGTCAAGGTTTTTGGACAAATTCGACGAAATTTTCGCGATATATCAATGCCTCGATATTTCGTACCTACATAATATATTTGCATCTAGATTATGCGTCCGGTACCACACTGACAATGGCTTATAACTACCATTATACAGGTCATCGTGTCGCAACCTACCGGCAAGGCACGGCTAATTGGAGGTAATCGCTTCTGTCCTCCTGGATTGGAAGCCCTGGCGGATTTAGAACAAATAGTGGTGCACCAAAAGGTGGAACTTCTAGAAGGTAGTGTGCCTTCATGTACATTATCGCATTGTGGTTATGATAAGTGTATTTCAAGAACGATAGCATAAATAATTTGTAACACACTGTGTTTCTGAAACGAATTCCAAACGGTATGTTTCCCGTTTGATATCACACTTTTTTCTAGTAACTCGATCAATGACTGACGCATTGTGTATAATTCGAAACCACATTTTTAAACATAGAATAATGTTGACACTGTTAGCGATTACAAACTGAACAGTCATAATGTAATTTACATATGACATTTTCATGCGAGCTTTCATAATTTTATCTCAATACATACTAGTACTGACAGGATACGAAACCATCAATCGATATATACTAAAAAACCAAGAGGGTGAGCAACTTTATTATGCCGAAGAAGGTAAGCATTCCTCAAAATAGCATTAAACAAGTATAGGAAATATGACCTTTGTGAATATTCAAACCACTTAGGAATGCGGATGAATATGTACTACAACTAGAACAGAGATGAATATTCAATCTGTTTAGGGATGCGGATGAATACGTATTAAACTAGGACATGGATTTATATTCAGAACACTTTGAGATGTAATCTTCAAATTGTGTTAGTAATGGTAGGGTTGTCACACAGTTAATATGTGCACTGTTCATCTACTATGTACACTAAATGTTAGTAATAGTAGGGTTGCCACACAGTTAATATGTGCACTGTTCATCTACTATGTACACTAAACTTTAGTAATGGTAGGGTTGTCACACAGTTAATATGTGCACTGTTCATCTACTATGTACACTAAATGTTAGTAATGGTAGGGTTGTCACACAGTTAATATGTGCACTGTTCATCTACTATGTACACTAAATGTTAGTAATGGTAGGGTTGTCACACAGTTAATATGTGCACTGTTCATCTACTATGTACACTAAATGTTAGTAATGGTAGGGTTGTCACACAGTTAATATGTGCACTGTTCATCTACTATGTACACTAAATGTTAGTAATGGTAGGGTTGTCACACAGATAATATGTGCACTGTTCATCTACTGTGTACACTAAATGTTAGTAATGGTAGGGTTGTTACACAGTTAATATGTGCACTCTTCATCTACTATGTACACTAAATGTTAGTAATGGTAGGGTTGTCACACAGTTAATATGTGCACTGTTCATCTACTATGTACACTAAATGTTAGTAATGGTAGGGTTGTCACACAGTTAATATGTGCACTGTTCATCTACTATGTACACTAAATGTTAGTAATGGTAGGGTTGTCACACAGTTAATATGTGCACTGTTCATCTACTATGTACACTAAATGTTAGTAATGGTAGGGTTGTCACACAGTTAATATGTGCACTGTTCATCTACTATGTACACTAAATGTTAGTAATGGTAGGGTTGTCACACAGTTAATATGTGCACTGTTCATCTACTATGTACACTAAATGTTAGTAATGGTAGGGTTGTCACACAGTTAATATGTGCACTGTTCATCTACTATGTACACTAAATGTTAGTAATGGTAGGGTTGTCACACAGTTAATATGTGCACTGTTCATCTACTATGTACATGAAATGTTAGTAATGGTAGGGTTGTCACACAGTTAATATGTGCACTGTTCATCTACTATGTACACTAAATGTTAGTAATGGTAGGGTTGTCACACAGTTAATATGTGCACTGTTCATCTACTATGTACACTAAATGTTAGTAATGGTAGGGTTGTCACACAGTTAATATGTGCACTGTTCATCTACTATGTACACTAAATGTTAGTAATGGTAGGGTTGTCACACAGTTAATATGTGCACTGTTCATCTACTATGTACACTAAATGTTAGTAATGGTAGGGTTGTCACACAGTTAATATGTGCACTGTTCATCTACTATGTACACTAAATGTTAGTAATGGTAGGGTTGTCACACAGTTAATATGTGCACTGTTCATCTACTATGTACATGAAATGTTAGTAATGGTAGGGTTGTCACACAGTTAATATGTGCACTGTTCATCTACTATGTACATTAAATGTTAGTAATGGTAGGGTTGTCACACAGTTAATATGTGCACTGTTCATCTACTATGTACATTAAATGTTAGTAATGGTAGGGTTGTCACACAGTTAATATGTGCACTGTTCATCTACTATGTACACTAAATGTTAGTAATGGTAGGGTTGTCACACAGTTAATATGTGCACTGTTCATCTACTATGTACATTAAATGTTAGTAATGGTAGGGTTGTCACACAGTCAATATGTGCACTGTTCATCTACTATGTACATTAAATGTTAGTAATGGTAGGGTTGTCACACAGTTAATATGTGCACTGTTCATCTACCATGTACACTAAATGTTAGTAATGGTAGGGTTGTCACACAGTTAATATGTGCACTGTTCATCTACCATGTAGACTAAATGTTAGTAATGGTAGGGTTGTCACACAGTTAATATGTGCACTGTTCATCTACTATGTACACTAAATGTTAGTAATGGTAGGGTTGTCACACAGTTAATATGTGCACTGTTCATCTACTATGTACACTAAATGTTAGTAATGGTAGGGTTGTCACACAGTTAATATGTGCACTGTTCATCTACTATGTACACTAAATGTTAGTAATGGTAGGGTTGTCACACAGTTAATATGTGCACTGATCATCTACCATGTACATTAAATGTTAGTAATGGTAGGGTTGTCACACAGTTAATATGTGCACTGTTCATCTACCATGTACACTAAATGTTAGTAATGGTAGGGTTGTCACACAGTTAATATGTGCACTGTTCATCTACTATGTACACTAAATGTTAGTAATGGTAGGGTTGTCACACAGTTAATATGTGCACTGTTCATCTACTATGTACACTAAATGTTAGTAATGGTAGGGTTGTCACACAGTTAATATGTGCACTGTTCATCTACTATGTACATTTAATAATTGAAACAATACATAATATGGATATTAAATAATTTTGTCGGAAATTTAGCACTAAGAAATGACAAAATATTGTCAATGTCAAGGCAACATGCAATAGAATGACTACACGATTCATACATTAGACGAACTCTCACAGTGGTAGCATGGACATGATGTACTTGGCGTTTACATCATTATGCCTATGATTTCCTATGCTCCATCACTCCAGCATTCAACCTTTATAAATTTATCACAGAGTCGGGAGCGTGTATGCGCATGTGCTGTGGAAATAACAGAAGTTTTATCATACACATATCGGATAATTCCGGGAATGTAAGTATTGTATTGTTAACACAATTAACAATTCGTTCATTTCAGTAACACGTGATTGCAAACTCTTCTGTGACGTAGAAGGGAGAAAGCAATGACTTACACGATTTTGTATGGTTATACTTGTGTTTATCATTTAAAAATTTATAAAATCAATATTTTTATTGACGGACGATGACGGACCAAATATAATATTTTTTTGAAGGCTTCTCTGTCTTTGCTAGTTAGCGCCATTATAATAAGTGTTTTGTAGCTGCAGTGGGGGTTCACATTCTCGGAGTGCCTTATAATTCATGTATTTTTTTTTTCAAATTTGTTGTTGCAGGAAGTTATGCGGGTAAGCCGTGAGTTCAAATGTTTTGCTGGTTGTTGTTGGTGCGCTGACGTGGACTGCTGTGCTTTTGAAGTGTGTGTAGAGGCCCCTGTAGGAACCCCCGTGGGTTATGTTAGACAGGCGTAAGTAACTAGTGCTTAAAATTCAGGTAGCGAGAAGAGAAACATGATATTTTTTTTCTAATATTATTTTTACAATCCAAAACACTTCTTCAAACGTATATGACTCACTATAGCTAATTAAAAAATATACATATATTTGACATTTAACGAAACGTGCATGATTTGGGACAGTCACACAGGTCATGTGTCGCTAAGAGTCGAGAATGTCTTTATTGTAGGAAAAGTTTTTGGAAACCACATTATCAAATATTGGATGTGTTCAAGGACCACATACTGACAACGTGGGGACCTTGCTGTGGTTTTCAGGCAATTTGTTGCAGAGGTGACATAGATTTCAAGGTATGTAGCTACATGTGTTGGGATGAGACATGGTCCTTACATTGATACCGAGTACAGCTGTGACTTCACACAATAACACTAGCCAAGTGTAACACTTAATCTCCATGCAGCGTGCGTGCAACAGTTGTAAATCATATGCATGTGTCATGCCGCGTGCATGTCAGTCGCCGTGCAGCGAGCATACTAGTATTTCGGTTATCATACAACGTGCGTGTCACAATCGCTGTACATCGTGCATTGTATGAGTCGTACGCGCATGCGTGACTAAGTCGTCGTGAAGCGTCCGTTTAGAAGCTTCCAAATAATGGAATGAGTTAGTTTGTGTGCTTTACTGAAGCTATAGTTTTGTTGTAACATGACCCAAGATTTGTGTATAACAGAGCTGTATGTTGAAAACACAAGCCAGAATACTCAGTATATTCAAAAATTATCAGAACATTTCTGTAGAGCACAATGTAAAGCATAAAAGCAGAGTTTATTAAAATAATGCAGAATTACAAATTTACTAGTGACTACATATAATTTGTTCACCCTATGTCACTAGTCTGAGATATGGAATGAGTTTCAATACAACAGACAAAATGCCCTCCATAAGTTCTCCAAATCACAATCCCTCTGGACTGTGTCCAAATGCATTTATCATTTTTGTCGAAATATAGGTCTATTTCAAACTTGTTTTAAGTCAACATGGAATATATTAATCGGTTTCTACAATACAATTTAATGATGGACTAGCACAGGGCATATACCAGCATAATGAGCATTGCAAGTGAAGAGCCTTGTACACGTCACTTAACGACTTTGTATTAACAGGTATACGAACGAAGTAACAAATCCGCAACTATTGGTAAAATCTCCAAGCAATGGGCAGGTGTAGTCAGAGACTTCTTCACAGATGCTGACAACTTTGGCGTGTTTTGTAAGTATGATCAGATATACTCAGATTGCATTCTGATTGTTATGTCCTGCAAAGTCTTAGGCACAAGTTACCACAGAGATCGCCCTTAGTGTTTCATTTCCGTTCTTCTATGTAACCATGGTATCTCATGGACGCGAGACATTATATATATGTGATTGTATATTTTCTATTTTAGTTCCAAGAGACATGGATATCAATATGAAAGCCACTTTGATTGGTGCCACTTTCCTGATTGTAAGTCTTCATTAATTTAGTATCCATAGTAACAACAATAATTTTTCTCACTTGTACGATATCATATACAGCATTTATTTTATTTATTCAATGTCACTGTTTCAATTTTTTTTCTTTGCAGGATTTTATGTACTTCGAATCAACCAACAAAAACAAATAACCATGCAACAAAACGTAATTCATAATATTTAAAACTTTACAAATTATTTACACATTTATTTGAATTCCATGTATCATTATAATTAACTCGCCATTGTGACGTCATTACAACCAGTTTGATTCATCACTATGACTTCATAACGATCAATTTGATTTATGTTATTTTTCAATGATAAGTTTAAATCTGAAGAAAAAACGAGAGGATGTAAAAAGATTGCAAATCAGATCTGAAACTGTTAAGCTAAGATTCTATAAGCATAGATGCAAATACGACAGAATTCACGTACTTTTGAATCGCTAACGTGATTCTAACGCACGGATACTATTTTGTTATGCCTCATTAGTGATTCATTTAGTGGCGTCATAAGATATGCATGATTCCACCTGGTCACAGAATGCGATTTTTTAAGATTCCTCGAATGAGTTTAGTATTATGGAATTGTTGACACATCATTATCTATGGTCATTTTATAATTACTGCAACCATCTACATATCTACATGATATCTACATATCATATGTAATCTATAGTTAGTAGCTATTCATAACCGGGTATATAAACAATATTACAGGCCGCAATAATGAACACATTTTTAGTCCCTCTCTGTTATTACCAAGCCTAAAAGATCAAAACACGAATTGTTATTATGTGTGTGTGTTCAACACTGATTCAAATTCTGTTGAAGCCATGTTTTGCTACCGTAACTTGGGTGGAATGAAGATTTTCGGGTTGTCGCTTCGAATTTATAGAATCAAATCCAACACATTTGTGCATGTCGCATGCACGTCAATTCGTCGGCGTAGTTATTCCATGCTAAAAGAAATACGTGGAGTATATAAATATCCGTTAAAAGCATACTGTTATTTATCTTAATATTGACACTCGCAAATGATGCAACTTATGCAAATAACTTCTTTATAAGATGCAGTCTTGTTTTATTAAAGCGAAATGTCTGAAAATCTTCAATTTAAAAACATAGTATATAACGCAGTAATAAAAATTGTAGTCTATGTATGAAAGCAGGAGTGTTGCTGGAATGATATTATTTACGTCACTGTTGCAGAGCCAATGGCTTTGATTGATTATTATTGCATATATGACGTCACAGTTTTATTTCATTCATTATTAATTTGTATAGTCACGTGTACATTCTGATAGTCTAGCTTAGTTGTAACTACCAGTATATGTCTTAAAGAGGGTAACCCTCACGTGGTAGCTACCAGTATATGTCTTAAAGAGTGTAACCCTCACGTGGTAGCTACGAGTATATGTCTTAAAGAGGGTAACCCTCACGTGGTAGCTACCAGTATATGTCTTAAAGAGGGTAACCCTCACGTGGTAGCTACCAGTATATGTCTTAAAGAGGGTAACCCTCACGTGGTAGCTACCAGTATATGTCTTAAAGACGGTAAGCCTCACGTGGTAGCTACCAGTATATGTCTTAAAGAGGGTAACCCTCACGTCGTAGCTACCAGTATATGTCTTAAAGAGGGTAATCCTCACGTGGTAGCTACCAGTATATGTCTTAAAGAGGGTAACCCTCACGTGGTAGCTACCAGTATATGTCTTAAAAAGGGTAACCCTCACGTAACACAATGTATATCTACATGTAATAATCACTTCTAATGTACTAATTTTAACTCGTAATGTAATAGTTCGACCAACGATAATGTAATAAAAAAACGAAACTTTTCTCAACCGATATTGTAATAATGATTTCATTGGTATTGTGATATCATCCTATAATCTTTTAATTTTCATTGCATTACGAATATAGGCATGTGGCGTTTATAAGGCAATTTATATGGGCTTAAATTTACTTGTTTATACTTCTCTAAATAGTCTTTTTAAGTGACTACTTTGTAATTTCCATGACAACGCTGCTTTCACAGGATTCAAACCCTGAACCTACTATAAAGTCTATATGGTAACAATATTTACATGGATCCTACAGCAATTATCACGAACAACATCGCATACCATTATTCCATACCAATATCATTACTAACGATCTAATACGATGCAATACAATACGATTCGACACGATAATATACGAAAGTGCAGTTCTTGGATAGTGACGTCTTCCGAGACCAAATACATGCAAAGACTGTTCACTGTTTTCCAAACTTAACAATGTGGCCAGCCAACGAACACAAATGAACACAAAGGTGCAGGAGTACACTGACTAAAACTGACCTAGCTGGCATGGCAACTAGCATGACAGTGAGCAGAAACAAAAGAACATCTGAAATGAATGAGTCTGCCGATCACAATTCAGCTTGCACTAGTATAGCATATTGAAAAAAAACGTTATAATTTACAATATAAACACGACATTATACAAATCGTTGTCTAAACAGGTGTTAGTGACCCGTGTAGCTAATTCTATCCGAGCTCTACAAGTTTTAAATATGTGTCGTAATAAATCGTGTCATATTTCAATTGATAATACTGCATAGATTTCTGATTTGACAACATAAATTTATACTGGGGCATGCCATTATAACAACAATATTGACATGAGACGGTGTGTTTAATGTTCTACTGATACATTGTAGTATCAATAACCCTACTGTCTAAAAAATAAAAACGTGTAAAGTTTTTGATTTAGTAATGCAACCTACACATACTTACCAGTTTAAAGTTTAAACAAAAAAATACCAAAATATGAATATTCTGCCTTAATTGCAATGTTATATAATAGGCTGTACTTGGCGTTTCTAAGAGTATTCCAGTATACTGGTAGTGTACCGCCATAATTTGAGATAAAAGATGGTTGATGGGAGGGTTGGTAAGTGTGCCTGCGCTGTATTAAAATTATGTACTAATTTGATTTCTGAAAACTGAATTCGTACGACTTGGACATGCTATCTATTTTAGGGTTTTTAATAAGAAAATACAAAACAATGAATAGTCTTATACTTGGAGATTACCCAATCGTTTTGCACAGAATAGTGTCAGGAATTACATGCATCACGATTTATGATGTACATAAACACGACATGAGCTTTATTTCTACATGGAAACGTCTACTAATTAAAGGGCTGTAGTCGTCGCGCCGCGCACTGTGCGACATTTGTGTTGATAAACGTTGATTCTCCCATAATTCAATGCACTCTTCTAATGTAAATCACAAGTATGAGGTTTGACCTGGGTGCGACTTGCACTAACTATAGCCGATGATACCTTAAAATACGCAATTAAAGCATTGGAGACGTCTCAGTTTGTACTCGATGATCTGTGCAACAGTCAAAGTCGCATCTTTGTTTATACGAGACCCTTATATCTCTCGCATGCGTGGCGCGATGACTACCGTTCTTTAAACTACAACCAGTGGTTAAACCCCCGATTTGTAATTAGCTCATGGTCTAATTCTAGTCACACCTATATAATTGTCATCAAAACCCGACAACTAATTTAACTATGTTAAAGGGGGAAGCATAGTAACAGCAAACGTCTCACCATCCACGGGCAAGGCTCAGAACTGGGAGCCATCAAGATGATCTGAAGCTAAGGGGTAGGACTGGAGACGGGTGCTACAAAAGGATGATCACGTGATTACTAGAGATGCATCTCGAAGATCAAAGCATTGTGAAATTGCCATTGCTGAAAACAATTAATAAACAATGAATTTATAAAACAATGAATGTTTATAATGTCTACCTTAAACATGCTAGTTGTTATTCCTAAATAATACTGCAATGTCACGTGACCCAATTATATGTACGTATGGTAAAGTAAACTAAAGGTCAGAGATTACGAGGGTAGTATCCACTCCTTTAGGAACAAATGTTGCAATAAGAGCAAGACAAAATGTGCTCCACCTTTACCAGTTTAAGTAACTGATAGGTGTTTCTCAAAAACTAGTTGGAAGCCTCACAAGTCCTACTCTATGTATCAAATGATCATAAAGTAAGATTAACTATCTGCGTGAGCTATATTTCAATGTCTTAAGTGGGGAAAGAGTCAGATAGTTGCTTAGAAAGATGCTCATAAAGATATTGTCTCCAGATGAAATTAACACACACTAGCTCAAATAGAGGACGGAGTATGGGGGTAATTGAACTAATATAAAAGTGTTAACAGCCCACAGTTAGGAAACAAGGCAAAGCAGTGGTTGAGCAAAAATTTAAGCAAACTTTTAAAAACTAGTTTATAGAGGTGGAGACAAGATGCCTGGATTGAAAGTCAATTTGTCTACCAGAAGGGGAGGTAATAGACTGGCAAAGTCGAGACTTCTTTTTTGTTTTACAAAACGAAATAATTAATTGTTTTAAGCACAGTCCCTCCGCAGTGGATGGACTGTGTTTTGAGTCGTTTTAGCGTGATCGCTAGACTTGCTTGCAGTCTGTTGCGATTCCGATGAAAAATTCTTGAAAAATAAATATAAATTGCGTAAACGCGTGAACGCGAAAGTCGTGTGACCGCAAAACCAGTTTCTGTGAGCCGTTGAGATTGCCCTGGCAACCATGGTATAGAATTTACACATGTAAATAGCGTTTTACCTAATAAGAAATTAGGTGAACATACTAAACCTGAGACCCAGTTGAAAAGGATAAGCTCCCTGTTTTCAAAGTATACTTAATCTAGTATCTTAGTAAATAGTGTACGAGTTGAAACTAAATTAGAAATACGCTAACGTCAAGCGATCGATTAAAAAGTGGGAAGTTGGGCGAAATGAGTACTGTAGTTCAAGTGATGTTACAATACAATATTTATTCACTCACTGTTTACTATAGCCATAACGCTGTACGTGTCTTCACTTTCAGGTTAGTTCTTCTGCCGATTTCTCGCAACCAACAACGTGATTTTTTATTTGTGATTTCAAGAAACTTAACATGAATCGTTATGGCATTCATACGCACAACACCTTTCCATTGTTCAACTTTTAAATTGTCAGTTAACAAGGTCTTTCATAGTAGCATTTCTATGGGATTGAATTGGGAATTATGGGAATTATCAGTGTTCACTGATGACATCATTGACTGGCCCTCTTGAGGCGAAATTATGCCAAGGCAAAGCGGACGTTTGTCGTCTGCTTCACGGCCCGTTTTATACCCGATATTTAGGGCATTTCGCAGCACATACAAGTTGTTTTTATCGACAGAATTCATTCTTAGATCTCAAATTTCATGTACAGAGTGTCAAAAGCCAGACCTCTACTCCCCTTTAAGTTTGCTGATCTTAGTTTTCCTGGAGGGAAAGTCAAATTGATGTTAATTCCAACATCTTGATATATACATACTAATCATTGCATATTTAATTACGACAAGACTGTCGCTGAGATGAAAGTTGGTTTAATTTGATCTCGGAACCTTCACATGAAATATGTATAGCACCGAGACCCAGCCGTCTAGGCATTAACTTGATTGATGGATGACAGTAAAATTAATAATACAGCATAATTTGGCAGTGACGAGACATAGAGAACGCAAGTAATATGACTCAACACTGCGAATTTGCTACAAATGGTTTTCTTCCAATGAGGTCAATATCAGTGGCGGATTTAGAGGGGGCCGAGGGGGCCTCGGCCCCCCTATTTTTACCCCCCCCCCCCCCCCCCGCAAGGGCTTCGCGCCATCGGCGCTCACGAACTAGGCCTTCGGTCAACTTATCGCTCCCCCCCCCTATTCCAGAATCCTAGATCCGCCTCTGAACATACAACATACATTCAACAAGTCTGACAGTAATAGCACCAATGTAGACGCACAGGACTGTGGTAGACGGGATGACATGGACGACATCTCAATCTTGATTGGAGATGCATGTTATAGTTTAGTTAAAGGGGCACTTCCAGTTAAGCCTAATCTCACAACAAATTTACTTTCTGGATTGAAATTATAATGGATAACAAAATATAGATTAACTTTGTAAACAACATAAACAATAGTGTCCCATGATTCTTTGGTGCAATCCATGGGATTGAGCGGTTCCCCTTTAACACGTTGAGTTAATGTGGTAGAACGCGATATCACATACAAAAGCCCACGCGTTCAATCTAATCAGAGATGTATGTTAAGGTTTTTGCAGGATTGCTATCACCCAAAACATCAAATCCATTAAAAAACTTTAATAAACATGATTTGATCATTCAGACCCAACTGTAAACCCCCAAATTCATGTTGAAATGTGATGAATATTGATATTAATCAGTAGCCTGAGTACTCTGTGACACATGCAGTTGGCGCCTGGGAGACTCTCCGACACAGCCTAATATATTACAAATTGCAATTGTGACAAAATATTCATTGTTTCGATATTACCTTATTAAAATGCCTTAAACTAGTTAATATAATATAACTAGATTGTATGAATTAAGTTAGAATTTATTCTCACACTGGGACATGTCTATTTCACATCACAATTGATTGCGAATAGTGCAAACTGGGGGGGGGGGGGGGGGCTTGTACAATATTTTAAAACAGTTATCTATAAATATATAGTTAATCTAAGCTACCCAGGGACGGCCTATATAATCCGAAATAAATGCAAATCCATGCGTTAATAAAACCTGTACATAGGTACATACTGACTATATAATGCACATACTGATTTCTAACTTGCTTTGTAATGAATCTAAATGTTTATTGAATGTTATTACAATATCAGTAGAACCAGTAAAATAACATTATACTGTAAAATACGATGTCAGTAACAATTTAGCATCTATATAATATTCATGCAGTTTCACCTTGTGACCTCACTGCTCTCACGTACATGGTTGCTTTAGTGCAGTTTTCATTTTTTGAAGTATAAAATCTGGATGACATCTTAATTAAAGGGTGGTGGTCGTCGTGCTGCGCATGTGCGACATTTGTGTGATAAACATTGATTTTCCCACAATCCAATGTGCTTTTCTAATTGAAATCACAAGGGAAAGATTTAACCTGGGCGCGACTTGCACTAATTACCGCCAGTGACTCCTTCGACACCTTCCTATCACCTAAAAAAATATCTTGGTAACGTCTCAGTCAGTACTCGTTTATCTGTGCAGCAGTCAAAGTCACCATCTTTGTTTATATGAGACCCATATATCTCGCGGATGCGTGCCGTATATTTGAACTGTACTGCATTACATCTTGTAGTTGTACATTTATTTCCTCTACGCTGAAAACACCTAAACACACAACAAACGTTCAGGGCGTGTCAAAAGCTATTATCACGTGGAGTGCGTTGGCTATTGACAAGCACGGCCATTTCTAAAACATTCACGAAAGACTAGTCAAACTAGGTGGTAATTAAGCTAAAAACTCAATAGTCATTGACAAGGTAACTAGGGGGCCCTTTAGAAATTGGGTTCTTTGATTGAAAGCAATGAAAAAACAGGCTTGTCGGTTCTACAGCTAATAAATCAATGTGAATGGTTGCTACCTACACTGCATTGTCACCTTAGTATTTGATATGACAATAAAAAACCTACCTTGGTAAACACTCCTGGATTTAACTCTTAATAATTGATGAATTACTTCAAATTGGGGGGTGGGGGGGGGCTCCTATTGACGTCAACGAAGGTGGGCTGCGTTTGTCAATTTTATTTTTGCAGGCTGGGGGGGGGGGGGCACCTGGCACAGCTCCTCCTAAATCCGTGCGTGGCCACAGACCCAATGTCATTGTGGGACAAAGAAAACATATTACACAGTACTCGAAGTCGTGCAAGTGTTGCCTGTGGATTCATCACCTTCAGATTCGTTGATTCAGTAAACATGATTCAACTACACAATGATTTATTCAAGCAATCATTAACTGTTATAAAAAAATACTTATTTAAATGTTTGACTGTAAAATCTGCATTAGAAATGAAACAATGCAACAATGGAAGCTCTGGCTTCTAATACAGATTTGACGGTAACACTGACTTAGGAAAATACAGAATAAATCAGACCTTCCAAGGTAAAATAGGATAGGATAGGTTAGAATATTTTATTTGGCAGTACCGGTACACAATACAGAGCTTAGTGTAAAGTCCAAAATAACACAAACAAAATAAGCTAAAACAATTCTAAAACATGAAAAACTAATTTTGCTAGACTACTACAAATAAAAAAATCAGAACCTAAAAAAAATCAAAACAAAAATATCATCTCTAACAAATTATTGTAGGTTAGGGGCATAAACATAGATTGCTGTAAATAATGAATTTCTTAATTCCCTAATTTTGTTATGGTTACATCTGAAAAGTTAATGTTTTTTATCACCAACTTCATTACAGTTACACAGATGACAGAATCTGTCTTCTCTTTTAATGCCTCTAGGTCGACCTTTTTCGACTGGTATATATATTATGTTTTCTAAATATTGTTCAAATTTAATACAAGATTTAAAAGTGCTATAAGTTCAAAGTTTGTTATTATCTGTTTTGTTGATTTCCTTCTTCCATTTACTAACTTAAGGTAAATGTTTTCCATTTTTTCTTTGAACATCTCACCAAAGTCATTCTGATTAAGGTCATCAACTGTAAGCTGTGTAACTTGTAATAGTTGTTTGACATAGATGTACCATGAATCACAACTACTAGACTTGCTAAAGTTAAAAGCGACTTCTAAAATAGAATTGCTTGTTTTCTTACAATGCAATCTTTGAAAATAACTCATAACTGTAGTACAGGCATTGATAATAATTGGATATACCCAATTCCCCACTGCAAGCATTATTTGAAGCTTTTGTGTTTACTCCCAAGACTTGTTTGCAAAAATTAATATGCAATTTCTCAATAAGCATTTTATCACTAAATAATCTGAAAAGAAACTTGTCATTGGTAATTACAAGTCTGTTATTTCCTGTGCCATGAAATAAATTGAACATAAAACTACCCCAGATATCGGAACTGTAAAGCATAATTGGTTTTACTAATGTGTCAAATAATTTACCTGCTAACCGCACAGAGTAACAATCATTGTTATCTCATAACATTCTGTAAATCTTGAAAAGTGCGTGATTTGTCATATAACTGAGCAATACCCACATCAAACTTCCCATTACAATCAAAGATAATTCCCAAATAGTTAACTGTAACCTTTCATGACTGGTTGATTGAAGTAACAGGTCATCGGCATGTCAACAGTTATTAACACAATTATTAAAGGGGAACCGCTCAATCCCATGGATTGCACCAAAAAATCATGGAACACTATTGTTTATGTTGTTTACAATGTTAATCTATCTTTTGTTATCCATTGTTATTTTAATCCAGAAAGTAAATTTGTTGTGAAATTAAGCTTAACTGGAAGGTGCCCCTTTAACTTTGTCACAAATATCATTCACAAAGATATTAAATAAACTTGGGCTGAGATTGCAGCCTTGTTTTACTCCTCGATGTGAAACGAAATATGGCGTTACACTAAGATTTAATTTAACACAATATTTAGTGCTACTATAAATTGACTTGATGATCCTGTAAAATTTTCCAAGGGATATGCACAAATGAAAGAAACACATTGAGATTATAATTGAAAGTTAGTTTGATTAAAAAAATACACATATGGTATGAATTTAAAAGATTGGGATTCAGTTTTCTGACAAAGCATGTTGTCTCTTAATTCATATAATTTATAAATATTTTCAGTGATATATTTTTGCCACAATTTTCCACAGGTCTATCTGATTTGATGACAATTGTATTTTCTGTTCATAACATGTACACACAGTCAGACTTTCAGATCACGCATACACTCATCCCAAACCCACATCATTGAATTCATGACTGATTTATGAATCTCTTTCTATTTTTAGAACTTACCGTAACTGGGTATGTGCAGTGGTTTAAGGGGTTTTCAGATTGCAGATAGTCAAATTCGAAAAAAAAATGCAGAGAACTTGTAAAGTTGTTCATCTGCTGCAGAATTTCTGAGAAAATGTCACATACCTTAGCCTCAATTAGCCCCCTTCAGACTGCGCCTGAACAAGAATTAAAAAATCGAAGAGAATTCTTCATTTGCAAACATCATTGAAACTTGATATTTTACTCATGTTTGGTTTATATTACCAACCAAAATTTGGATACAATAACATTGTGTGAAACTATCTAAACATGATTTGTTAGGCCACAAATTAATAATTGTCACATAACAAGAATATATTGAAGGGAAGACAACTTCAAAGTATGAATAAAAAAAAACGATTCATTATTTCATACCTAAATACTTAATTTTCTGTTTTTCATACCTAAATACTTAATTTTCTGTTTTTCATAGATATCGAGTGCTATTTGGTATAGTTTTAGATCCCATTCATTTCGTTTCACAATTTCTTGGATTTCGTACTCACTCAGCTGTTTATGTACTTTTTTTTCGTTTTTGTTTTTGTAAATTGGGACATCTGGACATTTCAACTCTAATAGAAAACACAACATTTTTTGTGATGTTTCGAAGTCTTCTAATATTCCCACAAATCCAATATTGTTCAGCAGATTGCGTTTCGCTGATAAAAAGTGTTCCTCGGTTACTAAGGGTGCTTGTGCAAAGCCAGGTAAGGAACTCCCATCTCGCATTTCATATGAATCATCAATTTCACGATGATCACCAAATTGTAGTAGACGCACAGCAAAGTTGTCAAAGTAGTGTAAACACTGTCCTTCATGTTTTTGCAGGAATTCTGTCAAGGTTTTATTTTTAATAATATTTCTATACTCATTGGGAAAATTCTTCAAATAGTAAAATTGTGATTCAAATCTTTTCAAAGGATTGCGAAACCAAACAAAATAAAGAAATGGTCGATTTGGAGTAGCGAATTCATGAAGACCGTACACTCGCTTTGACACCATAAATATTCGTGATTTAGTTAGTCCTATGTCATAAGCTAGTTGTCTAAACTGATCACAATGTCTTATGTCTTTCACATTACGCGAATGCGCAGCATCATACACGAGATTATTCACTGATGTACCCCCACATTTTGGTATGTGTATGAAAGCTAAATTTGCTTTGAGGTATTCTTGACGATCTGGTTTGTTCTCAAGATAGAAATTAGGTAGCGGTAATCTACCTTCCCTTGATGGTTTTAAGCATGCCCACAGAATGTCATGAATTTTCGGACAGTACCACCACTTGTGACCTTGTTTTGCCATCGTGGTATCATACACTTCCAAGGCTGCCCCACAAGTGGAAATTTGAGGACATGTTGTTTTTGTTGTGTTTGTTGTGCACATTATCGTCTTGTTCTGTTGCTGAACTGGTACATTGTAAAAATGGACATCTGCAAAGTTTTTGTGCTGGAGACCATCATGGTTTATAATATTACACATTCTAGTTCGTACCAGAAATAATGTTGACATCAAAACAATTACTATGGCAACCACACGTACCGCTTGCTTGCTTAGCTTAGTAACACTCTTCATATTAAATGTAGCTTTCTGAAAACAAAACAAAGAATAGATAATGATGTTATCCACAATACAAAAAGTGATGATGAAAAGTGTATGTTGCTCACATACATGAAAGGATGTTTACATGCATGTCATTGACGATAAAAAATCAAATAAAAAAAATGTCATCAACAATGCAGCCTTGCCACGCCATGTAACACTTGTAACAATAGAGGCGGATAAGGGACATGTCGATACTATATTCACAACTTTCACAACCGCATGTCGCATACGACTTATTTACCACTTCCGTGTCACTGAGAATGTTCTAGAACCGTACTGTGTCTGGGTGGAATATTCTAGTTTTTTTTTTAGAAACTGGTTGAATAGGTAATAGAACACTGTAGGAGGCAATAGAAGGTAATGGAACATTCTAGAAATTTGTACTAAGTTCCAGACTCATTATGTATGCTGATGTAATGGTCTATTTATAGACAGTGGGGGTATATATAGGGGAGTTGTTCAGCACTGAGATCAGATCGGAGATCTCGTTGAATTGTATTGGAGTTTAAGTATCTAGTTATTGGAGTAGTGGAGTTTTACCGCGTTATTGTACTTGATGTTTACAGAGTATAATAATACCAGTACCAGTTGAAACCTCATCTGTTGGCTCCGTGTTCGTATGTTATCATCGCCGCCAGGGAAGTCTTTTTGTTACTGTTGCCATTTTGGTATTTGAACCATCACACCTGTACTATACCAATTACAATAATATTATGTTGCGTGTGACACCGCACATACTCAAAATATAGCACACTGCCTCCCACCACAATGGCGCAGACAAAGCCATCAAACTTATTGTTTATTATTGTTGCAATATTGTTCATGAACACATTCTTGTCTCAAACACACTGCGATGTGTACATTTTCAGCAAAACTCAGCTGTTTGTTGCGTAGCCATAAATACTACTCATATATTCACGAAGAATACAATACCTCTTTGTCCACTTCACATTCTAATAAAATGAGGCACAACTACAAATTGAACCCCGCCACTCCAAAAAAAAAAAAAAAAAAAAAACTTTACATACAGCAGAAAAAGGAAACTTGCGCACAATTTTCCAGGAAGAATAACAATAATCAAAGAAAGCTTAGAAAGAACCCCTGTGTGCTGAGAGATGTATTGGAGGCATATTAAAACAGTTTTAAAAACTTAAAATTAACCTTCAAGTTCAAACAAAAAGCATTGGCAAGTAATACGTGTCTGCTATTTGAGATGCACAATGTGAAAACAATGTGACCCACATAAGTTGTAAGGTAGGTTGACAAAAGACACTAGTTCCCAAATTAATTTAGAAACGTAGCACAGGGCGACCGATGTGATATTTGGATAACTAAATTAATGCAATGAAGCGTAACACACCACAATGATTGGCCAAGAACGAGAGTAATATGATATATGTCAAAGGTCACTAGCATTTATTCAACCTTGCATGTAAATGGGGAAAACGGATTCCTGTACAGGGTGATACTATGGGCAACCTCAACATACACTTTAGTTTGCAATAATGCACAATTATAAACAACAGCCAACAGTAAACAAGAGTAAACTAAATATCAATTATTGACAACAAGAGTTCACTAATATATGCAATTATTGACAACAAGAGTTCACTAATCTATGCAATTATTGATAACAAGAGCTCACTAATCTATGCAATTATTGATAACAAGAGTTCACTAATCTATGCAATTATTGACAAAAAGAGTTCACTAATCTATGCAATTATTGATAACAAGAGCTCACTAATCTATGCAATTATTGATAACAAGACTTCACTAATCTATGCAATTATTGATAACAAGAGTTCACTAATCTATGCAATTGATAACAAGAGCTCACTAATCTATGCAATTATTGATAACAAGAGTTCACTAATCTATGCAATTATTAACAAGACTTCACTAATCTATGCAATTATTGATAACAAGAGTTCACTAATCTATGCAATTATTGATAACAAGAGTTCACTAATCTATGCAATTATTGATAACAAGAGTTCACTAATCTATGCAATTATTGATAACAAGAGCTCACTAATCTATGCAATTATTGATAACAAGAGTTCACTAATCTATGCAATTATTGACAACAAGAGTTCACTAATCTATGCAATTATTGATAACAAGAGCTCACTAATCTATGCAATTATTGATAACAAGAGTTCACTAATCTATGCAATTATTGATAACAAGACTTCACTAATCTATGCAATTATTGATAACAAGACTTCACTAATCTATGCAATTATTGACAACAAGAGTTCATTAATCTATGCAATTATTGATAACAAGACTTCCCCAATCTATGCAATTATTGATAACAAGAGCTCACTAATCTATGCAATTATTGATAACAAGAGTTCACTAATCTATGCAATTATTGATAACAAGAGTTCACTAATCTATGCAATTATTGATAACAAGACTTCACTAATCTATGCAATTATTGATAACAAGAGTTCACTAATCTATGCAATTATTGATAACAAGAGTTCACTAATCTATGCAATTATTGATAACAAGAGCTCACTAATCTATGCAATTATTGATAACAAGAGTTCACTAATCTATGCAATTATTGATAACAAGAGTTCACTAATCTATGCAATTATTGATAACAAGACTTCACTAATCTATGCAATTATTGATAACAAGACTTCACTAATCTATGCAATTATTGATAACAAGAGCTCACTAATCTATGCAATTATTGATAACAAGACTTCACTAATCTATGCAATTATTGATAACAAGAGCTCACTAATCTATGCAATTATTGATAACAAGAGCTCACTAATCTATGCAATTATTGATAACAAGAGCTCACTAATCTATGCAATTATTGATAACAAGAGTTCACTAATCTATGCAATTATTGACAACAAGAGCTCACTAATCTATGCAATTATTGATAACAAGACTTCACTAATCTATGCAATTATTAATAACAAGAGTTCACTAATCTATGCAATTATTGATAACAAGAGCTCACTAATCTATGCAATTATTGACAACAAGACTTCACTAATCTATGCAATTATTGATAACAAGAGTTCACTAATCTATGCAATTATTGATAACAAGAGTTCACTAATCTATGCAATTATTGATAACAAGAGTTCACTAATCTATGCAATTATTGACAACAAGAGCTCACTAATCTATGCAATTATTGATAACAAGACTTCACTAATCTATGCAATTATTGATAACAAGAGCTCACTAATCTATGCAATTATTGACAACAAGACTTCACTAATCTATGCAATTATTGACAACAAGACTTCACTAATCTATGCAATTATTGATAACAAGACTTCACTAATCTATGCAATTATTGATAACAAGACTTCACTAATCTATGCAATTATTGATAACAAGAGCTCACTAATCTATGCAATTATTGATAACAAGAGTTCACTAATCTATGCAATTATTGATAACAAGAGTTCACTAATCTATGCAATTATTGATAACAAGAGTTCACTAATCTATGCAATTATTGATAACAAGAGTTCACTAATCTATGCAATTATTGATAACAAGAGCTCACTAATCTATGCAATTATTGATAACAAGAGTTCACTAATCTATGCAATTATTGATAACAAGAGTTCACTAATCTATGCAATTATTGATAACAAGAGCTCACTAATCTATGCAATTATTGATAACAAGAGTTCACTAATCTATGCAATTATTGATAACAAGACTTCACTAATCTATGCAATTATTGATAACAAGAGTTCACTAATCTATGCAATTATTGACAACAAGAGTTCACTAATCTATGCAATTATTGACAAGACTTCACTAATCTATGCAATTATTGATAACAAGAGTTCACTAATCTATGCAATTATTGATAACAAGACTTCACTAATCTATGCAATTATTGATAACAAGAGTTCACTAATCTATGCAATTATTGATAACAAGAGTTCACTAATCTATGCAATTATTGATAACAAGAGTTCACTAATCTATGCAATTATTGATAACAGAAGCTCACTAATCTATGCAATTATTGATAACAAGACTTCACTAATCTATGCAATTATTGATAACAAGAGCTCACTAATCTATGCAATTATTGATAACAAGACTTCACTAATCTATGCAATTATTGATAACAAGACTTCACTAATCTATGCAATTATTGATAACAAGAGCTCACTAATCTATGCAATTATTGATAACAAGAGTTCACTAATCTATGCAATTATTGATAACAAGAGCTCACTAATCTATGCAATTATTGATAACAAGAGTTCACTAATCTATGCAATTATTGATAACAAGAGTTCATTAATCTATGCAATTATTGATAACAAGACTTCACTAATCTATGCAATTATTGATAACAAGAGTTCACTAATCTATGCAATTATTGATAACAAGAGTTCACTAATCTATGCAATTATTGATAACAAGAGTTCACTAATCTATGCAATTATTGACAACAAGAGCTCACTAATCTATGCAATTATTGATAACAAGACTTCACTAATCTATGCAATTATTGATAACAAGAGCTCACTAATCTATTCAATTATTGACAACAAGACTTCACTAATCTATGCAATTATTGACAACAAGACTTCACTAATCTATGCAATTATTGATAACAAGACTTCACTAATCTATGAAATTATTGATAACAAGACTTCACTAATCTATGCAATTATTGATAACAAGAGCTAACTAATCTATGCAATTATTGATAACAAGAGTTCACTAATCTATGCAATTATTGATAACAAGAGCTCACTAATCTATGCAATTATTGATAACAAGAGTTCACTAATCTATGCAATTATTGATAACAAGAGTTCACTAATCTATGCAATTATTGATAACAAGAGTTCACTAATCTATGCAATTATTGGTAACAAGAGCTCACTAATCTATGCAATTATTGATAACAAGAGTTCACTAATCTATGCAATTATTGATAACAAGACTTCACTAATTTATGCAATTATTGATAACAAGAGCTCACTAATCTATGCAATTATTGATAACAAGAGTTCACTAATCTATGCAATTATTGATAACAAGACTTCACTAATCTATGCAATTATTGATAACAAGAGATCACTAATCTATGCAATTATTGACAACAAGAGTTCACTAATCTATGCAATTATTGACAAGACTTCACTAATCTATGCAATTATTGATAACAAGAGTTCACTAATCTATGCAATTATTGATAACAAGAGTTCACTAATCTATGCAATTATTGACAACAAGAGCTCACTAATCTATGCAATTATTGATAACAAGAGTTCACTAATCTATGCAATTATTGACAACAAGACTTCACTAATCTATGCAATTATTGATAACAAGAGTTCACTAATCTATGCAATTATTGACAACAAGAGCTCACTAATCTATGCAATTATTGATAACAAGACTTCACTAATCTATGCAATTATTGATAACAAGAGCTCACTAATCTATGCAATTATTGATAACAAGAGTTCACTAATCTATGCAATTATTGACAAGAGCTCACTATTCTATGCAATTATTGATAACAAGACTTCACTAATCTATGCAATTATTGATAACAAGAGTTCACTAATCTATGCAATTATTGACAACAAGAGTTCACTAATCTATGCAATTATTGACAAGACTTCACTAATCTATGCAATTATTGATAACAAGAGTTCACTAATCTATGCAATTATTGATAACAAGAGTTCACTAATCTATGCAATTATTGACAACAAGAGCTCACTAATCTATGCAATTATTGATAACAAGACTTCACTAATCTATGCAATTATTGATAACAAGAGTTCACTAATCTATGCAATTATTGATAACAAGACCTCACTAATCTATGCAATTATTGATAACAAGACCTCACTAATCTATGCAATTATTGATAACAAGACTTCACTAATCTATGCAATTATTGATAACAAGAGTTCACTAATCTATGCAATTATTGATAACAAGAGCTCACTAATCTATGCAATTATGGATAACAAGAGCTCACTAATCTATGCAATTATTGATAACAAGAGCTCACTAATATATGCAATTATTGATAACAAGAGTTCACTAATCTATGCAATTATTGATAACAAGAGCTCACTAATCTATGCAATTATTGATAACAAGAGCTCACTAATATATGCAATTATTGATAACAAGAGTTCACTAATCTATGCAATTATTGATAACAAGAGTTCACTAATCTATGCAATTATTGATAACAAGAGTTCACTAATCTATGCAATTATTGATAACAAGAGTTCACTAATCTATGCAATTATTGATAACAAGAGTTCACTAATCTATGCAATTATTGATAACAAGAGTTCACTAATCTATGCAATTATTGATAACAAGACTTCACTAATCTATGCAATTATTGATAACAAGAGTTCACTAATATATGCAATTATTGATAACAAGAGTTCACTAATCTATGCAATTATTGATAACAAGAGTTCACTAATCTATGCAATTATTGATAACAAGAGTTCACTAATCTATGCAATTATTGACAACAAGAGTTCACTAATCTATGCAATTATTGATAACAAGACTTCACTAATCTATGCAATTATTGATAACAAGACTTCACTAATCTATGCAATTATTGATAACAAGACTTCACTAATCTATGCAATTATTGATAACAAGAGTTCACTAATCTATGCAATTATTGATAACAAGAGTTCACTAATCTATGCAATTATTGACAACAAGAGTTCACTAATCTATGCAATTATTGATAACAAGAGTTCACTAATCTATGCAATTATTGATAACAAGAGTTCACTAATCTATGCAATTATTGATAACAAGAGTTCACTAATATATGCAATTATTGATAACAAGACCTCATTAATCTATGCAATTATTGATAACAAGACCTCACTAATCTATGCAATTATTGATAACAATACCTCACTAATCTATGCAATTATTGATAACAAGAGTTCACTAATCTATGCAATTATTGATAACAAGAGTTCACTAATCTATGCAATTATTGATAAGAAGAGTTCACTAATCTATGCAATTATTGACAACAAGAGTTCACTAATCTATGCAATTATTGATAACAAGAGTTCACCAATCTATGCAATTATTGATAACAAGAGTTCACTAATCTATGCAATTATTGATAACAAGACTTCACTAATCTATGCAATTATTGATAACAAGAGTTCACTAATCTATGCAATTATTGATAACAAGACTTCACTAATCTATGCAATTATTGATAACAAGAGCTCACTAATCTATGCAATTATTGATAACAAGACTTCACTAATCTATGCAATTATTGATAACAGGACTTCACTAATCTATGCAATTATTGATAACAAGAGTTCACTAATCTATGCAATTATTGATAACAAGACTTCACTAATCTATGCAATTATTGATAACAAGAGTTCACTAATCTATGCAATTATTGATAACAAGAGCTCACTAATCTATGCAATTATTGATAACAAGAGCTCACTAATCTATGCAATTATTGATAACAAGACTTCACTAATCTATGCAATTATTGATAACAAGAGTTCACTAATCTATGCAATTATTGATAACAAGAGCTCACTAATCTATGCAATTATTGATAACAAGAGTTCACTAATCTATGCAATTATTGACAAGAATTCACTAATCTATGCAATTATTGACAACAAGACTTCACTAAGCTATGCAATTATTGACAAGAATTCACTAATCTATGCAATTATTGATAACAAGACCTCATTAATCTATGCAATTATTGATAACAAGACCTCACTAATCTATGCAATTATTGATAACAATACCTCACTAATCTATGCAATTATTGATAACAAGAGTTCACTAATCTATGCAATTATTGATAACAAGAGTTCACTAATCTATGCAATTATTGATAAGAAGAGTTCACTAATCTATGCAATTATTGACAACAAGAGTTCACTAATCTATGCAATTATTGATAACAAGAGTTCACTAATCTATGCAATTATTGATAACAAGAGTTCACTAATCTATGCAATTATTGATAACAAGACTTCACTAATCTATGCAATTATTGATAACAAGAGTTCACTAATCTATGCAATTATTGATAACAAGAGTTCACTAATCTATGCAATTATTGATAAGAAGAGTTCACTAATCTATGCAATTATTGACAACAAGAGTTCACTAATCTATGCAATTATTGATAACAAGAGTTCACTAATCTATGCAATTATTGATAACAAGAGTTCACTAATCTATGCAATTATTGATAACAAGACTTCACTAATCTATGCAATTATTGATAACAAGAGTTCACTAATCTATGCAATTATTGATAACAAGAGTTCACTAATCTATGCAATTATTGATAACAAGAGTTCACTAATCTATGCAATTATTGATAACAAGAGCTCACTAATCTATGCAATTATTGATAACAAGAGTTCACTAATCTATGCAATTATTGATAACAAGACTTCACTAATTTATGCAATTATTGATAACAAGAGCTCACTAATCTATGCAATTATTGATAACAAGAGTTCACTAATCTATGCAATTATTGATAACAAGACTTCACTAATCTATGCAATTATTGATAACAAGAGTTCACTAATCTATGCAATTATTGACAACAAGAGTTCACTAATCTATGCAATTATTGACAAGACTTCACTAATCTATGCAATTATTGATAACAAGAGTTCACTAATCTATGCAATTATTGATAACAAGAGTTCACTAATCTATGCAATTATTGACAACAAGAGCTCACTAATCTATGCAATTATTGATAACAAGAGTTCACTAATCTATGCAATTATTGACAACAAGAGTTCACTAATCTATGCAATTATTGATAAGAAGAGTTCACTAATCTATGCAATTATTGACAACAAGAGTTCACTAATCTATGCAATTATTGATAACAAGAGTTCACTAATCTATGCAATTATTGATAACAGAAGCTCACTAATCTATGCAATTATTGATAACAAGACTTCACTAATCTATGCAATTATTGATAACAAGAGCTCACTAATCTATGCAATTATTGATAACAAGACTTCACTAATCTATGCAATTATTGATAACAAGACTTCACTAATCTATGCAATTATTGATAACAAGAGCTCACTAATCTATGCAATTATTGATAACAAGAGTTCACTAATCTATGCAATTATTGATAACAGAAGCTCACTAATCTATGCAATTATTGATAACAAGACTTCACTAATCTATGCAATTATTGATAACAAGAGCTCACTAATCTATGCAATTATTGATAACAAGACTTCACTAATCTATGCAATTATTGATAACAAGACTTCACTAATCTATGCAATTATTGATAACAAGAGCTCACTAATCTATGCAATTATTGATAACAAGAGTTCACTAATCTATGCAATTATTGATAACAAGAGCTCACTAATCTATGCAATTATTGATAACAAGAGTTCACTAATCTATGCAATTATTGATAACAAGAGTTCATTAATCTATGCAATTATTGATAACAAGACTTCACTAATCTATGCAATTATTGATAACAAGAGTTCACTAATCTATGCAATTATTGATAACAAGAGTTCACTAATCTATGCAATTATTGATAACAAGAGTTCACTAATCTATGCAATTATTGACAACAAGAGCTCACTAATCTATGCAATTATTGATAACAAGACTTCACTAATCTATGCAATTATTGATAACAAGAGCTCACTAATCTATTCAATTATTGACAACAAGACTTCACTAATCTATGCAATTATTGACAACAAGACTTCACTAATCTATGCAATTATTGATAACAAGACTTCACTAATCTATGCAATTATTGATAACAAGACTTCACTAATCTATGCAATTATTGATAACAAGAGCTAACTAATCTATGCAATTATTGATAACAAGAGTTCACTAATCTATGCAATTATTGATAACAAGAGCTCACTAATCTATGCAATTATTGATAACAAGAGTTCACTAATCTATGCAATTATTGATAACAAGAGTTCACTAATCTATGCAATTATTGATAACAAGAGTTCACTAATCTATGCAATTATTGGTAACAAGAGCTCACTAATCTATGCAATTATTGATAACAAGAGTTCACTAATCTATGCAATTATTGATAACAAGACTTCACTAATTTATGCAATTATTGATAACAAGAGCTCACTAATCTATGCAATTATTGATAACAAGAGTTCACTAATCTATGCAATTATTGATAACAAGACTTCACTAATCTATGCAATTATTGATAACAAGAGTTCACTAATCTATGCAATTATTGACAACAAGAGTTCACTAATCTATGCAATTATTGACAAGACTTCACTAATCTATGCAATTATTGATAACAAGAGTTCACTAATCTATGCAATTATTGATAACAAGAGTTCACTAATCTATGCAATTATTGACAACAAGAGCTCACTAATCTATGCAATTATTGATAACAAGAGTTCACTAATCTATGCAATTATTGACAACAAGACTTCACTAATCTATGCAATTATTGATAACAAGAGTTCACTAATCTATGCAATTATTGACAACAAGAGCTCACTAATCTATGCAATTATTGATAACAAGACTTCACTAATCTATGCAATTATTGATAACAAGAGCTCACTAATCTATGCAATTATTGATAACAAGAGTTCACTAATCTATGCAATTATTGACAAGAGCTCACTATTATATGCAATTATTGATAACAAGACTTCACTAATCTATGCAATTATTGATAACAAGAGTTCACTAATCTATGCAATTATTGACAACAAGAGTTCACTAATCTATGCAATTATTGACAAGACTTCACTAATCTATGCAATTATTGATAACAAGAGTTCACTAATCTATGCAATTATTGATAACAAGAGTTCACTAATCTATGCAATTATTGACAACAAGAGCTCACTAATCTATGCAATTATTGATAACAAGACTTCACTAATCTATGCAATTATTGATAACAAGAGTTCACTAATCTATGCAATTATTGATAACAAGACCTCACTAATCTATGCAATTATTGATAACAAGACCTCACTAATCTATGCAATTATTGATAACAAGACTTCACTAATCTATGCAATTATTGATAACAAGAGTTCACTAATCTATGCAATTATTGATAACAAGAGCTCACTAATCTATGCAATTATGGATAACAAGAGCTCACTAATCTATGCAATTATTGATAACAAGAGCTCACTAATATATGCAATTATTGATAACAAGAGTTCACTAATCTATGCAATTATTGATAACAAGAGCTCACTAATCTATGCAATTATTGATAACAAGAGCTCACTAATATATGCAATTATTGATAACAAGAGTTCACTAATCTATGCAATTATTGATAACAAGAGTTCACTAATCTATGCAATTATTGATAACAAGAGTTCACTAATCTATGCAATTATTGATAACAAGAGTTCACTAATCTATGCAATTATTGATAACAAGAGTTCACTAATCTATGCAATTATTGATAACAAGAGTTCACTAATCTATGCAATTATTGATAACAAGACTTCACTAATCTATGCAATTATTGATAACAAGAGTTCACTAATATATGCAATTATTGATAACAAGAGTTCACTAATCTATGCAATTATTGATAACAAGAGTTCACTAATCTATGCAATTATTGATAACAAGAGTTCACTAATCTATGCAATTATTGACAACAAGAGTTCACTAATCTATGCAATTATTGATAACAAGACTTCACTAATCTATGCAATTATTGATAACAAGACTTCACTAATCTATGCAATTATTGATAACAAGACTTCACTAATCTATGCAATTATTGATAACAAGAGTTCACTAATCTATGCAATTATTGATAACAAGAGTTCACTAATCTATGCAATTATTGACAACAAGAGTTCACTAATCTATGCAATTATTGATAACAAGAGTTCACTAATCTATGCAATTATTGATAACAAGAGTTCACTAATCTATGCAATTATTGATAACAAGAGTTCACTAATATATGCAATTATTGATAACAAGACCTCATTAATCTATGCAATTATTGATAACAAGACCTCACTAATCTATGCAATTATTGATAACAATACCTCACTAATCTATGCAATTATTGATAACAAGAGTTCACTAATCTATGCAATTATTGATAACAAGAGTTCACTAATCTATGCAATTATTGATAAGAAGAGTTCACTAATCTATGCAATTATTGACAACAAGAGTTCACTAATCTATGCAATTATTGATAACAAGAGTTCACTAATCTATGCAATTATTGATAACAAGAGTTCACTAATCTATGCAATTATTGATAACAAGACTTCACTAATCTATGCAATTATTGATAACAAGAGTTCACTAATCTATGCAATTATTGATAACAAGACTTCACTAATCTATGCAATTATTGATAACAAGAGCTCACTAATCTATGCAATTATTGATAACAAGACTTCACTAATCTATGCAATTATTGATAACAAGACTTCACTAATCTATGCAATTATTGATAACAAGAGTTCACTAATCTATGCAATTATTGATAACAAGACTTCACTAATCTATGCAATTATTGATAACAAGAGTTCACTAATCTATGCAATTATTGATAACAAGAGCTCACTAATCTATGCAATTATTGATAACAAGAGCTCACTAATCTATGCAATTATTGATAACAAGACTTCACTAATCTATGCAATTATTGATAACAAGAGTTCACTAATCTATGCAATTATTGATAACAAGAGCTCACTAATCTATGCAATTATTGATAACAAGAGTTCACTAATCTATGCAATTATTGACAAGAATTCACTAATCTATGCAATTATTGACAACAAGACTTCACTAAGCTATGCAATTATTGACAAGAATTCACTAATCTATGCAATTATTGATAACAAGACCTCATTAATCTATGCAATTATTGATAACAAGACCTCACTAATCTATGCAATTATTGATAACAATACCTCACTAATCTATGCAATTATTGATAACAAGAGTTCACTAATCTATGCAATTATTGATAACAAGAGTTCACTAATCTATGCAATTATTGATAAGAAGAGTTCACTAATCTATGCAATTATTGACAACAAGAGTTCACTAATCTATGCAATTATTGATAACAAGAGTTCACTAATCTATGCAATTATTGATAACAAGAGTTCACTAATCTATGCAATTATTGATAACAAGACTTCACTAATCTATGCAATTATTGATAACAAGAGTTCACTAATCTATGCAATTATTGATAACAAGAGTTCACTAATCTATGCAATTATTGATAAGAAGAGTTCACTAATCTATGCAATTATTGACAACAAGAGTTCACTAATCTATGCAATTATTGATAACAAGAGTTCACTAATCTATGCAATTATTGATAACAAGAGTTCACTAATCTATGCAATTATTGATAACAAGACTTCACTAATCTATGCAATTATTGATAACAAGAGTTCACTAATCTATGCAATTATTGATAACAAGAGTTCACTAATCTATGCAATTATTGATAACAAGAGTTCACTAATCTATGCAATTATTGATAACAAGAGCTCACTAATCTATGCAATTATTGATAACAAGAGTTCACTAATCTATGCAATTATTGATAACAAGACTTCACTAATTTATGCAATTATTGATAACAAGAGTTCACTAATCTATGCAATTATTGATAACAAGAGTTCACTAATCTATGCAATTATTGACAACAAGAGTTCACTAATCTATGCAATTATTGATAACAAGACTTCACTAATCTATGCAATTATTGATAACAAGAGTTCACTAATCTATGCAATTATTGACAACAAGAGTTCACTAATCTATGCAATTATTGACAAGACTTCACTAATCTATGCAATTATTGATAACAAGAGTTCACTAATCTATGCAATTATTGATAACAAGAGTTCACTAATCTATGCAATTATTGACAACAAGAGCTCACTAATCTATGCAATTATTGATAACAAGAGTTCACTAATCTATGCAATTATTGACAACAAGAGTTCACTAATCTATGCAATTATTGATAACAAGAGTTCACTAATCTATGCAATTATTGATAACAAGAGTTCACTAATCTATGCAATTATTGACAACAAGAGTTCACTAATCTATGCAATTATTGATAACAAGACTTCACTAATCTATGCAATTATTGATAACAAGACTTCACTAATCTATGCAATTATTGATAACAAGACTTCACTAATCTATGCAATTATTGATAACAAGAGTTCACTAATCTATGCAATTATTGATAACAAGAATTCACTAATCTATGCAATTATTGACAACAAGAGTTCACTAATCTATGCAATTATTGATAACAAGAGTTCACTAATCTATGCAATTATTGATAACAAGAGTTCACTAATCTATGCAATTATTGATAACAAGAGTTCACTAATATATGCAATTATTGATAACAAGAGTTCACTAATCTATGCAATTATTGATAACAAGACCTCATTAATCTATGCAATTATTGATAACAAGACCTCACTAATCTATGCAATTATTGATAACAATACCTCACTAATCTATGCAATTATTGATAACAAGAGTTCACTAATCTATGCAATTATTGATAACAAGAGTTCACTAATCTATGCAATTATTGATAAGAAGAGTTCACTAATCTATGCAATTATTGACAACAAGAGTTCACTAATCTATGCAATTATTGATAACAAGAGTTCACTAATCTATGCAATTATTGATAACAAGAGTTCACTAATCTATGCAATTATTGATAACAAGACTTCACTAATCTATGCAATTATTGATAACAAGAGTTCACTAATCTATGCAATTATTGATAACAAGACTTCACTAATCTATGCAATTATTGATAACAAGAGCTCACTAATCTATGCAATTATTGATAACAAGACTTCACTAATCTATGCAATTATTGATAACAAGACTTCACTAATCTATGCAATTATTGATAACAAGAGTTCACTAATCTATGCAATTATTGATAACAAGACTTCACTAATCTATGCAATTATTGATAACAAGAGTTCACTAATCTATGCAATTATTGATAACAAGAGCTCACTAATCTATGCAATTATTGATAACAAGAGCTCACTAATCTATGCAATTATTGATAACAAGACTTCACTAATCTATGCAATTATTGATAACAAGAGTTCACTAATCTATGCAATTATTGATAACAAGAGCTCACTAATCTATGCAATTATTGATAACAAGAGTTCACTAATCTATGCAATTATTGACAAGAATTCACTAATCTATGCAATTATTGACAACAAGACTTCACTAAGCTATGCAATTATTGACAAGAATTCACTAATCTATGCAATTATTGACAACAAGACTTCACTAATCTATGCAATTATTGACAGCAAGACTTCACTAATCTATGCAATTATTGATAACAAGAGTTCACTAATCTATGCAATTATTGATAACAAGAATTCACTAATCTATGCAATTATTGACAACAAGAATTCACTAATCTATGCAATTATTGATAACAAGAATTCACTAATCTATGCAATTATTGACAACAAGACTTCACTAATCTATGTAATTATTGATAACAAGAATTCACTAATCTATGCAATTATTGACAACTTGCAATTATTGATAACAAGAGTTCACTAACATAGTACACAATGTCCACAACGGTCCTTACGGGAATGTCAGGACTGTGTAGCAATATCGACGTCCACGTGCGGTCACACACCACACAATCAAGCACTTCGACTTCGGCGATTAATACAAACAACTTGTTAGCAAATATGGATGGGTTGTATTTTACCACTGTCCCTCTATCCCCGGCCTGGAAACGGCTATTGTCTAAGGTGTGAATTTCCGCGAAGCATAGTCTCTTGATAGCAGAGCATACTATTGAAACGATCGACTCATTGTTCCCTGCATATTCTAGATTTTACAACCGAACAAAACAAACATATATTTTGATAATTTATATAGATTTAGAAGCTCAACACATGTCTTTAGCCAGCAAGTCTTTCTATAGTGGCATATTGACATTATTATTCATGATTATTGCACTTAAATACTCTCTCAGGGATCGCAGCTTGGAACACTTCTTACAACTTTGACCGGTTGGTCCCCTTCTATTCGTCATGTGTTTTAGAACGATCAATGTTTTTTCGTTTATTGGATAGCTTAAACCTAGTTGTAGTTGGTGGATTGGATATAGTAAGAAAACTGCGTTCAACCATACATTTTGTTTCAATCTGAATAGATATGTGCATTTACCTTTTGGTGATGTGGTTAGTTTTTCTCTCGAATGTTCGTATTTTGATAAATCACGGTAATATGATATGTTCGCTGTGTTTGCATTACGTGATGCACGTTCGTTTGCTTTCATTTGAAATAAGAGGTACACATGATGTATGCAATATACATGAGGTATTCACAGTAACGCCACTTGTTGATCGCACTAAGGTTAAAAGGTACTCACGGCAATGTCATTCACTGCTGACCTCTGAAACGCGAACTTCACATGTAAATCCTCGGGGGCGGAGCTACATCACAAGACGTTTCACATTGCCGCTAAGACGCGCACCACTGTACCATGTATTTCTATGAGCTCTGTTCGAACGTCAGTCGAAGAACCGGTGAAAATAGCTAATTTCAAGAAAACAGCACAAACTCAGCTTTGAAGTAACCCTGAACAACCAAATTTGTATATGCCACACACACAGGGATAATCTAGTTACACTGCTCAGGGGTAATAGTGTGCGACTAGTAAGCGACTTTCGGTTTAATTGACGGTGTCCACATCGTCAGTGAATTGTCCTACTCTACAGCACAATTTTTTCCCTTTCACCCCCTGTGTCAATCCGCGAAGTCGTGACTAGTTATCCCAACTTGACTAATAATGTGAATGAATCACGTGATAGTAAACAGAATAAACAGATTAATTAGAACAAGTAATAGGCCACTCATCAACATGACAAATAAACGCTGGGTGTGGTACAATATAATCGGGACTATTTTCCATTGTGTGATTCGTACACGGGAGTGGAATGGGTGGCTCGAAACAGTGTCGAAACATTTAATTTCGTGTCGTTTCGGATATATCGGTAATAATCACATTTATCATACATGTAAGTGTGCTATCCACTGATTGCTATTGTTATAGGAGTGAAAGGAGGGTGGGCATGGCGCTCGCTTGTACAGGTTACAGCAAATAAAAAAAGCATTTTACGTTTTTAAAGGAAATAAAATGAAATTTTGATTTACAGTTAAAAAAATAGGTTTTTACAGTTTACAGATAAAACAAATTTACAATTTACATTAATTACATTTTACAGTTCTTTAATATATTTGATAATTTGTGTTTAAGAATCAACCAATATCACACATTAAATAATATATTCCCGTTCAACTGCTACCGTTGAATTACTGTTGTCCACCATGATTAATCTCAGCACATGGAATGCATTACACCTGCGCCCATAAAGGCACTGATAGAGGGCGTTTTGCTGCAAGCATTTCAATGCAACACTTCCCCTGCCACAAATCTTCTGGGTACGTGTAACGCGATTGCACGAATCAAGTCAGGATTTATTGTTACACGTTAACGTACGATATTAGTTCCGATGTGATATACTTCCCGGTGTTCTACTAAGAATAATGCTTGTCGAAGACATATGCACAACGTGTAGATATTATTGCATACATGTCATTGTAAAATTCGGAATATTTGGGACTGTCCTGTCGAACGTAAATGGTGCACTACTTTAGCAGATGTATAATCAAGTTATTAAAATAAGTCTTATAGTGACAAATGAATATATGGTGCTAAAACAATGTGTTTAAAGATAAAATAACAGAAATACATGACGAAACAAGGATCATCATGGTTTGTTGTAAGTCATTTTGATAAAATAATATTGAATGTACATACTCAGCCAAACACCATTTACGTAGCCATGGAAACATGTCGAATACGTTGTTGTATTGTTTGATTAGAATTGGCTTACTGATAATATATATATATATATATATATATATATATATATATATATATATATATATATATATACATACGTGGACAGAGAAATTAAGACACGACTACATGAGTAAAGTTCACTCTACAGTACTGTTTCGTAAGATACATGGAGTACCTCACTCATCAGGAGTTAAGACTTTATTAAATAAACCACCGAAACAGACTACGTTATAAGCGCTACAGATTTGCATAACAATGGAGTGTGTTTACGATATTAAAACTAGTTGTTGCATAGCAACGATTTGGCTCTGTGTCTACAGGAAGAAAAAAGCTCATTTCTTTTATTTAAACTACAGTAATGTGGTTGGAAAATTATAATATATTTCTCTCTAATACATAAGTTGCAACGTTTGCTTGAAGTATTGTATGGTGCAGCACGCGATAACACTCTCCATTTGATGTCGTAATCGATGTTATTGTCTTTTAATGACCAAGCGTATTTATTGAGCTCTGTTGCGTTTCTCAATGATTGGTTGCGTAGCGATGCTGTGTGGTTTCTGTACCGGGTTTTAAATTCATTTCCTGTTAGTCCCACATATGTTTCACACTTGTTGTTGTCTTGCCGTCTGATATTAGCTTGGTAAACCAAGGCCGATTGTAAACAATTTCCGTCTAAGGGGCATTCAGATTTCTTACGGCAGTTACATAATCTGTTGATCTCGGTACTGGGTGTATTGGTGTTGGCCGCTGTAAGCTGTTGTTTGTTTTGATTGCAGATTATTTGCTTCACGTTATTCGTACAACTGTAGCTCAATTTGATGGTGTTACGGCTGAAAATTTTCCTGAGTTTGTTTCCCTGTTGGAAACACTTATCAACCAGGGTGAGGAATCTTCTCCCGACGCTGTTAGTGACATTTTTACTGAAGGGAGGGTTAAACCAGAGGATGTTGTTACGAGGTCTGTTTGTTCTTCTTCTTTCCGTGGGGGGTTCGAATTTGAGGTGATAATCATATCCACTTTGATTTAGAGCTGTCTGGTAAGGTGGCGCGGCTAGATCAAAGTGTTTTTCGTCTGATGAAAGATATGACAATCGTTTGTTGATTCCTGCCGGTATATTCTTTGTGATGGAGGGTGGGTGGTTGCTCTCTCTATGTATATATTATCAGTAAGCCAATTCTAATCAAACAATACAACAACGTATTCGACATGTTTCCATGGCTGCGTAAATGGTGTTTGGCTGAGTATATATATATATACTTTTACATTATTTCATTGACAAAATAACCATTGATTATAACAAGTTTTTTTTCTATTTGCGACTAGGCCAGACTTTTTATATTCCTTGTTTCTCGAGTTTTTATAAGACAATTTTTTGAGGAGAGCGGAAAAAATAAAATAAATTCTTTTTTTCTATTAGATTTGTGTGATTCTCAAAGAATTGTGAGTGAGATCATTGATCGGAGAGAAGAAATGAAATAAAATTTTATTCCATGTATAACCTTGTTTCTCATCTGCGCGAGTACTTTGATCATGACACTTCCACGAAAATGCAGCTTGGGTTTGTTATGCGGCGGGCGGAAAAAAAAAATGAAGATAAAAATAAGTTTTTTTTTAGCGAGAAATTACGCTGAAATACAATTTTATTTTTATTTCATTTTCGGCTCCTGTTCATTCGGCGGGTTCGCGAAACAAGGGATAATAAAATTCTGGCCCTAGAATACTAATTTTTAACCTGTTTGCTCCGCTGTTATCGAAGGTGCCACAGCAACAAAGCTGATCATATACTGACTAACTGTCATTCGTCCGACCGTCAACAATTGCATTTCATCTTTCTCTTGGAAAATAGTAGCCTCATTTTTTGATGTTTAGTATACAAGTACCTTTTGTGGATTTCTCTCAGATTTTGTGTTATTATCAGGGGTAAAATTTTCTCTTCTGGGATTCTCCACACGTGTCAGGGGGGAATCTCGTCTCTGTCTCTCTATCTCGGGAACGTCACTTAAACTTTACAGTCAAATAGACACACGCAACGAAATACATTTCAACTCTCGTCTTTAGTCAGTCAGTAGAGCACTCTATAAGACACAGCGCCCTGGGGAAAAGTTCCCAAGACTATCGCAAGGCTGACCCAAGACTCTCCCAAGACTGCGTCTCAAGACTAGACTCTAGACTGTCTCTCTCTATGTGTACTCGCCAAGACCAACTAAAACAACTTTATTCATTTTCAAAACCTTAACCAATTACAAAGCAGTTTAAAGACTCTAGGGCGTAACCTTCACACATACCAGTGGCGGATCCAGAGGGGGCCAAGGGGGCCATGTCACCCTCCAAACGCATGAAAATGCATCTGGATTACGCATAGCATCGTCCGAATCGCACGGTCTCGTGTATTCGACCTATAGGCCTGGACCCCCCCCCCAATACATTTTGTTGGATCCGCCCCTGACACATACAGCCAATCACACTAAGTACTGAACACGTCATAGCTTTTGATTAATCGTTCACTATATTAGTAACTGCGAATACAAACTGTCAGAATTAGTAGTCCGAATAGCGACGGTTATATCGTAATTAGTTCCAAATCACTGAACCAAGTTCCGTTCAGAACCTCGCATGGGCCTAAACGATGTCAGACATAACACAGCCATTCGCTAGTAATCAGCTAATTAAGTCGATCAACAGATACGTGTAAACAATTTCATCATATTATACTGTTATACTGTATTTTAGTCAAAACAGCTACTTTCGACGACGTCTCAAAAACTACCAGCTCAATTGATTTAATACTTGGTAGGTATGTTGGTATCTGTAATATTTTTTTGTCATTTTGTGACGACATCAACTATTCCTTATTTTTAGAAAATATTTTTTCATGTTTGGTAAACAAATATTACGTGGTCATTCTTGAGGTGTTCGTGGAATCATCAATAAAAGGTAACTAGAAGAGAAAATGATTACACATTTTATTTTAGTAAAACAAGAGAATAGTTGAATTACCATAACAACGCGACACGTATTACCGGTATGTACAACGTCAAGCAAACTAATGTCAATCCTTTAAAGAAAATAACACGTTCAGTATTTGCATGTTGAACTTCCACGTCTTATAAACTCGCACACAAATACAGGTGCTCGTGATATTGCTTGGTTATTGTATTTTGTTTATAGTTGTATTGTAGGTATTCCTGATAGTTTTCATTATTACAAGTATCTTTGATATCTATATTTTAAAAAATCCTGTGACTTCCAACATCAGATAATTGTAATATGTATGAGATATACACGGTGGGCAAGAGTCTGTCACCATTTGACACCCCGGTAATTGTTATAGTTTTTTATTGATTTGGCCTAGTAGTTATTTATACTTATGTTAAATTATTTATTGTAATTATACTTACTAATAACGTTTTAAACTCTCACACCAATAAATACGCAATGCTTGCAACGTATGAATGAATAAATAAATAAATAAATAAATAAATAAATAAATAAATAAATAAATAAATAAATAAATAAATAAATAAATAAATAAATAAATAAATACACAGCGTTCATGTAACAAAGAGTTAGTAAATAAATATAAATACGCTGCACTATGCCAATGTTAGTACGCCCATGTTACAAAGCAATGCGTACGAGCTATTAATAAATACATTAATAATACGCTGTGCTTGCAACGTACAATCTATTAAGTATAAATAAAATAAATAATCTATTTATAAATATATAGAACTGCAAGGATTCAATCGATGATATAAAACATGTGTGTGTCTGGTACTTCTTACATTCCTGATACATGTAACCCTCCGCCTTCAACGCATCAACATTCAATAATAGTTGAAAAAAAGAAAAAAAAAAAAAGAAAAAAAGACAGCGTATATGTACATTGTACCCATGCACATAAACATGCACGATGTTGTTATCCATGCTCAGATAGTAAGCTTGATGACACAACGCAAGTACAGGCAATAATTCCCTGCGATCTAATCATTAGATTTATTTTCTCATAGCTATAATTCTATTGGCGAAGTCTCAATGTTAATTATGTGATTACCACACACCAGTGCATATTTGGGTATAATTTAAACGAGCTCCTCTAAGGCTCTAATAATACATATCCGATTAACTGTTATCTAGAAATTTCATTGTTACAATAAATACAATATGAACCAAAATACAGACACAACTAAAAAATATTAAATAATAATTTAGTTTGCTACTACTTCGCAAATATTTTGAGATACCTTCTTTAATATATAATTATAACACGCTAAAAAACAACAACTTGGACTGAATGATAACTTTTAGATGTTCTGCGGAAAAAAGGGAAGATGAAGTTATCCTAAATAATCCTGAAGGTATATTGTTACTCCGTTACGAAACGTGTGGAAAGTGTAATTGATAGAGCTAGCGTCAGGTACTGCATTGGTATTTGCAGCGGCCTCCATTCATTTCTTTATGTACGGGACAAATTATTAAACTGAAGTTCATGCATTTACAGAACCAGCGAATTCCATACTGCATAACTTCCTTGCAGACATGATCTGCATTACCAAATAAAATCATAGAAATGTCGCAGAATTTAACAGAGAAATGCAGTTCAAATCGTGTTAATGGTATGTGGTCATAATTTCGTTTTCACATTACATTTGCGTTACTTTATAACAACAATATCAAAATACCTTATTCACTGGATTTTGATAATATATACTTTTCAGATTTTAAGAGAAAATATCGGTGCGGACAAGGTGATATTGCTAATTTTGAGAATTAATTTTGGCCTGCTAATAGGGGTTATTTTTGGTTCAGTGTCCTCGTCCTCGTCGTACATGTCTTTGTCTATATTTATTGCAATGTATACATGTCTTTGTCTATATTTATTGCAATATATACATGTCTTTGTCTATATTTATTGCAATGTATACATGTCTATGTCTATATTTATTGCAATGTATACATGTCTTTGTCTATATTTATTGCAATGTATACATGTCTTTGTCTATATTTATTGCAATGTATACATGTCTTTGTCTATATTTATTGCAATATATACATGTCTTTGTCTATATTTATTGCAATGTATACATGTCTATGTCTATATTTATTGCAATGTATACATGTCTTTGTCTATATTTATTGCAATGTATACATGTCTTTGTCTATATTTATTGCAATGTATACATGTCTTTGTCTATATTTATTGCAATATATACATGTCTTTGTCTATATTTATTGCAATGAATACATGTCTTTGTCTATATTTATTGCAATGAATACATGTCTTTGTCTATATTTATTGCAATGTATACATGTCTTTGTCTATATTTATTGCAATGTATACATGTCTTTGTCTATATTTATTGCAATGTATACATGTCTTTGTCTATATTTATTGCAATGTATACATGTCTTTGTCTATATTTATTGCAATATATACATGTCTTTGTCTATATTTATTGCAATGTATACATGTCTTTGTCTATATTTATTGCAATGAATACATGTCTTTGTCTATATTTATTGCAATGAATACATGTCTTTGTCTATATTTATTGCAATGAATACATGTCTTTGTCTATATTTATTGCAATGAATACATGTCTTTGTCTATATTTATTGCAATGTATACATGTCTTTGTCTATATTTATTGCAATGTATACATGTCTTTGTCTAGATTTATTGCAATGAATACATGTCTTTGTCTATATTTATTGCAATGTATACATGTCTTTGTCTATATTTATTGCAATGTATACATGTCTTTGTCTATATTTATTGCAATATATACATGTCTTTGTCTATATTTATTGCAATGTATACATGTCTTTGTCTATATTTATTGCAATGAATACATGTCTTTGTCTATATTTATTGCAATGTATACATGTCTTTGTCTATATTTATTGCAATGAATACATGTCTTTGTCTATATTTATTGCAATGTATACATGTCTTTGTCTATATTTATTGCAATGTATACATGTCTTTGTCTATATTTATTGCAATGTATACATGTCTTTGTCTATATTTATTGCAATGTATACATGTCTTTGTCTATATTTATTGCAATGTATACATGTCTTTGTCTATATTTATTGCAATGTATACATGTCTTTGTCTATATTTATTGCAATGAATACATGTCTTTGTCTATATTTATTGCAATGAATACATGTCTTTGTCTATATTTATTGCAATGTATACATGTCTTTGTCTATATTTATTGCAATGAATACATGTCTTTGTCTATATTTATTGCAATGAATACATGTCTTTGTCCATATTTATTGCAATGAATACATGTCTTTGTCTATATTTATTGCAATGTATACATGTCTTTGTCTATATTTATTGCAATGAATACATGTCTATGTCTATATTTAATGCAATATATACATGTCTTTGTCTATATTTATTGCAATGTATACATGTCTTTGTCTATATTTATTGCAATGTATACATGTCTTTCTCTATATTTATTGCAATGTATACAAGTCTTTGTCTATATTTATTGCAATGAATACATGTCTTTGTCTATATTTATTGCAATGAATACATGTCTTTGTCTATATTTATTGCAATGAATACATGTCTTTGTCTATATTTATTGCAATGAATACATGTCTTTGTCTATATTTATTGCAATGAATACATGTCTTTGTCTATATTTATTGCAATGAATACATGTCTTTGTCTATATTTATTGCAATGTATACATGTCTTTGTCTATATTTATTGCAATGTATACATGTCTTTGTCTATATTTATTGCAATGTATACATGTCTTTGTCTATATTTATTGCAATGTATACATGTCTTTGTCTATATTTATTGCAATGTATACATGTCTTTGTCTATATTTATTGCAATGTATACATGTCTTTGTCTATATTTATTGCAATATATACATGTCTTTGTCTATATTTATTGCAATGTATACATGTCTTTGTCTATATTTATTGCAATGAATACATGTCTTTGTCTATATTTATTGCAATGAATACATGTCTTTGTCTATATTTATTGCAATGAATACATGTCTTTGTCTATATTTATTGCAACGAATACATGTCTTTGTCTATATTTATTGCAATGTATACATGTCTTTGTCTATATTTATTGCAATGTATACATGTCTTTGTCTATATTTATTGCAATGTATACATGTCTTTGTCTATATTTATTGCAATGTATACATGTCTTTGTCTATATTTATTGCAATGTATACATGTCTTTGTCTATATTTATTGCAATGTATACATGTCTTTGTCTATATTTATTGCAATGTATACATGTCTTTGTCTATATTTATTGCAATATATACATGTCTTTGTCTATATTTATTGCAATGTATACATGTCTTTGTCTATATTTATTGCAATGAATACATGTCTTTGTCTATATTTATTGCAATGAATACATGTCTTTGTCTATATTTATTGCAATGAATACATGTCTTTGTCTATATTTATTGCAATGTATACATGTCTTTGTCTATATTTATTGCAATATATACATGTCTTTGTCTATATTTATTGCAATGTATACATGTCTTTGTCTATATTTATTGCAATGTATACATGTCTTTGTCTATATTTATTGCAATGTATACATGTCTTTGTCTATATTTATTGCAATGTATACATGTCTTTGTCTATATTTATTGCAATGAATACATGTCTTTGTCTATATTTATTGCAATGAATACATGTCTTTGTCTATATTTATTGCAATGTATACATGTCTTTGTCTATATTTATTGCAATGAATACATGTCTTTGTCTATATTTATTGCAATGTATACATGTCTTTCTCTATATTTATTGCAATGTATACATGTCTTTCTCTATATTTATTGCAATGAATACATGTCTTTCTCTATATTTATTGCAATGTATACATGTCTTTCTCTATATTTATTGCAATGTATACATGTCTATGTCTATATTTATTGCAATGTATACATGTCTTAGTCTATATTTATTGCAATGTATACAAGTCTTTGTCTATATTTATTGCAATGTATACATGTCCTTGTCTATATTTATTGCAATATATGCATGTCTATGTCTATATTTATTGCAATGTATACATGTCTTTGTCTATATTTATTGCAATATATACATGTCTTTGTCTATATTTATTGCAATGAATACATGTCTATGTCTATATTTATTGCAATGAATACATGTCTTTGTCTATATTTATTGCAATGAATACATGTCTATGTCTATATTTATTGCAATGTATACATGTCTTTGTCTATATTTATCGCAATGTATACATGTCTTTGTCTATATTTATTGCAATGTATACATGTCTTTGTCTATATTTATTGCAATGTATACATGTCTTTCTCTATATTTATTGCAATGTATACATGTCTTTCTCTATATTTATTGCAATGAATACATGTCTTTCTCTATATTTATTGCAATGTATACATGTCTTTCTCTAGATTTATTGCAATGTATACATGTCTATGTCTATATTTATTGCAATGTATACATGTCTATGTCTATATTTATTGCAATGAATACAAGTCTTTGTCTATATTTATTGCAATGTATACATGTCTTTGTCTATATTTATTGCAATATATATATGTCTATGTCTATATTTATTGCAATGTATACATGTCTTTGTCTATATTTATTGCAATATATACATGTCTTTGTCTATATTTATTGCAATGAATACATGTCTTTGTCTATATTTATTGCAATGTATACATGTCTTTCTCTATATTTATTGCAATGTATACATGTCTATGTCTATATTTATTGCAATGTATACATGTCTTTCTCTATATTTATTGCAATGTATACATGTCTATGTCTATATTTATTGCAATGTATACATGTCTTAGTCTATATTTATTGCAATGTATACAAGTCTTTGTCTATATGTATTGCAATGTATACATGTCTATGTCTATATTTATTGCAATGAATACATGTCTTTGTCTATATTTATTGCAATGTATACATGTCTTTGTATATATTTATTGCAATGAATACATGTCTTTGTCTATATTTATTGCAATGTATACATGTCTATGTCTATATTTATTGCAATGAATACATGTCTTTGTCTATATTTATTGCAATGTATACATGTCTTTGTATATATTTATTGCAATGAATACATGTCTTTGTCTATATTTATTGCAATGTATACATGTCTTTGTATATATTTATTGCAATGAATACATGTCTTTTTCTATATTTATTGCAATGTATACATGTCTATGTCTATATTTATTGCAATGTATACATGTTTTTGTCTATATTTATTGCAATGAATACATGTCTTTGTCTATATTTATTGCAATGAATACATGTCTTTGTCTATATTTATTGCAATGTATACATGTCTATGTCTATATTTATTGCAATGTATACATGTCTTTGTCTATATTTATTGCAATGTATACAAGTCTTTGTCTATATTTATTGCAATGTATACATGTCTATGTCTATATTTATTGCAATGAATACATGTCTTTGTCTATATTTATTGCAATGAATACATGTCTTTGTCTCTATTTATTGCAATATATACATGTCTTTGTCTATATTTATTGCAATATATACATGTCTTTGTCTATATTTATTGCAATGAATACATGTCTTTGTCTATATTTATTGCAATATATACATGTCTTTGTCTATATTTATTGCAATGAATACATGTCTTTGTCTATATTTATTGCAATGAATACATGTCTTTGTCTCTATTTATTGCAATGAATACATGTCTTTGTCTATATTTATTGCAATGAATACATGTCTTTGTCTACATTTATTGCAATATATACATGTCTTTGTCTATATTTATTGCAATGAATACATGTCTTTGTCTATATTTATTGCAATGAATACATGTCTTTGTCTATATTTATTGCAATATATACATGTCTTTGTCTCTTTTTATTGCAATGAATACATGTCTTTGTCTATATTTATTGCAATATATACATGTCTTTGTCTACATTTATTGCAATATATACATGTCTTTGTCTATATTTATTGCAATATATACATGTCTTTGTCTATATTTATTGCAATGAATACATGTCTATGTCTATATTTATTGCAATGAATACATGTCTTTGTCTATATTTATTGCAATGAATACATGTCTATGTCTATATTTATTGCAATGTATACATGTCTTTGTCTATATTTATCGCAATGTATACATGTCTTTGTCTATATTTATTGCAATGTATACATGTCTTTGTCTATATTTATTGCAATGTATACATGTCTTTCTCTATATTTATTGCAATGTATACATGTCTTTCTCTATATTTATTGCAATGAATACATGTCTTTCTCTATATTTATTGCAATGTATACATGTCTTTCTCTAGATTTATTGCAATGTATACATGTCTATGTCTATATTTATTGCAATGTATACATGTCTATGTCTATATTTATTGCAATGAATACAAGTCTTTGTCTATATTTATTGCAATGTATACATGTCTTTGTCTATATTTATTGCAATATATATATGTCTATGTCTATATTTATTGCAATGTATACATGTCTTTGTCTATATTTATTGCAATATATACATGTCTTTGTCTATATTTATTGCAATGAATACATGTCTTTGTCTATATTTATTGCAATGTATACATGTCTTTCTCTATATTTATTGCAATGTATACATGTCTATGTCTATATTTATTGCAATGTATACATGTCTTTCTCTATATTTATTGCAATGTATACATGTCTATGTCTATATTTATTGCAATGTATACATGTCTTAGTCTATATTTATTGCAATGTATACAAGTCTTTGTCTATATGTATTGCAATGTATACATGTCTATGTCTATATTTATTGCAATGAATACATGTCTTTGTCTATATTTATTGCAATGTATACATGTCTTTGTATATATTTATTGCAATGAATACATGTCTTTGTCTATATTTATTGCAATGTATACATGTCTATGTCTATATTTATTGCAATGAATACATGTCTTTGTCTATATTTATTGCAATGTATACATGTCTTTGTATATATTTATTGCAATGAATACATGTCTTTGTCTATATTTATTGCAATGTATACATGTCTTTGTATATATTTATTGCAATGAATACATGTCTTTTTCTATATTTATTGCAATGTATACATGTCTATGTCTATATTTATTGCAATGTATACATGTTTTTGTCTATATTTATTGCAATGAATACATGTCTTTGTCTATATTTATTGCAATGAATACATGTCTTTGTCTATATTTATTGCAATGTATACATGTCTATGTCTATATTTATTGCAATGTATACATGTCTTTGTCTATATTTATTGCAATGTATACAAGTCTTTGTCTATATTTATTGCAATGTATACATGTCTATGTCTATATTTATTGCAATGAATACATGTCTTTGTCTATATTTATTGCAATGAATACATGTCTTTGTCTCTATTTATTGCAATATATACATGTCTTTGTCTATATTTATTGCAATATATACATGTCTTTGTCTATATTTATTGCAATGAATACATGTCTTTGTCTATATTTATTGCAATATATACATGTCTTTGTCTATATTTATTGCAATGAATACATGTCTTTGTCTATATTTATTGCAATGAATACATGTCTTTGTCTCTATTTATTGCAATGAATACATGTCTTTGTCTATATTTATTGCAATGAATACATGTCTTTGTCTACATTTATTGCAATATATACATGTCTTTGTCTATATTTATTGCAATGAATACATGTCTTTGTCTATATTTATTGCAATGAATACATGTCTTTGTCTATATTTATTGCAATATATACATGTCTTTGTCTCTTTTTATTGCAATGAATACATGTCTTTGTCTATATTTATTGCAATATATACATGTCTTTGTCTACATTTATTGCAATATATACATGTCTTTGTCTATATTTATTGCAATATATACATGTCTATGTCTATATTTATTGCAATGTATACATGTCTTTGTCTATATTTATTGCAATGTATACATGTCTTTGTCTATATTTATTGCAATATATACATGTCTTTGTCTATACTCCTATTTGGAATCTTGCGTAGAGTTTGCGTGGTTTGTTTTCCTCTCAATTGTTTTTATTGCGCATTTTGTTTCCATGTTTACCATCACGTCTATTTTTTATGATGGACCCCAATAACATCTATTTCTCCTGCCACTACACTGATAGTTGCACACTAGTGGTAAATGATAAGATTTCGTAGGCAGCAATACATTAAACTATTTCCGTATATTAACTAGTTAGTACAGACAATGACGTCATCAACCACACTTGTCCCTTATGATTAACACAAGTAAAATTTGCATCATTATCCTCACTTGATCTACCGTTTACAAAATGTGCATCATTTTGTCAAGTAAGCAAATAACACCGAATAAACGGCAAGGTAAAGACTATGTCTAATTATAGTAAACACGTACTGCGTGCGTGACTCGAACCGGCGCTCGCGTACGGCACCTAATCGCCTAGCTTCACGCCACTACACGTCTATGGTGGGCCATTAGTGCAATAAATAGCATGCGTCGATATCGACTAAGCGATGGCAATAACGACAAAAATATAAGACGATATCGACTAAAATTACCCAGTCAGAATGCCCAAATGTCGTTATCGATGTGTATTTGTCGTTATCGTTGTCCTAACATCGTTATCGATATTTATGCGCCGTTAGTGCAAAAAATAACACAGCGTTATTGAGAAGCGTTTGGCGATAACGCTGTTAATTAGGCGATAACGACATCACTGGGTCGTTATTGACATGGTGGGGTAACAAGTGTTTAGACTGAAAGTCGATATCGACTTGGAGTTGTTACTAAATGGCGATATCGACGTTAACAATTAAACAGTGTTTAGCTGGGAAGCGATAACGATTGCACAAGTGTTTAGCAAGAAGCGTTATCAATAGATCATATTTGGTTTTAGGCGATATCGATATAAACGTGTTATAAGTGTTTAACCATGAAGAAATAACTAACCGAGAAGTAGTCAATGGTGTTTAGAATTAAATCAAATCATCGAGGCTTTATCAATGGCGATTTGTCGATAACAAAGTGTGTTGGATGATATGTTCAATGTAATTTTTCCTTTTTATATCAAACGTAAATGACAATGGTCATCAAGGTATTACTCGTAAGTACCGTGTACCTGGTGGGTGATACTATTTTTTAATTCCGGAGGCCAACTAGCTGGCATTAATAAGACCCACTTTGTATAACTTTGACAATAGTGGTAGTGATTGAAGTGTCGTGCTGCGTCCAGTTCCATATGGCATTCTTTCATTGTAAATTTTGGAAGCACTTTCATGTTTTTAATTAAAACACACTGTTTCAATTAACAGCACATTGTTGAAATTAAAAACAAGTGTATTATATTATAAAACACGTGTATTTTCTATGAAAACAGTAGTATTTTATAATTTTTGTGTGTTTGTCGGAGTATTTAAAACTCTTTTGATGAAAATTTAACAAATACACCTTTTCAAAATAAAACACTGAGTGTTTTACAGGGTCATGAATGTGTCATTAAAGTGTTTATTGATAAGACATTTGTTAATTTATGCAACCAATATTATACACGCAGTGCTAACACAATTGAGTTAAAAGTAATGAGCATTCTCACTTCTTCAGAAAGCAAAATCACCAACTATAAATGTTTAACCAAGTGCTAAAGTGTAAGACACTAAAACACTTTTCTTTCAAACCGCTTTATTTTGAAGCACCTTAAAAAAAAACAATGTTTCAAACAGAAACACCCGTCTAAACATGTTTTATAAGTGTTTATGTGTATGTCACTTTTCTATGCAGTCTACGTTACGCATCTATAATAGCCACAATGTCTATTATCACTTTCTATGCAGTCTACGTTACGCATCTATAATAGCCACAATGTCTATTATCACTTTCTATGGAGTCTACGTTACGCATCTATAATAGCCACAATGTATATTATCACTTTCTATGCAGTCTACGTTACGCATCTATAATAGCCACAATGTCTATTATCACTTTCTATGAAGTCTACATTACGCATCTATAATAGCCACAATGTCTATTATCACTTTCTATGCAGTCTACGTTACGCATCTATAATAGCCACAATGTCTATTATCACTTTCTATGCAGTCTACGTTACGCATCTATAATAGCCACAATGTCTATTATCACTTTCTATGCAGTCTACGTTACGCATCTATAATAGCCACAATGTCTATTATCACTTTCTATGCAGTCTACGTTACGCATCTATAATAGCCACAATGTCTATTACCAACTGTATGCAGTCTACGTTACGTATCTATAACAACCACAAAGTCTATTATCACTTTCTATGCAGTCTACGTTACGCATCTATAATAGCCACAATGTCTATTATCACTTTCTATGCAGTCTACGTTACGCATCTATAATAGCCACAATGTGTATTATCACTTTCTATGCAGTTTACGTTACGCATCTATAATAGCCACAATGTCTATTACCAACTGTATGCAGTCTACGTTACGCATCTATAATAGCCACAATGTCTATTATCACTTTCTATGAAGTCTACATTACGCATCTATAATAGCCACAATGTATATTATCACTTTCTATGCAGTCTACGTTACGCATCTATAATAGCCACAATGTCTATTATCACTTTCTATGCAGTCTACGTTACACATCTATAATAGCCACAATGTATATTATCACTTTCTATGCAGTTTACGTTACGCATCTATAATAGCCACAATGTCTATTATCACTTTCTATGCAGTCTACGTTACGCATCTATAATAGCCACAATGTATATTATCACTTTCTATGCAGTCTACGTTACGCATCTATAATAGCCACAATGTCTATTACCAACTGTATACAGTCTACGTTACGTATCTATAATAACCACAATGTCTATTATCACTTTCTATGCAGTCTACGTTACGCATCTATAATAGCCACAATGTCTATTATCACTTTCTATGCAATCTACATTACGCATCTATAATATCCACAATGTCTATTATCACATTCTATGCAGTCTACGTTACGCATCTATAATAGCCACAATGTCTATTATCACATTCTATGCAGTCTACGTTACGCATCTATAATAGCCACAATGTCTATTATCACTTTCTATGCGGTCTACGTTACGCATCTATAATAGTCACAATGTCTATTATCACTTTCTATGCAGTCTACGTTACGCATCTATAATAGCCACAATGTCTATTATCACTTTCTATGCAGTTTACGTTACGCATCTATGATAGCCACAATGTCTATTATCACTTTCTATACAGTCTACGTTACGCATCTATAATAGCCACAATGTATATAATCACTTTCTATGCAGTCTACGTTACGCATCTATAATAGCCACAATGTCTATTATCACTTTCTATGCAGTCTACGTTACGCATCTACAATAGCCACAATGTCTATTATCACTTTCTATGCAGTTTACGTTACGCATCTATGATAGCCACAATGTCTATTATCACTTTCTATGCAGTCTACGTTATGCATCTATAATAGCCACAATATCTATTACCAACTGTATGTAGTCTACGTTACGTATCTATAATAACCACGATGTCTATTATCACTTTCTATGCAGTCTACGTTACGCATCTATGATAGCCACAATGTCTATTATCACTTTCTATGCAGTCTACATTACGCATCTAAAATAGCCACAATGTCTATTATCACTTTCTATGCAGTCTACGTTACGCATCTATAATAGCCACAATGTCTATTATCACTTTCTATGCAGTTTACGTTACGCATCTATGATAGCCACAATGTCTATTACCAACTGTATGCAGTCTACGTTACGTATCTATAATAACCACAATGTCTATTATCACTTTCTATGCAGTCTATGTTACGCATCCATAATAGCCACAATGTCTATTATCACTTTCTATGCAGTCTACGTTACGCATCTATAATAGCCACAATGTATATTATCACTTTCTATGCAGTCTATGTTACGCATCTATAATAGCCACAATGTATATTATCACTTTCTATGCAGTCTACGTTACGCATCTATAATAGCCACAATGTCTATTATCACTTTCTATGCAGTCTACATTACGCATCTATAATAGCCACAATGTCTATTATCACTTTCTATGCAGTCTACGTTACGCATCTATAATAGTCACAATGTACCTTATCACTTTCTATGCAGTCTACGTTACGCATCTATAATAGCCACAATGTCTATTATCACTTTCTATGCAGTCTACGTTACGCATCTATAATAGCCACAATGTCTATTATCACTTTCTATGCAGTCTACATTACGCATATATAATAGCCACAATGTCTATTATCACTTTCTATGCAGTCTACGTTACGCATCTATAATAGCCACAATGTCTATTACCAACTGTATGAAGTCTACGTTACGTATCTATAATAACCACAATGTCTATTATCACTTTCTATGCAGTCTACGTTACGCATCTATAATAGCCACAATGTCTATTATCACTTTCTATGCAGTCTACATTACGCATCTATAATAGCCACAATGTCTATTATCACTTTTTATGCAGTCTACGTTACGCATCTATAATAGCCATAATGTATATTATCACTTTCTATGCAGTCTACGTTACGCATCTATAATAGCCACAATGTCTATTATCACTTTCTATGCAGTCTACGTTACGCATCTATAATAGCCACAATGTCTATTATCACTTTCTATGCAGTTTACGTTACGCATCTATGATAGCCACATTGTCTATTATCACTTTCTATGCAGTCTACGTTGCGCATCTATAATAGCCACAATGTCTATTATCACTTTCTATGCAGTCTACGTTACGCATCTATAATAGCCACAATGTATATTATCACTTTCTATGCTGTCTACGTTACGCATCTATAATAGCCACAATGTCTATTATCACTTTCTATGCAGTCTACATTACGCATCTATAATAGCCACAATGTCTATTATCACTTTCTATGCAGTCTACGTTTCGCATCTATAATAGCCACAATGTACATTATCACTTTCTATGCAGTCTACGTTACGCATCTATAATAGCCACAATGTCTATTATCACTTTCTATGCAGTCTACGTTACGCATCTATAATAGCCACAATGTCTATTATCACTTTCTATGCAGTTTACGTTACGCATCTATAATAGCCACAATGTCTATTACCAACTGTATGCAGTCTACGTTACGCATCTATAATAGCCACAATGTCTATTATCACTTTCTATGCAGTCTACGTTACGCATCTATAATAGCCACAATGTCTATTACCAACTGTATGCAGTCTACGTTACGTATCTATAATAACCACAATGTCTATTATCACTTTCTATGCAGTCTACGTTACGCATCTATAATAGCCACAATGTCTATTATCACTTTCTATGCAGTCTACATTACGCATCTATAATAGCCACAATGTCTATTATCACTTTCTATGCAGTCTACGTTACGCATCTATAATAGCCACAATGTATATTATCACTTTCTATGCAGTCGACGTTACGCATCCATATTAGCCACAATGTCTATTATCACTTTCTATGCAGTCTACATTACGCATCTATAATAGCCACAATGTCTATTATCACTTTCTATGAAGTCTACATTACGCATCTATAATAGCCACAATGTCTATTATCACTTTCTATGCAGTCTACGTTACGCATCTATAATAGCCACAATGTCTATTATCACTTTCTATGTAGTTTACGTTACGCATCTATAATAACCACAATGTCTATTATCACTTTCTATGCAGTCTACGTTACGCATCTATAATAGCCACAATGTCTATTATCACTTTCTATGCAGTCTACATTACGCATCTATAATAGCCACAATGTCTATTATCACTTTCTATGCAGTCTACGTTACGCATCTATAATAGCCACAATGTATATTATCACTTTCTATGCAGTCGAAGTTACGCATCCATAATAGCCACAATGTCTATTATCACTTTCTATGCAGTCTACGTTACGCATCTATAATAGCCACAATGTCTATTATCACTTTCTATGAAGTCTACATTACGCATCTATAATAGCCACAATGTCTATTATCACTTTCTATGCAGTCTACGTTACGCATCCATAATAGCCACAATGTCTATTATCACTTTCTATGCAGTTTACGTTACGCATCTATAATAAGCACAATGTCTATTATCACTTTCTATGCAGTCTATGTTACGCATCTATAATGGCCACAATGTCTATTACCAACTGTATGCAGTCTACGTTACGCATCTGTGATAACCACAATGTCTATTATCACTTTCTATGCAGTCTACGTTACGTATCTATAATTACCACAATGTCTATTATCACTTTCTATGCAGTCTACGTTACGCATCTATAATAACCACAATGTCTATTATCACTTTCTATGCAGTCTACGTTACGCATCTATAATAGCCACAATGTCTATTATCACTTTCTATGCAGTCTATGTTACGCATCTATAATAGCCACAATGTCTATTATCACTTTCTATGCAGTCTACGTTACGCATCTATAATAGTCACAATGTCTATTATCACTTTCTATGCAGTCTACGTTACGCATCTATATTAGCCACAATGTCTATTATCACTTTCTATGCAGTTTACGTTACGCATCTATGATAGCCACAATGTCTATTATCACTTTCTATGCAGTCTACGTTATGTATCTATAATAGCCACAATGTCTATTACCAACTGTATGCAGTCTACGTTACGTATCTATAATAACCACAATGTCTATTATCACTTTCTATGCAGTCTACATTACGCATTTATAATAGCCACAATGTCTATTATCACTTTCTATGCAGTCTACGTTACGCATCTATAATAGCCACAATGTATATTATCACTTTCTATGCAGTCTACGTTACGCATCTATAATAGCCACAATGTCTATTATCACTTTCTATGCAGTCTACGTTACGCATCTATAATAGCCACAATGTCTATTATCACTTTCTATGCAGTTTACGTTACGCATCTATGATAGCCACAATGTCTATTACCAACTGTATGCAGTCTACGTTACGTATCTATAATAACCACAATGTCTATTACCACTTTCTATGCAGTCTACGTTACGCATCCATAATAGCCACAATGTCTATTATCACTTTCTATGCAGTCTACGTTACGCATCTATAATAGCCACAATGTATATTATCACTTTCTATGCAATCTATGTTACGCATCTATAATAGCCACAATGTATATTATCACTTTCTATGCAGTCTACGTTACGCATCTATAATAGCCACAATGTCTATTATCACTTTCTATGCAGTCTACATTACGCATCTATAATAGCCACAATGTCTATTATCACTTTCTATGCAGTCTACGTTACGCATCTATAATAGCCACAATGTACCTTATCACTTTCTATGCAGTCTACGTTACGCATCTATAATAACCACAATGTCTATTATCACTTTCTATGCAGTCTACATTACGCATTTATAATAGCCACAATGTCTATTATCACTTTCTATGCAGTCTACGTTACGCATCTATAATAGCCACAATGTCTATTATCACTTTCTATGCAGTCTACGTTACGCATCTATAATAGCCACAATGTCTATTATCACTTTCTATGCAGTTTACGTTACGCATCTATGATAGCCACAATGTCTATTACCAACTGTATGCAGTCTACGTTACGTATCTATAATAACCACAATGTCTATTATCACTTTCTATGCAGTCTACGTTACGCATCCATAATAGCCACAATGTCTATTATCACTTTCTATGCAGTCTACGTTACGCATCTATAATAGCCACAATGTATATTATCACTTTCTATGCAATCTATGTTACGCATCTATAATAGCCACAATGTATATTATCACTTTCTATGCAGTCTACGTTACGCATCTATAATAGCCACAATGTCTATTATCACTTTCTATGCAGTCTACATTACGCATCTATAATAGCCACAATGTCTATTATCACTTTCTATGCAGTCTACGTTACGCATCTATAATAGCCACAATGTACCTTATCACTTTCTATGCAGTCTACGTTACGCATCTATAATAGCCACAATGTCTATTATCACTTTCTATGCAGTCTACGTTACGCATCTATAATAGCCACAATGTCTATTATCACTTTCTATGCAGTCTACATTACGCATATATAATAGCCACAATGTCTATTATCACTTTCTATGCAGTCTACGTTACGCATCTATAATAGCCACAATGTCTATTACCAACTGTATGAAGTCTACGTTACGTATCTATAATAACCACAATGTCTATTATCACTTTCTATGCAGTCTACGTTACGCATCTATAATAGCCACAATGTCTATTATCACTTTCTATGCAGTCTACATTACGCATCTATAATAGCCACAATGTCTATTTTCACTTTTTATGCAGTCTACGTTACGCATCTATAATAGCCATAATGTATATTATCACTTTCTATGCAGTCTACGTTACGCATCTATAATATCCACAATGTCTATTATCACTTTCTATGCAGTCTACGTTACGCATCTATAATAGCCACAATGTCTATTATCACTTTCTATGCAGTTTACGTTACGCATCTATGATAGCCACAATGTCTATTATCACTTTCTATGCAGTCTACGTTACGCATCTATAATAGCCACAATGTCTATTATCACTTTCTATGCAGTTTACGTTACGCATCTATAATAAGCACAATGTCTATTATCACTTTCTATGCAGTCTATGTTTCGCATCTATAATGGCCACAATGTCTATTACCAACTGTATGTAGTCTACGTTACGCATCTGTGATAACCACAATGTCTATTATCACTTTCTATGCAGTCTACGTTACGTATCTATAATTACCACAATGTCTATTATCACTTTCTATGCAGTCTACGTTACGCATCTATAATAGCCACAATGTCTATTATCATTTTCTATGCAGTTTACGTTACGCATCTATAATAACCACAATGTCTATTATCACTTTCTATGCAGTCTACGTTACGCATCTATAATAGCCACAATGTCTATTATCACTTTCTATGCAGTCTACGTTACACATCTATAATAACCACAATGTCTATTATCACTTTCTATGCAGTTTACGTTACGCATCTATAATAGCCACAATGTCTATTATCACTTTCTATGCAGTCTACGTTACGCATCTATAATAGCCACAATGTCTATTACCAACTGTATGCAGTCTACGTTACGCATCTATAATAGCCACAATGTCTATTATCACTTTCTATGCAGTCTATGTTACGCATCTATAATGGCCACAATGTCTATGCAGCATATGTATTAGAAAAAATACTCACACACGTCACCATTGTCAGCAGACATACTGTGTATTTAGTGATAAATTGATATCGATTTTTGTATTTTTAATAATAAAAACACTTTCTATATTCATGTATTTGGTGCGTAGCATACCCTGCACCTGTATAAGTTTAGTAATCGAAAGGAAATATACACGGTGTCATTATCAATGGATGACGCATCATTGGACAGGTGTTAATTTCCCATCATCAATATATTCATTTTTATAGCTATTAATCTATTCATAGAGCCTCAATACAAAATGCCATCTAACATGTGTGCGACATTACGTGTAATTCCACTGTTAAGAAATAGAAATACAGTATAAAAATAATATTGAACAATAATTTTAGTTGCTACTTCTGGTTGAGTTATATTCCGGAAACAACGGTGTTCAAGATGAACAATATTATATTATATACACTTGTGTCGCGCATCCTCATTCAACGATTCAATTATACTATATCAGGAGCATGTGATAGGTGGTAAGTTCGTTAAAGAAGCAACAACTTGGACCGAATACATTTTAGATTTCCCGAGGAATGAAGGAAACCGGAAGTTATCCTAAATAAACCTGGTGATATTGTTGCGACCTTACGAAAGCAGCTGTGTACTGCACTGTCGCCGCCATTCATTCTATTATGTGCAGGTCAACTCGACGTGTTAATGGTTTGTGCATATAAGTAAATGACTTTAATAGTTTCAAAAACGTATAATTGTTGTTATTCTTTACACAACACAAGCCTATTAATGTTTATATTTAGTAATAAATAAATAAATATGTATGTGATGTGTTTATTTCATGGGGGTCACTTCGCTCCACTAGCAGCTCGTGTCCCTCGTTTGGGCATTGGATTTCATCTTTCCTTCATTTCAAGGTCGCGCGGCCTTATACAGGTTTTCCCCCTCCTTCTTGGGATCATGGACTCGTATTTAGTTTTTGAGATCTGGACCCCAACTCGCGTCCATATTTTTGGAGATCTGGACCCCAACCCGCGTCCATAGTTTTGGAGATCTGGACCCCGACCCGGTCCATAGTTTTGGAGATCTGGATCCCAACCCGCGTCCATAGTTTTGGAGATCTGGATCCCAACGCGCATCCATAGTTTTGGAGATCTGGACCCCAACCCGCGTCCATAGTTTTGGAGATCTGGATCCCAACCCGCGTCCATAGTTTTGGAGATCTGGATCCCAACTCGCGTCCATAGTTTTGACGATTTGGATCCCAACCCGCGTCCATAGTTTTGGAGATGTGGATCCCAACCCGCGTCCATAGTTTTGGAGATCTAGATCCCAACCCGCGTCCATAGTTTTGGAAATCTGGATCCCAACCCGCTTCCATAGTTTTAGAGATCTGGATCCCAACCCGCGTCCATAGTTTTGGAGATCTGAATCCCAACCTGCGTCCATAGTTTTGAAGATCTGGATCCCAACCCGCGTTCATAGTTTTGGAGATCTGGACCCCAACCCGCGTCCATAGTTTTGGAGGTCTGGATCCCAACCCGCGTCCATAGTTTTGGAGATCTGAATCCCAACCCGCGTCCATAGTTTTGGAGATCTGGACCCCAACCTGCGTCCATAGTTTTGGAGATCTGGACCCCCAACCCGGTCCATAGTTTTGGGGATCTGGACCCGAACCCGAGTCCATAGTTTAGGACATCTGGACCCCAACCCGAGTCCATAGTTTAGGAGATCTGGACCCCCAACCCGAGTCCATAGTTTAGGAGATTTGGACCACAACCCGCGTCCATAGTTTTGGCGATCTGGACCCCAACTCACGTCCATAGTTTTGGCGATCTGGACCCCAACCCGCGTCCATAGTTTTGGAGATCTGGACCCCAACCCGCGTCCATAGTTTTGGAGATCTGGACCCAACCTGAGTCCATAGTTTTGGAGATCTGGACCCCGACCCGGTCCATAGTTTTGGAGATCTGAACCCCAACCCGCGTCCATTGTTTTGGAGATCTGGATCTCAACCTGCGTCCATAGTTTTTCACTTGTAAGTAATTTAATGTGCAACGTCGGTATATAATAATAATAATAATAATAATAATAATAATAATAATAATAATAATAATAATAATAATAATAATAATAATAATAATAATAATAATAATAATAACTTTATTACTCTACTATGCCATCAGAGGGCGCAGTATGGTAAATAAAATACAAATCATAAGAAAAAAAATAGAGTAACTAAACTATAAGATAAAATTAAAAATAAAAGATGGTAAAAGCTTAATAGGAAAAACAAATTAATGATAGTTACAGGATTCTCCCAATGTAGAGGTGATAGCTATCATATACCTGATTTCTGTTTTGCCCTTTTTAGAAACTTTGCCAGGGGTATGAAGCACGTCATTATTTTAATGAAATTGTCTGTTTTATTTAGTTTATTTTTAATTCCTATTTCTTGAAAAAGCTTCCCTCTTTCTTTATCGAGAAATTCACAATCTAGGATAAAATGTTGTTCGTCCTCAATTGAATTTGTATGACATTTTTCACAAAATCGCTCATCCGCAGGAATTTTTGGTCGTTGTTGTTTGCCTCTTTCAATTTCTAAATTATGATCACTAAGCCTAAATTTACTTACAATTCTCCGACGGCTGAAGTTTGTTATTTCGGTCAGGTAAGTTTCTATTTTCAAAAACGATTTAAACAATTTATATGTTCTCATTTTATTGCCATCTTTACCATTTTTACTGTGAGGAGAATTTAAGCTTTCTTTCCATAATTTTTCATAATCTTTTGTGAGTTTTATTTTAACAACATTTGAGATTTGATCAATGTTATTCACCTTATGGTTTAATTTTGTTTCAAAGTCATTGTGGCCCATTATATTTTTAATATGTTTTATCCAGCTAGAATTATTCTTAACTGCTTCATCGAGAGCACATTTAAGTATTTGGTTATCAGGTAGGGTATTTAGCCTGAACCAATATTAATGTTGACGCCTTTATTCTTATTGGCGTTCTGCCAAGTTCTCCTTTAATACCGATTATTGATGTAGTTTTACTTACACCAAGTATGAAACGATAAAATTGATTACAGGTGTGTTCAAGATCATTGTCATCTTTTAATAAATCACAAGCCCAGATTTCTGCCCCGTACATTAACATTGGTGAAATTAGTTGGTCAAATAACTTTAAACACAGTGAAGGGGACACCATTTGGTGATTTAATATGGTTGGTCATATAGAGAATAAAGCTTTCATTGCTCTGTTTTTTAACATTAATAAATTTGATTTAAATTTTCCATTTGGTGTGAATATAGTGCCTAAATATCAGAATTCACCCACTGGTATAAGTAATATTTTGGTTATTAATTGAGAAATTTTGATTTTTTTGGATTCTGTTGCCAGTATTAAAAACCATCACTTTCGATGGCCGTTACACTAATGACACAAGAAATGTTTTATTAAAAATAACTCAGAGAAAAAACATCAATAGTTGCAGCCATTGAGGCTTTAAATTTGAATTTGTGAAAAATTTTACAGTAAGGGAATCAGCCTTTATAAAGAAAAATAATGAACTACCCTTTTTGAAAAAAAACAAACACATTAATATTCACTCGTTACAATAATAGTTGCATTTATGAATCGCGTTGAAATATTGCAAAGAAATTATGTCTTGAGAATTTTATCTAAGTGACATTGAACGTCTGATTTGGTAGCGTATACTAGTATACTGGACATGTCATTGTACGAGTTTGTCAAACAAATAAATAATGCATAATTATTAATCGGTCAAGAACTATCTTTATGAACATTGACACTGACAATGTATTTGTTTTGTTAATAAAGTATAGAAAACGTTTACCGGTACTTTTAGTTTGATCTCACAAATAACACAGTTATTTATGACGAGGCGAGTGAAACCTTTTCGGTACTTGTTCAATGTACAACCCTAGCAAATGGTTAACAGGATAGCATACATTTATTCATGTATTGTTTAGTCAATCTGACAGTATCATGAGCACAGGTCATTTTGACATCGAAATAGACACAATCAACACGTTGGGTCTATCGTCCCCTGCTTTTAACGAACTTTCATTTCTCTGCTTCAAATCCGAGTGATATTAATCATTTCATATCACACGAAAAGTGTCACTCCTCCCCAAACACCTACGTTAAAAGAATATTCATGGTATAAAAATATTTATGACACAAATTTGAATATATATTAGAGTACTCTGGGATGTAATTTAATATCATGATTAAAATTAGACTTTGTAAACGGCAGGATTTAGAATTGCCATATAGATTACAAAAATGTTAACAAGGTTTGAAAATTTTACACTGGTTTAAATGGTGAGATTATATTTCATACCACAATAACATTGGATGGATGGAAAACATTGCAAGTCCCTCTGTGTGCATGGAGGAGGTCAGACTACAACACATCACAAATTCAAATTACTGTTTATCCCATAAAACAAAACCCAGCTCGAATTTTGTAAATGAGTTTTAAGACATCATAGAGCCCTGTCTCATTTGCATAACTTGTCGCCGATTACCAGGGTTTCCAGCGCCATGGTTTGAGTGATTGGTAGAATATTTCACTTTGTTTCGCCATTTAATAATTAGCGTCAAGCATAATATGAGTAAGTGACATCATCCCACCATATACCGTTGTAACTAACACAGTGTTTCCGGGTATCGTCACATGTTCAAATTTTAAGGTGGCTTAATACAGTTTTCCAAAAGTCATTGGAATTATTTTAATTTTATTATTATTATTATTATTATTATTATTATTATACAATATTAAAAGTGGTATTTCAAATTCAAAATCACGATTGAGAATGAGTTGAATGTCATTATTAACAGAACTTCCTCCTTACAAAAACTTTTTAATCTGGTCTTTAAGTTTGAAACTTTTCCTTCCGTTTGGGCCTCTAGTACTATTACACCTATATTTAAACCTGGTGATCCTAATAACCCATCAAATTATCGCGGTATCTCTGTGGGGAGTTGTCTTGGCAAACTTTTCTGTCAAATTATTGCAGACAGAATATCTAACTACAGCTATGGTTATGATATTATTCATGAAAATCAAATTGGATTTAAATCTCGGACAGCAGATCACATCTTTATTTTGACTTCCCTCATTCACAAGTACACTAAGAGTTTTGTTGATTTCAAAAAAGCTTTTGATTCTGTTCCCTTTGATCTTTTATTTGAAAAATTGCATAAATATGGAATCACTGATAACATTCTACACCTCCTCACTAGTCTTTACAATAAGTGTACTGCATCTGTGAAACTTATTTTGAATATTTTTTGAATGCAAGACAGGTGTACGCCAAGGATGCCCTATGAGCCCAATTTTGTTTAACTTATATGTTAATGATATACTTGGAACCATTGAAAATAATGCTAAATCTTTGTCAGTACCTGAGGTAGAAAAAAGATTCATTAATGTATGCGGATGATCTTGTCATTCTAGCATTGAATGAAAATTCACTACAGCAGCAACTTAATGTACTGGCAGAAATCGCTTTTAAAAATAAATTGGAAATAAACATATCTAAAACCAAAATTTTAATTTTTTCCCAAACTTCAAAAAAACTACTGCATAATCCTTTTGTTTTTCAAGGTAATACAAATGAGGAGGTTACCTCATACACATACTTAGATTTAATCTTCTCTAATAATGGATCCTTCAAGTTAGGTAAAAATAATCTTTTAGGGAAATCAAGGAAAGCCTAATTTTGACTTCAATTATTTAACCAAAATTTCTTCAATAGTCTTTGATTCTTATATTCAACCTATTCTTTCATCTTCATCTGAAATTTGGGGGAGGGGGCTTTTGAGAATTATAACATGAACAATATTGACAAAATCAAGTATGACATTTTGCACTTAAAATACTGTAAAAATACTTATTAAGGAGTTAAAATTAGATTATCTAATATTGCTATGAGGATGGAACTCGGTCGTTTACCAATTATTCATAAAATTTACTTGAATGTCTTTAAATATTGGTTTGTTTAATCTCCTCTGCTCAAGACTCTATTCTTTACAAAATTTATAAAAACTCTGAGCATTTTTCAACTTAAAAGGGATTAAAAGCTGGGCACACAATATTAAACTTTTGTTGCATAAACTAGGACTCAGCAGTTTCTGGTCTAAAATTCCGACTGATATTACTAATGGCACTTTCAATGAGAATAACTATCTGAACATAATTAAATATAGACTGAAAGACCAGTACTTGCAGCTCTGCAGTTCCCATTTGAAAAACAAGAGCAAACTAAAGATTTATAGAAATATTTGTAATTACAACTGTAAACCTAGTGAATATCTTAATGCTATTGAAAACCCATCCCACAGGGCAATTCTTACTAAACTGCGCAATGAGGCATAATCCTTCTATCCCCCTGTAAGTTTTCATACATATATTTTGTACAAATATCATTTCGTCACTGAGAGTACCAAACTCAACCCGACAAGGGATAAATTCTTCAACACAATTGTCTCCTTTTATCCCACATTTAGTATGTTGAACAACACCCACATTCTACTTTATCATGGATCCTCCATCTGATATTGCTCACCGGGTTAGATCATACCTTTATCAAATGTACTATCTTAGAGAATACTTTGTTGCTGTGCAATTGTCTGAATGTTTTTTTGTTTGTTTTACCTCTCCCTCCAGAAATGGAAAGTTGTGGTAAATAAAGTTATTAATTGACGATACATGTTTTCATATTTGCCTACTCGCACTGTGTACTCTGTTCACCACGTGAGAAATTGACAACTGTTAACACCATGTAGTATACAATCAGTCAGATGATGGGCTCGAGTAATGGCAAATTGGTAGATGTATTGCCTGCAAATCTATTCGCTTTACACCACACACAATTTTAGTATTTAACATCAATGATAAATATCTATAATTAGAATTACAGCAACGCCAGCAACATCTCAAATTTCGGACACACCATGCGATAAAGGTAGAAAGAAAATGTTAACTCATAAAAGCTGCTAAACTATGAAGTAGAATGAGTAAATAAAACCGAATAAATGGCATGGTAACTCAAAGTAAACATACCCTACTGCATGTGTAACTCAAACAACGCTCGTATTCGACACCTAATCCCCCAACAACTGGGTACCCCGGTCTGGGCACGAAAATAAGATACTCCATAAACGAGCTCATTATCGTAGCATATCCGAAATAAGTATTGAAATACTGTAAAATTCAATAAAACCATTACTTGCAGGTTAAAAAGCAGTGAATTATACGTTTGCTGTTATTTACCGTAAAATAAAGTTAGAAATCTTGCTATAATAAAGCGTCTACTCACAATGTTGTTTCTTGCTCATCAGTATATACTTGCTATGTATGCTATGTATATAAAATGCTATAATCACGTGTCATATTATGCAAATTTGTCTTGGTCCAACCAACCGTAAACACGTTTAAATTACTATTGAATGAAAATGGATTAAAATTTAATGTATTCATTAAACGGGTATGCATATACATTGTACATGAATAATTGATTCAGTTTATGAAATTAAACAGCATAGTGGGTATACAGAATAACGAGTCACAATTGTCATGTTAGATGCATTCCGATTCTATGCGCAGATTTTTTGTTTGTTAAGGTAATTTAATATATCATGTTGCAAGGATGAAGAAAATTAATTAAAAAAATTTGCCCACCATACTCAGTTTGATGAAAATACAACAAAAATACCTCATTTTGTCTATTTTAGAAGAATACATCTCTGATTTTGCTCAGTGACATGTAGTGAAAAAAGAATACAAGTTACTATTTGACGTATTTGAAATTGACACAACTTTAAGTGGAATTTTAATGACTGCTAAAATGGCATTTATTCATATTATTTAGACAGTTTACTCAAAAAAGCAGATTCACAATGAACCGAAAAATGTTTCAATACCAGAGGCGGCGACACGAAATGTTGCAGGGAAGGGTCGAAATCTGCTCAAATCTTGCCTCTCTTAAATGCTATTTCAGCTCGATTTTTTTTGGGGGGGGGCGTATTTTGACTCGAAATATTATCACTGCTATATGCCTTAAAGTACCAAATAATTTCAGAATGTACAAAAAAGCAAATCGTGGCATTTCATACCCAAGAAGTCTTGGGGGGGGGGGGAGATCAGCTTGATACATGATAAATGTGTTTTTCCCCTAGCTTGCTCCAATCTGTTTCCACTTGTATCCTTTCCAGCCCTGCAGAGTCATATATAATCAATAATTGCGCTATTGACTAAAAATTCATCCATCTAAAACGATATCAACATTTGTTTTTAACTGATTAATACTGCCTTAAATGTCCATGTTATTTATTGCATTTTCCATGCCTGCTTGAAAGTGTGTACATATCTAGGATTAGTTACACTTCTAATCAAACATAATCTAACAATTTGAACTTTACTAAATGGTCTTCTAAAAAGACTGTAAAAAGGAAAACACTAGTAATTTCACGTAAGACCAGTGAATAATATTATTGAACTAATCGCTAAATCATTTGGACTGCATAAAATACAATCAAAGTTTTCTACTTTTGTTGACAGAAATTAACATTAACTTCACTGAGCAGTATAGCTGAGCATTCGTGATCTGCTCGCGATCCTGAATTAAGGTAACTGTGAATACCAAGTACAATTCTAAACCTCTAGAAACTTCTTGTATTTTTTTGATTCTTTGAATGTAATATTTCACTGTCAATTCAATTGTTAACCATTTCTCAGTTACTGCAGTAATGGAGGCTATATTGTCATGAACCATCATACCTGATATTAATGGGTATACACAATGGATATGTTTTAATCCATACCACCAGATGACACAACCAATAACACTGACAGAAGTACAATATGACTGACACTGAACAAATAAATAATTTGGGTTCATAGATTTTATGAATCACAGTTGAGAAGACTTTTTTACGAAGCGTATGGAGTAACTTGTTGTTTCTGGCACCATCTCAGAGATGTACATCTTCAGGAATATTAGTACCACCACTGGATTACGTTTTTCACTAGGTTTATCGGTTACTATGTGGACTTCCTAATTACCCGATTACCCTCTCAGCACATGTGACATTCAGTCATATATATATATATATATATATATATATATATATATATATATATATATATATATATATATATATATATATATATATATATATATATATATATATATATATATATATATAGTCTAGATGTGGGAATCGTTTATTCCAAAACAAAAGTGCTCAATACAAAGTATATGTAGAGCGGGTGAATACGGTGATAGAGGAAATAATACACAACTACATGGATATTGAAACTCGACAGCACTGTTTCGTAAGGTACAGGTACCTCACTCATCAGGAGCTTTATGTTTAATAATTCAGTGCACCAACGAGCAAACATTATAAACTTCGCAAATTAACATATTAATTAAAAAATTAATTAAAAATAAAAATGTACAGGTTTAAGTGTTAGATAATAAGGCTTTTGATCTGTGTCGGCATGATGATACGAGTTCATTTCTTTTGTTTAGTGTGGAGTGGTGAGGTCTAAAAATTATGATAAATTTTTCCTTCAAACATAGAATGCTAGAGAATTTTCCATGTTATTCTGTGCTCAATATTTTTTTCTTTGAGTGACCAAACATGTTTACTTAGTTCTGTCGCATTTCAAGAGGCCTGATTATGAAATGAGGCAGTGTAAGTGGTTTCTGTACCTTGTTTTGAATTTATTTCCAGTGAGCCCTACGTACGTTTTGCTAGTTTGTTTGTCTAATTGCGTAACTTCCGCTTGGTATATGAATTCAAAACAAGGTACAGAAACCACACTGCCAGTGAATTATTAAACGCAAAGCTCCTGATGAGTGAGGTACTTGTACCTTACGAAACAGTGCTGTAGAGTTTCAATATTCATGTAGTTGTGTATTAATTCTTCTATATATATATATATATATATATATATATATATAACTGTTCTATTTTTATAGAAGAACCTTCCCAAATAAAAGAAATTCTAAAATTTAAAAATATAAGAGGTAGTCACTAAACCATGTACTTTCACACTCAAGCAAGAGAATAAACATGTTGGTGAACTAGCCTTGCACTGTGAGTATTTTATTGTTTGAAGTCTGTTAAATACCATTTTTTTTCACAAATAAAAAAAAAAAAAAAAAAAAAGAACTGCAGACCTGACTTCTTTATATCTTTGAGTGGGCCAGCCAAGTTTCCACATACAAAAATACACATAATATTTCTATTTAATTTAATTTATTTTATTTATAATATTTTCACTGAATTCTTTAGAATAAATTTACCATTTACAAATTAATGTGTTGGACACTATATAATCTTAATATTTTACAATCCATATCCTTATATTTGATTCTGTTTCTGCAAACTGTGAAACTAGGCTGTGAAGAAATGGTAAATTGGTGCAAAGTGTGAAAAGAGCATACAAAGTGGTGAGAAATTGGTGCAAGTGTGAAACTAGAGTGCAAAGTAATGGAAAATGCGAATTTAAGGTGTAAAGTAGTTGAAAAGAGGTGCAAAGCGTGAACTAGAGTGGAATAAAGTGGAAAAGTGGTGCAAAGTGTAAAACAAGAGTGCAAAGTCGTGGAAAAGCGGTGTGAAGTGTGAAAATAGAGTGCAAAGTCTTGGAAACGTGGTGAAAAGTGTGAAACTAGAGAGCAAAGTAGTGGAAAGTGGAGCATATTGCGAATCTAAGGTGTAAAGTAGTGGGAAAGTGGTGCAAATTGTGAATCAAATGTGCAAAGTAGTGAAAAAGTCGTGCAAAATGTAAAACTAGACTGTGAAGAAGTGGTAAATTGGTGCAAAGTGTGAAAAAAGCGTATAAAGTATTGGAAAACTCGTGCAATGTTTGAAAATGCCAAGTAGTGGGAAAGTAGTGCAAAGTTTGAACTAGAGTGCAAAATAGTAGGAAAGTAATGCAAAGTGTGAAACAAGCGTACAGAAGTGGAAAAGTGGTGCAAAGTGTAAATCAGAAGAGCAAAGTAGTGGGAAAGTGGTGCAAAAAGTGAAACTAGACTGCAAAGAAGTGGGACAGTTGTGAAAAATTTGAATCAAAGGTGCAAAGTAGTGAAAGTGCATCGTGTGAAACTGAGTGCGTAGTCGTGGAAGGGTGGTGCAAATTGGAAATCTAAGGTGTAAAGTAGTGGAAAAGTGGTGCATGTGTGAAAATAGAGTGCCAAGTAGTGGGAAAGTAGTGCAAAGTTTGAAACTAGAGTGCAAAATAGTAGGAAAATGGTGCAAAGTGTGAAATAAGCGTACACAATTGGAAAAGTGGTGCAAAGTGTAAATTAGATGAGAAAAGTAGTGGGAAAGTGGTACTAAAAGTGAAACTAGACTGCAAAGAAGTGCAAACTGTGAAACTAGACTGTGAAGAAGTGGTAAATTGGTGCAAAGTATGAAAAGAGTGTATAAAGTATTGGAAAAGTCGTGCAATGTTTGAAAATGCCAAGTAGAGGGAAAGTAGTGCAAAGTTTGAAATTAGAGTGCAAAATAGTAGGAAAGTGGTGCAAAGTGTGAAACAAGCGTACACAAATGGAAAAGTGGTGCAAAGTGTAAATCAGACGAGCAAAGTCGTGGGAAAGTGGTGCAAAAAGTGAAACTGGACTGCAAAGAAGTGGGACAGTGGTACAAAAAGTGAAACTAGGCTGCAAAGAAGTGGGACAGTGGTGAAAGGTTTGAATCTAAGGTGCAAAGTAGTGGAAGATGGTGCAAACTGCCAATCTAAGGTGTAAAGTAGTGGAAAAAATGGTGCAAAATGTAAAACTAGACTGTGAAGAAGTGGTAAATTGGTGCAAAGTGTGAAAAGAGCGTATAAAGTATTGGAAAAGTCGTGCAATGTTTGAAAATGCCAAGTAGTGGGAAAGTAGTGCAAAGTTTGAAATTAGAGTGCAAAATAGTAGGAAAATGGTGCAAAGTGTGAAGCAAGCGTACACAATTGGAAAAGTGGTGCAAAGTGTAAATCAGACGAGCAAAGTAGTGGGAAAGTGGTACTAAAAGTGAAACTAGACTGCAAAGAAGTGCAAACTGTGAAACTAGGCTGTGAAGAAATGGTAAATTGGTGCAAAGTGTGAAAAGAATGTATAAAGTATTGGAAAAGTCGTGCAATGTTTGAAATTAAAGTGCAAAATAGTAGGAAAGTGGTGCAAAGTGTGAAACAATCGTACACAAGTGGAAAGCCAAGTGGACAAGCAAAGTCGTGGGAAAGTGGTGCAAAAAGTGAAACTAGAGTGAAAGCGGTACAACGTGTGAAACAAGCGAGCAAAGTCGTGGAAAAGTGGTGTGAAGTGTGAAAACAGAGTGCAAAGTTATAGAAATGTGGTGAAAAGTGTGAAACTAGAGAGCAAAGTAGTGGAAAGTGGAGAATTTTGCAAATCTAAGGTGTAAAGCAGTGGGAAAGTGGTGCAAAATGTGAAAAGAGTGTGCAAAGTATTGAAAAAGTGGTGCAAATTGCAAATCCAAGCTGTAAAGCAGTGGGAAAGTGGTGCAAAATGTGAAAAGAGTGTCCAAAGTATTGGAAAAGTGGTGCAAATTGCAAATCCAAGGTGTAAAAGTAGTGAAAAAGAGGTGCAAAATGTAAAACAAGACGGCAAATTAGTGGGAAAGTGGTGCGAAGTGCAAATCTTTGGTGCACAATTGTGGAAAAATAATTCTAAGGTATAAAGTAAGAGGTAAAGTGGTGGAAATTGCGAATCTAAGGTGTAAAGTAGTTGGAAAGTGTGGCTAAATGTGAAACTAGATTGGAATGCAGTCGTTAATTGGTGCAAAGTGTGACACTAGAGTGCGAAGTGGTGGGAAAGTGGTGCAAAGTGTGAAACTAGAGTGGAATGCAGTCGTTAAGTGGTGCAAAGTGTGAATCTAGAGTGCAAAATGGTAGAAAAGTGGAATGTAGTCGTTAAGTGGTGCAAAGTGTGAAACTAGACTGCAGAGTAATGGGAAAGTGGTGTGAAGTGTGAAACAAGCGTACACAAGAGGAAAATTTGTGAAAAGTGTGAAAACTGCGAAGTGGTGGGAAAGTGGTGCAAAGTTTGAAACGAGCGTACACAAGAGGAAAATTTGTGCAAAGTGTGAAACTAGAGTGAAATGCAATCGTTAAGTGGTGCAAAGTGTGAAACTAGAGTGGAATGTAGTCGTTAAGTAGTGCAAAGTGTGAAACTAGAGTGGAATGCAGTCGTTAAGTGGTGAAAAGTGTGACACTAGAGTGGAATGCAGTCGTTAAGTGGTGCAAAGTGTGAAACTAGAGTGGAATGCAGTCGTTAAGTGGTGCAAAGTGTGACACTAGAGTGGAATGTAGTCGTTAAGTGGTGAAAAGTGTGACACTAGAGTGGAATGCAGTCGTTAAGTGGTGCAAAGTGTGAAACTAGAGTGGAATGCAGTCGTTAAGTGGTGCAAAGTGTGACACTAGAGTGGAATGTAGTCGTTAAGTGGTGCAAAGTGTGAAACTAGAGTGGAATGCAGTCGTTAAGTGGTGCAAAGTGTGAAACTAGAGTGGTATGCAGTCGTTAAGTGGTGCAAAGTGTGAAACTAGAGTGTAATTTAGCCGTTAAGTGGTGCAAAGTGTGAAACTAGAGTGGAATGCAGTCGTTAAGTGGTGCAAAGTGTGACACTAGAGTGGAATGCAGTCGTTAAGTGGTGCAAAGTGTGAAACTAGAGTGGAATACAGTCGTTAAGTGATGCAAAGTGTGAACCTAGAGTGGAATGCAGTCGTTAAGTGGTGCAAAGTATGAAACTAGAGTGGAATGTAGTCGTTAAGTGGTGCAAAGTGTGAAACTAGAGTGGAATGCAGTCGTTAAGTGGTGCAAAGTGTGACACTAGAGTGGAATGCAGTCGTTAAGTGGTGCAACGTGTGAACCTAGAGTGGAATGTAGTCGTTAATTGGTGCAAAGTGTGAAACTAGAGTGGAATGCAGTCGTTAAGTGGTGCAAAGTGTGACACTAGAGTGGAATGCAGTCGTTAAGTGGTGGAAAGTGTGAAACTAGAGTGGAATGCAGTCGTTAAGTGGTGCAAAGTGTGACACTAGAGTGGAATGCAGTCGTTAAGTGGTGCAAAGTGTGAACCTAGAGTGGAATGCAGTCGTTAAGTGGTGCAAAGTGTGAAACTAGAGTGGAATGTAGTCGTTAAGTGGTGCAAAGTGTGAAACTAGAGTGGAATGCAGTCGTTAAGTGGTGCAAAGATTGAAACTAGAGTGGAATGCAGTCGTTAAGTGGTACAAAGTGTGAAACTAGAGTGTAATTTAGCCGTTAAGTGGTGCAAAGTGTGAGACTAGAGTGGAATGCAGTCGTTAAGTGGTGCAAAGTGTGACACTAGAGTGGAATGCAGTCGTTAAGTGGTGCAAAGTGTGAACCTAGAGTGGAATGCAGTCGTTAAGTGGTGCAAAGTATGAAACTAGAGTGGAATGTAGTCGTTAAGTGGTGCAAAGTGTGAAACTAGAGTGGAATGCAGTCGTTAAGTGGTGCAAAGTGTGACACTAGAGCGGAACGCAGTCGTTAAGTGGTGCAACGTGTGAACCTAGAGTGGAATGTAGTCGTTAATTGGTGCAAAGTGTGAAACTAGAGAGGAATGCAGTCGTTAAGTGGTGCAAAGTGTGACACTAGAGTGGAATGCAGTCGTTTAAGTGGTTGCAAAGTGTGAAACTAGAGTGGAATGCAGTCGTTAAGTGGTGCAAAGTGTGACACTAGAGTGGAATGCAGTCGTTAAGTGGTGCAAAATGTGAAACTAGAGTGGAATGTAGTCGTTAAGTGGTGCAAAGTGTAAAACTAGAGTGGAATGCAGTCGTTAAGTGGTGCAAAGTGTGAATCTAGAGTGGAATGCAGTCGTTAAGTGGTGCAAAGTGTGAAACTAGAGTGGAATGTAGTGGTTAAGTGGTGCAAAGTGTGACACTAGAGTGGAATGTAGTCGTTAATTGGTGCAAAGTGTGAAACTAGAGTGGAATGTAGTCGTTAATTGGTGCAAAGTGTGAAACTAGAGTGAAAGTGGTGGGAAAATTTGTGCAAAGTGTGAAACTAGAGTGGAATGCAATCGTTAAGTGGTGCAAAGCGTGACACTAGAGTGGAATGTAGTCGTTAATTGGTGCAAAGTGTGACACTAGAGTGGAATGTAATCGTTAATTGGTGCAAAGTGTGAATCTTGAGTGGAATGCAGTCGTTAATTGGTGCAAAGTGTGAAACTAGAGTGGAATGCAGTCGTTAATTGGTGCAAAGTGTGAAACTAGAGTGGAATGCAGTCGTTAAGTGGTGCAAAGTGTGAAACTAGAGTGGAATGCAGTCGTTAAGTGGTGCAAAGTGTGAAACTAGAGTGGAATGTAGTCATTAAGTGGTGCAAAGTGTGAAACTAGAGTGGAATGCAGTCGTTAATTGGTGCAAAGTGTGAAACTAGAGTGAAATGCAGTCGTTAAGTGGTGCAAAGTGTGACACTAGAGTGGAATGCAGTCGTAAAGTGGTGCAAAGTGTGAAACTAGAGTGGAATGCAGTCGTTAAGTGGTGCAATGTGTGAAAGTAGAGTGGTATGTAGTCGTTAAGTGGTGCAAAGAGTGAAACTAGAGTGGAATGTAGTCGTTAAGTGGTGCAAAGAGTGACACTATAGTGGAATGTAGTCGTTAACTGGTGCAAAGTGTGAATCTTGAGTGGAATGCAGTCGTTAATTGGTGCAAAGTGTGAATCTAGAGTGGAATGCAGTCGTTAAGTGGTGCAAAGTGTGACACAGAGTGAAATGTAGTCGTTAAGTGGTGCAAAGTGTGAATCTAGAATGGAATGTAGTCGTTAAGTGGTGCAAAATGTGAAACTAGAGTGGAATACAGTCGTTATTTGGTGCAAAGTGTGAAACTAAAGTGGAATGCAGTCGTTAAGTGGTACAAAGTGTGAAACTAGAGTGGAATGCAGTCATTAAGTGGTGCAAAGTGTGAAACTAGAGTGGAATGTAGTCGTTAAGTAGTGCAAAGTGTGAAACTAGAGTGGAATGCAGCCGTTAAGTGGTGAAAAGTGTGACACTAGAGTGGAATGCAGTCGTTAAGTGGTGCAAAGTGTGAAACTAGAGTGGAATACAGTCGTTAAGTGGTGCAAAGTGTGACACTAGAGTGGAATGTAGTCGTTAAGTGGTGCAAAGTGTGAAACTAGAGTGGAATGCAGTCGTTAAGTGGTGCAAAGTGTGAAACTAGAGTGGTATGCAGTCGTTAAGTGGTGCAAAGTGTGAAACTAGAGTGTAATTTAGCCGTTAAGTGGTGCAAAGTGTGAAACTAGAGTGGAATGCAGTCGTTAAGTGGTGCAAAGTGTGACACTAGAGTGGAATGCAGTCGTTAAGTGGTGCAAAGTGTGAAACTAGAGTGGAATACAGTCGTTAAGTGATGCAAAGTGTGAACCTAGAGTGGAATGCAGTCGTTAAGTGGTGCAAAGTATGAAACTAGAGTGGAATGTAGTCGTTAAGTGGTGCAAAGTGTGAAACTAGAGTGGAATGCAGTCGTTAAGTGGTGCAAAGTGTGACACTAGAGTGGAATGCAGTCGTTAAGTGGTGCAACGTGTGAACCTAGAGTGGAATGTAGTCGTTAATTGGTGCAAAGTGTGAAACTAGAGTGGAATGCAGTCGTTAAGTGGTGCAAAGTGTGACACTAGCGTGGAATGCAGTCGTTAAGTGGTGCAAAGTGTGAAACTAGAGTGGAATGCAGTCGTTAAGTGGTGCAAAGTGTGACACTAGAGTGGAATGCAGTCGTTAAGTGGTGCAAAGTGTGAACCTAGAGTGGAATGCAGTCGTTAAGTGGTGCAAAGTGTGAAACTAGAGTGGAATGTAGTCGTTAAGTGGTGCAAAGTGTGAAACTAGAGTGGAATGCAGTCGTTAAGTGGTGCAAAGATTGAAACTAGAGTGGAATGCAGTCGTTAAGTGGTACAAAGTGTGAAACTAGAGTGTAATTTAGCCGTTAAGTGGTGCAAAGTGTGAGACTAGAGTGGAATGCAGTCGTTAAGTGGTGCAAAGTGTGACACTAGAGTGGAATGCAGTCGTTAAATGGTGCAAAGTGTGACACTAGAGTGGAATGCAGTCGTTAAGTGGTGCAAAGTATGAAACTAGAGTGGAATGTAGTCGTTAAGTGGTGCAAAGTGTGAAACTAGAGTGGAATGCAGTCGTTAAGTGATGCAAAGTGTGACACTAGAGCGGAACGCAGTCGTTAAGTGGTGCAACGTGTGAACCTAGAGTGGAATGTAGTCGTTAATTGGTGCAAAGTGTGAAACTAGAGAGGAATGCAGTCGTTAAGTGGTGCAAAGTGTGACACTAGAGTGGAATGCAGTCGTTTAAGTGGTTGCAAAGTGTGAAACTAGAGTGGAATGCAGTCGTTAAGTGGTGCAAAGTGTGACACTAGAGTGGAATGCAGTCGTTAAGTGGTGCAAAATGTGAAACTAGAGTGGAATGTAGTCGTTAAGTGGTGCAAAGTGTAAAACTAGAGTGGAATGCAGTCGTTAAGTGGTGCAAAGTGTGAATCTAGAGTGGAATGCAGTCGTTAAGTGGTGCAAAGTGTGAAACTAGAGTGGAATGTAGTGGTTAAGTGGTGCAAAGTGTGACACTAGAGTGGAATGTAGTCGTTAATTGGTGCAAAGTGTGAAACTAGAGTGGAATGTAGTCGTTAATTGGTGCAAAGTGTGAAACTAGAGTGAAAGTGGTGGGAAAATTTGTGCAAAGTGTGAAACTAGAGTGGAATGCAATCGTTAAGTGGTGCAAAGCGTGACACTAGAGTGGAATGTAATTGTTAATTGGTGCAAAGTGTGAATCTTGAGTGGAATGCAGTCGTTAATTGGTGCAAAGTGTGACACTAGAGTGGAATGTAATTGTTAATTGGTGCAAAGTGTGAATCTTGAGTGGAATGCAGTCGTTAATTGGTGCAAAGTGTGAAACTAGAGTGGAATGCAGTCGTTAATTGGTGCAAAGTGTGAAACTAGAGTGGAATGCAGTCGTTAAGTGGTGCAAAGTGTGAAACGAGACTGCAGAGTAATGGGAAAGTGGTGTGAAGTGTGAAACAAGCGTACTCAAGAGGAAAATTTGTGAAAAGTGTGAAACTAGAGTGAAATGCAATCGTTAAGTGGTGCAAAGTGTGAAACTAGAGTGGAATGTAGTCGTTAAGTAGTGCAAAGTGTGAGACTAGAGTGGAATGCAGTCGTTAAGTGGTGCAAAGTGTGACACTAGAGTGGAATGTAGTCGTTAAGTAGTGCAAAGTGTGAGACTAGAGTGGAATGCAGTCGTTAAGTGGTGCAAAGTGTGACACTAGAGTGGAATGCAGTCGTTAAGTGGTGCAAAGTGTGAACCTAGAGTGGAATGCAGTCGTTAAGTGGTGCAAAGTATGAAACTAGAGTGGAATGTAGTCGTTAAGTGGTGCAAAGTGTGAAACTAGAGTGGAATGCAGTCGTTAAGTGGTGCAAAGTGTGACACTAGAGTGGAATGCAGTCGTTAAGTGGTGCAAAGTATGAAACTAGAGTGGAATGTAGTCGTTAAGTGGTGCAAAGTGTGAAACTAGAGTGGAATGCAGTCGTTAAGTGATGCAAAGTGTGACACTAGAGCGGAACGCAGTCGTTAAGTGGTGCAACGTGTGAACCTAGAGTGGAATGTAGTCGTTAATTGGTGCAAAGTGTGAAACTAGAGAGGAATGCAGTCGTTAAGTGGTGCAAAGTGTGACACTAGAGTGGAATGCAGTCGTTTAAGTGGTTGCAAAGTGTGAAACTAGAGTGGAATGCAGTCGTTAAGTGGTGCAAAGTGTGACACTAGAGTGGAATGCAGTCGTTAAGTGGTGCAAAATGTGAAACTAGAGTGGAATGTAGTCGTTAAGTGGTGCAAAGTGTAAAACTAGAGTGGAATGCAGTCGTTAAGTGGTGCAAAGTGTGAATCTAGAGTGGAATGCAGTCGTTAAGTGGTGCAAAGTGTGAAACTAGAGTGGAATGTAGTGGTTAAGTGGTGCAAAGTGTGACACTAGAGTGGAATGTAGTCGTTAATTGGTGCAAAGTGTGAAACTAGAGTGGAATGTAGTCGTTAATTGGTGCAAAGTGTGAAACTAGAGTGAAAGTGGTGGGAAAATTTGTGCAAAGTGTGAAACTAGAGTGGAATGCAATCGTTAAGTGGTGCAAAGCGTGACACTAGAGTGGAATGTAATTGTTAATTGGTGCAAAGTGTGAATCTTGAGTGGAATGCAGTCGTTAATTGGTGCAAAGTGTGACACTAGAGTGGAATGTAATTGTTAATTGGTGCAAAGTGTGAATCTTGAGTGGAATGCAGTCGTTAATTGGTGCAAAGTGTGAAACTAGAGTGGAATGCAGTCGTTAATTGGTGCAAAGTGTGAAACTAGAGTGGAATGCAGTCGTTAAGTGGTGCAAAGTGTGAAACGAGACTGCAGAGTAATGGGAAAGTGGTGTGAAGTGTGAAACAAGCGTACTCAAGAGGAAAATTTGTGAAAAGTGTGAAACTAGAGTGAAATGCAATCGTTAAGTGGTGCAAAGTGTGAAACTAGAGTGGAATGTAGTCGTTAAGTAGTGCAAAGTGTGAGACTAGAGTGGAATGCAGTCGTTAAGTGGTGCAAAGTGTGACACTAGAGTGGAATGTAGTCGTTAAGTAGTGCAAAGTGTGAGACTAGAGTGGAATGCAGTCGTTAAGTGGTGCAAAGTGTGACACTAGAGTGGAATGCAGTCGTTAAGTGGTGCAAAGTGTGAACCTAGAGTGGAATGCAGTCGTTAAGTGGTGCAAAGTATGAAACTAGAGTGGAATGTAGTCGTTAAGTGGTGCAAAGTGTGAAACTAGAGTGGAATGCAGTCGTTAAGTGGTGCAAAGTGTGACACTAGAGTGGAATGCAGTCGTTAAGTGGTGCAAAGTGTGAACCTAGAGTGGAATGCAGTCGTTAAGTGGTGCAAAGTATGAAACTAGAGTGGAATGTAGTCGTTAAGTGGTGCAAAGTGTGAAACTAGAGTGGAATGCAGTCGTTAAGTGGTGCAAAGTGTGACACTAGAGCGGAACGCAGTCGTTAAGTGGTGCAACGTGTGAACCTAGAGTGGAATGTAGTCGTTAATTGGTGCAAAGTGTGAAACTAGAGAGGAATGCAGTCGTTAAGTGGTGCAAAGTGTGACACTAGAGTGGAATGCAGTCGTTTAAGTGGTTGCAAAGTGTGAAACTAGAGTGGAATGCAGTCGTTAAGTGGTGCAAAGTGTGACACTAGAGTGGAATGCAGTCGTTAAGTGGTGCAAAATGTGAAACTAGAGTGGAATGTAGTCGTTAAGTGGTGCAAAGTGTAAAACTAGAGTGGAATGCAGTCGTTAAGTGGTGCAAAGTGTCAATCTAGAGTGGAATGCAGTCGTTAAGTGGTGCAAAGTGTGAAACTAGAGTGGAATGTAGTGGTTAAGTGGTGCAAAGTGTGACACTAGAGTGGAATGTAGTCGTTAATTGGTGCAAAGTGTGAAACTAGAGTGGAATGTAGTCGTTAATTGGTGCAAAGTGTGAAACTAGAGTGAAAGTGGTGGGAAAATTTGTGCAAAGTGTGAAACTAGAGTGGAATGCAATCGTTAAGTGGTGCAAAGCGTGACACTAGAGTGGAATGTAGTCGTTAATTGGTGCAAAGTGTGACACTAGAGTGGAATGTAATCGTTAATTGGTGCAAAGTGTGAATCTTGAGTGGAATGCAGTCGTTAATTGGTGCAAAGTGTGAAACTAGAGTGGAATGCAGTCGTTAATTGGTGCAAAGTGTGAAACTAGAGTGGAATGCAGTCGTTAAGTGGTGCAAAGTGTGAAACTAGAGTGGAATGCAGTCGTTAAGTGGTGCAAAGTGTGAAACTAGAGTGGAATGTAGTCATTAAGTGGTGCAAAGTGTGAAACTAGAGTGGAATGCAGTCGTTAATTGGTGCAAAGTGTGAAACTAGAGTGAAATGCAGTCGTTAAGTGGTGCAAAGTGTGACACTAGAGTGGAATGCAGTCGTAAAGTGGTGCAAAGTGTGAAACTAGAGTGGAATGCAGTCGTTAAGTGGTGCAATGTGTGAAAGTAGAGTGGTATGTAGTCGTTAAGTGGTGCAAAGAGTGAAACTAGAGTGGAATGTAGTCGTTAAGTGGTGCAAAGAGTGACACTATAGTGGAATGTAGTCGTTAACTGGTGCAAAGTGTGAATCTTGAGTGGAATGCAGTCGTTAATTGGTGCAAAGTGTGAACCTAGAGTGGAATGCAGTCGTTAAGTGGTGCAAAGTATGAAACTAGAGTGGAATGTAGTCGTTAAGTGGTGCAAAGTGTGAAACTAGAGTGGAATGCAGTCGTTAAGTGGTGCAAAGTGTGACACTAGAGCGGAACGCAGTCGTTAAGTGGTGCAACGTGTGAACCTAGAGTGGAATGTAGTCGTTAATTGGTGCAAAGTGTGAAACTAGAGAGGAATGCAGTCGTTAAGTGGTGCAAAGTGTGACACTAGAGTGGAATGCAGTCGTTAAGTGGTGCAAAATGTGAAACTAGAGTGGAATGTAGTCGTTAAGTGGTGCAAAGTGTAAAACTAGAGTGGAATGCAGTCGTTAAGTGGTGCAAAGTGTGAATCTAGAGTGGAATGCAGTCGTTAAGTGGTGCAAAGTGTGAAACTAGAGTGGAATGTAGTGGTTAAGTGGTGCAAAGTGTGACACTAGAGTGGAATGTAGTCGTTAATTGGTGCAAAGTGTGAAACTGGAGTGGAATGTAGTCGTTAATTGGTGCAAAGTGTGAAACTAGAGTGAAAGTGGTGGGAAAATTTGTGCAAAGTGTGAAACTAGTGTGGAATGCAATCGTTAAGTGGTGCAAAGCGTGACACTAGAGTGGAATGTAGTCGTTAATTGGTGCAAAGTGTGACACTAGAGTGGAATGTAATCGTTAATTGGTGCAAAGTGTGAATCTTGAGTGGAATGCAGTCGTTAATTGGTGCAAAGTGTGAAACTAGAGTGGAATGCAGTCGTTAATTGGTGCAAAGTGTGAACCTAGAGTGGAATGCAGTCGTTAAGTGGTGCAAAGTATGAAACTAGAGTGGAATGTAGTCGTTAAGTGGTGCAAAGTGTGAAACTAGAGTGGAATGCAGTCGTTAAGTGGTGCAAAGTGTGACACTAGAGCGGAACGCAGTCGTTAAGTGGTGCAACGTGTGAACCTAGAGTGGAATGTAGTCGTTAATTGGTGCAAAGTGTGAAACTAGAGAGGAATGCAGTCGTTAAGTGGTGCAAAGTGTGACACTAGAGTGGAATGCAGTCGTTAAGTGGTGCAAAATGTGAAACTAGAGTGGAATGTAGTCGTTAAGTGGTGCAAAGTGTAAAACTAGAGTGGAATGCAGTCGTTAAGTGGTGCAAAGTGTGAATCTAGAGTGGAATGCAGTCGTTAAGTGGTGCAAAGTGTGAAACTAGAGTGGAATGTAGTGGTTAAGTGGTGCAAAGTGTGACACTAGAGTGGAATGTAGTCGTTAATTGGTGCAAAGTGTGAAACTGGAGTGGAATGTAGTCGTTAATTGGTGCAAAGTGTGAAACTAGAGTGAAAGTGGTGGGAAAATTTGTGCAAAGTGTGAAACTAGTGTGGAATGCAATCGTTAAGTGGTGCAAAGCGTGACACTAGAGTGGAATGTAGTCGTTAATTGGTGCAAAGTGTGACACTAGAGTGGAATGTAATCGTTAATTGGTGCAAAGTGTGAATCTTGAGTGGAATGCAGTCGTTAATTGGTGCAAAGTGTGAAACTAGAGTGGAATGCAGTCGTTAATTGGTGCAAAGTGTGAAACTAGAGTGGAATGCAGTCGTTAAGTGGTGCAAAGTGTGAAACTAGAGTGGAATGCAGTCGTTAAGTGGTGCAAAGTGTGAAACTAGAGTGGAATGTAGTCATTAAGTGGTGCAAAGTGTGAAACTAGAGTGGAATGCAGTCGTTAATTGGTGCAAAGTGTGAAACTAGAGTGAAATGCAGTCGTTAAGTGGTGCAAAGTGTGACACTAGAGTGGAATGCAGTCGTAAAGTGGTGCAAAGTGTGAAACTAGAGTGGAATGCAGTCGTTAAGTGGTGCAATGTGTGAAAGTAGAGTGGTATGTAGTCGTTAAGTGGTGCAAAGAGTGAAACTAGAGTGGAATGTAGTCGTTAAGTGGTGCAAAGAGTGACACTATAGTGGAATGTAGTCGTTAACTGGTGCAAAGTGTGAATCTTGAGTGGAATGCAGTCGTTAATTGGTGCAAAGTGTGAATCTAGAGTGGAATGCAGTCGTTAAGTGGTGCAAAGTGTGACACAGAGTGAAATGTAGTCGTTAAGTGGTGCAAAGTGTGAATCTAGAGTGGAATGTAGTCGTTAAGTGGTGCAAAGTGTGAAACTAGAGTGGAATACAGTCGTTATTTGGTGCAAAGTGTGAAACTAAAGTGGAATGCAGTCGTTAAGTGGTACAAAGTGTGAAACTAGAGTGGAATGCAGTCATTAAGTGGTGCAAAGTGTGAAACTAGAGTGGAATGTAGTCGTTAAGTAGTGCAAAGTGTGAAACTAGAGTGGAATGCAGTCGTTAAGTGGTGAAAAGTGTGACACTAGAGTGGAATGCAGTCGTTAAGTGGTGCAAAGTGTGAAACTAGAGTGGAATGCAGTCGTTAAGTGGTGCAAAGTGTGACACTAGAGTGGAATGTAGTCGTTAAGTGGTGCAAAGTGTGAAACTAGAGTGGAATGCAGTCGTTAAGTGGTGCAAAGTGTGAAACTAGAGTGGTATGCAGTCGTTAAGTGGTGCAAAGTGTGAAACTAGAGTGTAATTTAGCCGTTAAGTGGTGCAAAGTGTGAAACTAGAGTGGAATGCAGTCGTTAAGTGGTGCAAAGTGTGACACTAGAGTGGAATGCAGTCGTTAAGTGGTGCAAAGTGTGAAACTAGAGTGGAATACAGTCGTTAAGTGATGCAAAGTGTGAACCTAGAGTGGAATGCAGTCGTTAAGTGGTGCAAAGTATGAAACTAGAGTGGCATGTAGTCGTTAAGTGGTGCAAAGTGTGAAACTAGAGTGGAATGCAGTCGTTAAGTGGTGCAAAGTGTGACACTAGAGTGGAATGCAGTCGTTAAGTGGTGCAACGTGTGAACCTAGAGTGGAATGTAGTCGTTAATTGGTGCAAAGTGTGAAACTAGAGTGGAATGCAGTCGTTAAGTGGTGCAAAGTGTGACACTAGCGTGGAATGCAGTCGTTAAGTGGTGCAAAGTGTGAAACTAGAGTGGAATGCAGTCGTTAAGTGGTGCAAAGTGTGACACTAGAGTGGAATGCAGTCGTTAAGTGGTGCAAAGTGTGAACCTAGAGTGGAATGCAGTCGTTAAGTGGTGCAAAGTGTGAAACTAGAGTGGAATGTAGTCGTTAAGTGGTGCAAAGTGTGAAACTAGAGTGGAATGCAGTCGTTAAGTGGTGCAAAGATTGAAACTAGAGTGGAATGCAGTCGTTAAGTGGTACAAAGTGTGAAACTAGAGTGTAATTTAGCCGTTAAGTGGTGCAAAGTGTGAGACTAGAGTGGAATGCAGTCGTTAAGTGGTGCAAAGTGTGACACTAGAGTGGAATGCAGTCGTTAAGTGGTGCAAAGTGTGAACCTAGAGTGGAATGCAGTCGTTAAGTGGTGCAAAGTATGAAACTAGAGTGGAATGTAGTCGTTAAGTGGTGCAAAGTGTGAAACTAGAGTGGAATGCAGTCGTTAAGTGGTGCAAAGTGTGACACTAGAGCGGAACGCAGTCGTTAAGTGGTGCAACGTGTGAACCTAGAGTGGAATGTAGTCGTTAATTGGTGCAAAGTGTGAAACTAGAGAGGAATGCAGTCGTTAAGTGGTGCAAAGTGTGACACTAGAGTGGAATGCAGTCGTTTAAGTGGTTGCAAAGTGTGAAACTAGAGTGGAATGCAGTCGTTAAGTGGTGCAAAGTGTGACACTAGAGTGGAATGCAGTCGTTAAGTGGTGCAAAATGTGAAACTAGAGTGGAATGTAGTCGTTAAGTGGTGCAAAGTGTAAAACTAGAGTGGAATGCAGTCGTTAAGTGGTGCAAAGTGTGAATCTAGAGTGGAATGCAGTCGTTAAGTGGTGCAAAGTGTGAAACTAGAGTGGAATGTAGTGGTTAAGTGGTGCAAAGTGTGACACTAGAGTGGAATGTAGTCGTTAATTGGTGCAAAGTGTGAAACTAGAGTGGAATGTAGTCGTTAATTGGTGCAAAGTGTGAAACTAGAGTGAAAGTGGTGGGAAAATTTGTGCAAAGTGTGAAACTAGAGTGGAATGCAATCGTTAAGTGGTGCAAAGCGTGACACTAGAGTGGAATGTAGTCGTTAATTGGTGCAAAGTGTGACACTAGAGTGGAATGTAATCGTTAATTGGTGCAAAGTGTGAATCTTGAGTGGAATGCAGTCGTTAATTGGTGCAAAGTGTGAAACTAGAGTGGAATGCAGTCGTTAATTGGTGCAAAGTGTGAAACTAGAGTGGAATGCAGTCGTTAATTGGTGCAAAGTGTGAATCTTGAGTGGAATGCAGTCGTTAATTGGTGCAAAGTGTGACACTAGAGTGGAATGTAATTGTTAATTGGTGCAAAGTGTGAATCTTGAGTGGAATGCAGTCGTTAATTGGTGCAAAGTGTGAAACTAGAGTGGAATGCAGTCGTTAATTGGTGCAAAGTGTGAAACTAGAGTGGAATGCAGTCGTTAAGTGGTGCAAAGTGTGAAACGAGACTGCAGAGTAATGGGAAAGTGGTGTGAAGTGTGAAACAAGCGTACACAAGAGGAAAATTTGTGAAAAGTGTGAAACTAGAGTGAAATGCAATCGTTAAGTGGTGCAAAGTGTGAAACTAGAGTGGAATGTAGTCGTTAAGTAGTGCAAAGTGTGAGACTAGAGTGGAATGCAGTCGTTAAGTGGTGCAAAGTGTGACACTAGAGTGGAATGTAGTCGTTAAGTAGTGCAAAGTGTGAGACTAGAGTGGAATGCAGTCGTTAAGTGGTGCAAAGTGTGACACTAGAGTGGAATGCAGTCGTTAAGTGGTGCAAAGTGTGAACCTAGAGTGGAATGCAGTCGTTAAGTGGTGCAAAGTATGAAACTAGAGTGGAATGTAGTCGTTAAGTGGTGCAAAGTGTGAAACTAGAGTGGAATGCAGTCGTTAAGTGGTGCAAAGTGTGACACTAGAGTGGAATGCAGTCGTTAAGTGGTGCAAAGTGTGAACCTAGAGTGGAATGCAGTCGTTAAGTGGTGCAAAGTATGAAACTAGAGTGGAATGTAGTCGTTAAGTGGTGCAAAGTGTGAAACTAGAGTGTAATGCAGTCGTTAAGTGGTGCAAAGTGTGACACTAGAGCGGAACGCAGTCGTTAAGTGGTGCAACGTGTGAACCTAGAGTGGAATGTAGTCGTTAATTGGTGCAAAGTGTGAAACTAGAGAGGAATGCAGTCGTTAAGTGGTGCAAAGTGTGACACTAGAGTGGAATGCAGTCGTTTAAGTGGTTGCAAAGTGTGAAACTAGAGTGGAATGCAGTCGTTAAGTGGTGCAAAGTGTGACACTAGAGTGGAATGCAGTCGTTAAGTGGTGCAAAATGTGAAACTAGAGTGGAATGTAGTCGTTAAGTGGTGCAAAGTGTAAAACTAGAGTGGAATGCAGTCGTTAAGTGGTGCAAAGTGTGAATCTAGAGTGGAATGCAGTCGTTAAGTGGTGCAAAGTGTGAAACTAGAGTGGAATGTAGTGGTTAAGTGGTGCAAAGTGTGACACTAGAGTGGAATGTAGTCGTTAATTGGTGCAAAGTGTGAAACTAGAGTGGAATGTAGTCGTTAATTGGTGCAAAGTGTGAAACTAGAGTGAAAGTGGTGGGAAAATTTGTGCAAAGTGTGAAACTAGAGTGGAATGCAATCGTTAAGTGGTGCAAAGCGTGACACTAGAGTGGAATGTAGTCGTTAATTGGTGCAAAGTGTGACACTAGAGTGGAATGTAATCGTTAATTGGTGCAAAGTGTGAATCTTGAGTGGAATGCAGTCGTTAATTGGTGCAAAGTGTGAAACTAGAGTGGAATGCAGTCGTTAATTGGTGCAAAGTGTGAAACTAGAGTGGAATGCAGTCGTTAAGTGGTGCAAAGTGTGAAACTAGAGTGGAATGCAGTCGTTAAGTGGTGCAAAGTGTGAAACTAGAGTGGAATGTAGTCATTAAGTGGTGCAAAGTGTGAAACTAGAGTGGAATGCAGTCGTTAATTGGTGCAAAGTGTGAAACTAGAGTGAAATGCAGTCGTTAAGTGGTGCAAAGTGTGACACTAGAGTGGAATGCAGTCGTAAAGTGGTGCAAAGTGTGAAACTAGAGTGGAATGCAGTCGTTAAGTGGTGCAATGTGTGAAAGTAGAGTGGTATGTAGTCGTTAAGTGGTGCAAAGAGTGAAACTAGAGTGGAATGTAGTCGTTAAGTGGTGCAAAGAGTGACACTATAGTGGAATGTAGTCGTTAACTGGTGCAAAGTGTGAATCTTGAGTGGAATGCAGTCGTTAATTGGTGCAAAGTGTGAACCTAGAGTGGAATGCAGTCGTTAAGTGGTGCAAAGTATGAAACTAGAGTGGAATGTAGTCGTTAAGTGGTGCAAAGTGTGAAACTAGAGTGGAATGCAGTCGTTAAGTGGTGCAAAGTGTGACACTAGAGCGGAACGCAGTCGTTAAGTGGTGCAACGTGTGAACCTAGAGTGGAATGTAGTCGTTAATTGGTGCAAAGTGTGAAACTAGAGAGGAATGCAGTCGTTAAGTGGTGCAAAGTGTGACACTAGAGTGGAATGCAGTCGTTAAGTGGTGCAAAATGTGAAACTAGAGTGGAATGTAGTCGTTAAGTGGTGCAAAGTGTAAAACTAGAGTGGAATGCAGTCGTTAAGTGGTGCAAAGTGTGAATCTAGAGTGGAATGCAGTCGTTAAGTGGTGCAAAGTGTGAAACTAGAGTGGAATGTAGTGGTTAAGTGGTGCAAAGTGTGACACTAGAGTGGAATGTAGTCGTTAATTGGTGCAAAGTGTGAAACTAGAGTGGAATGTAGTCGTTAATTGGTGCAAAGTGTGAAACTAGAGTGAAAGTGGTGGGAAAATTTGTGCAAAGTGTAAAACTAGTGTGGAATGCAATCGTTAAGTGGTGCAAAGCGTGACACTAGAGTGGAATGTAGTCGTTAATTGGTGCAAAGTGTGACACTAGAGTGGAATGTAATCGTTAATTGGTGCAAAGTGTGAATCTTGAGTGGAATGCAGTCGTTAATTGGTGCAAAGTGTGAAACTAGAGTGGAATGCAGTCGTTAATTGGTGCAAAGTGTGAAACTAGAGTGGAATGCAGTCGTTAAGTGGTGCAAAGTGTGAAACTAGAGTGGAATGCAGTCGTTAAGTGGTGCAAAGTGTGAAACTAGAGTGGAATGTAGTCATTAAGTGGTGCAAAGTGTGAAACTAGAGTGGAATGCAGTCGTTAATTGGTGCAAAGTGTGAAACTAGAGTGAAATGCAGTCGTTAAGTGGTGCAAAGTGTGACACTAGAGTGGAATGCAGTCGTAAAGTGGTGCAAAGTGTGAAACTAGAGTGGAATGCAGTCGTTAAGTGGTGCAATGTGTGAAAGTAGAGTGGTATGTAGTCGTTAAGTGGTGCAAAGAGTGAAACTAGAGTGGAATGTAGTCGTTAAGTGGTGCAAAGAGTGACACTATAGTGGAATGTAGTCGTTAACTGGTGCAAAGTGTGAATCTTGAGTGGAATGCAGTCGTTAATTGGTGCAAAGTGTGAATCTAGAGTGGAATGCAGTCGTTAAGTGGTGCAAAGTGTGACACAGAGTGAAATGTAGTCGTTAAGTGGTGCAAAGTGTGAATCTAGAGTGGAATGTAGTCGTTAAGTGGTGCAAAGTGTGAAACTAGAGTGGAATACAGTCGTTATTTGGTGCAAAGTGTGAAACTAAAGTGGAATGCAGTCGTTAAGTGGTACAAAGTGTGAAACTAGAGTGGAATGCAGTCATTAAGTGGTGCAAAGTGTGAAACTAGAGTGGAATGTAGTCGTTAAGTAGTGCAAAGTGTGAAACTAGAGTGGAATGCAGTCGTTAAGTGGTGAAAAGTGTGACACTAGAGTGGAATGCAGTCGTTAAGTGGTGCAAAGTGTGAAACTAGAGTGGAATGCAGTCGTTAAGTGGTGCAAAGTGTGACACTAGAGTGGAATGTAGTCGTTAAGTGGTGCAAAGTGTGAAACTAGAGTGGAATGCAGTCGTTAAGTGGTGCAAAGTGTGAAACTAGAGTGGTATGCAGTCGTTAAGTGGTGCAAAGTGTGAAACTAGAGTGTAATTTAGCCGTTAAGTGGTGCAAAGTGTGAAACTAGAGTGGAATGCAGTCGTTAAGTGGTGCAAAGTGTGACACTAGAGTGGAATGCAGTCGTTAAGTGGTGCAAAGTGTGAAACTAGAGTGGAATACAGTCGTTAAGTGATGCAAAGTGTGAACCTAGAGTGGAATGCAGTCGTTAAGTGGTGCAAAGTATGAAACTAGAGTGGAATGTAGTCGTTAAGTGGTGCAAAGTGTGAAACTAGAGTGGAATGCAGTCGTTAAGTGGTGCAAAGTGTGACACTAGAGTGGAATGCAGTCGTTAAGTGGTGCAACGTGTGAACCTAGAGTGGAATGTAGTCGTTAATTGGTGCAAAGTGTGAAACTAGAGTGGAATGCAGTCGTTAAGTGGTGCAAAGTGTGACACTAGCGTGGAATGCAGTCGTTAAGTGGTGCAAAGTGTGAAACTAGAGTGGAATGCAGTCGTTAAGTGGTGCAAAGTGTGACACTAGAGTGGAATGCAGTCGTTAAGTGGTGCAAAGTGTGAACCTAGAGTGGAATGCAGTCGTTAAGTGGTGCAAAGTGTGAAACTAGAGTGGAATGTAGTCGTTAAGTGGTGCAAAGTGTGAAACTAGAGTGGAATGCAGTCGTTAAGTGGTGCAAAGATTGAAACTAGAGTGGAATGCAGTCGTTAAGTGGTACAAAGTGTGAAACTAGAGTGTAATTTAGCCGTTAAGTGGTGCAAAGTGTGAGACTAGAGTGGAATGCAGTCGTTAAGTGGTGCAAAGTGTGACACTAGAGTGGAATGCAGTCGTTAAGTGGTGCAAAGTGTGAACCTAGAGTGGAATGCAGTCGTTAAGTGGTGCAAAGTATGAAACTAGAGTGGAATGTAGTCGTTAAGTGGTGCAAAGTGTGAAACTAGAGTGGAATGCAGTCGTTAAGTGGTGCAAAGTGTGACACTAGAGCGGAACGCAGTCGTTAAGTGGTGCAACGTGTGAACCTAGAGTGGAATGTAGTCGTTAATTGGTGCAAAGTGTGAAACTAGAGAGGAATGCAGTCGTTAAGTGGTGCAAAGTGTGACACTAGAGTGGAATGCAGTCGTTTAAGTGGTTGCAAAGTGTGAAACTAGAGTGGAATGCAGTCGTTAAGTGGTGCAAAGTGTGACACTAGAGTGGAATGCAGTCGTTAAGTGGTGCAAAATGTGAAACTAGAGTGGAATGTAGTCGTTAAGTGGTGCAAAGTGTAAAACTAGAGTGGAATGCAGTCGTTAAGTGGTGCAAAGTGTGAATCTAGAGTGGAATGCAGTCGTTAAGTGGTGCAAAGTGTGAAACTAGAGTGGAATGTAGTGGTTAAGTGGTGCAAAGTGTGACACTAGAGTGGAATGTAGTCGTTAATTGGTGCAAAGTGTGAAACTAGAGTGGAATGTAGTCGTTAATTGGTGCAAAGTGTGAAACTAGAGTGAAAGTGGTGGGAAAATTTGTGCAAAGTGTGAAACTAGAGTGGAATGCAATCGTTAAGTGGTGCAAAGCGTGACACTAGAGTGGAATGTAGTCGTTAATTGGTGCAAAGTGTGACACTAGAGTGGAATGTAATCGTTAATTGGTGCAAAGTGTGAATCTTGAGTGGAATGCAGTCGTTAATTGGTGCAAAGTGTGAAACTAGAGTGGAATGCAGTCGTTAATTGGTGCAAAGTGTGAAACTAGAGTGGAATGCAGTCGTTAAGTGGTGCAAAGTGTGAAACTAGAGTGGAATGCAGTCGTTAAGTGGTGCAAAGTGTGAAACTAGAGTGGAATGTAGTCATTAAGTGGTGCAAAGTGTGAAACTAGAGTGGAATGCAGTCGTTAATTGGTGCAAAGTGTGAAACTAGAGTGAAATGCAGTCGTTAAGTGGTGCAAAGTGTGACACTAGAGTGGAATGCAGTCGTAAAGTGGTGCAAAGTGTGAAACTAGAGTGGAATGTAGTCGTTAAGTGGTGCAAAGAGTGACACTATAGTGGAATGTAGTCGTTAACTGGTGCAAAGTGTGAATCTTGAGTGGAATGCAGTCGTTAATTGGTGCAAAGTGTGAATCTAGAGTGGAATGCAGTCTTTAAGTGGTGCAAAGTGTGACACAGAGTGAAATGTAGTCGTTAAGTGGTGCAAAGTGTGAATCTAGAGTGGAATGTAGTCGTTAAGTGGTGCAAAGTGTGAAACTAGAGTGGAATACAGTCGTTATTTGGTGCAAAGTGTGAAACTAAAGTGGAATGCAGTCGTTAAGTGGTACAAAGTGTGAAACTAGAGTGGAATGCAGTCATTAAGTGGTGCAAAGTGTGAAACTAGAGTGGAATGTAGTCATTAAGTGGTGCAAAGTGTGAAACTGGAGTGGAATGCAGTCGTTAATTGGTGCAAAGTGTGAAACTAGAGTGGAATGCAGTCGTTAAGTGGTGCAAAGTGTGACACTAGAGAGGAATGCAGTCGTTAAGTGGTGCAAAGTGTGAAACTAGAGTGGAGTGCAGTCGTTAAGTGGTGCAAAGTGTGAAACTAGAGTGGAATGTAGTTGTTAAGTGGTGCAAGTGTGAAACTAGAGTGGAATGCAATCGTTAAGTGGTGCAAAGTGTGCAACTAAAGTGGAAAGCAGTCGTTAAGTGGTGCAAAGTGTGAAACTAGAGTGGAATGTAGTCGTTAAGTGGTGCAAAGTGTGAAACTAGAGTGGAATGTAGTCGTTAAGTGGTGCAAAGTGTGAAACTAGAGTGGAATGTAGTCGCTAAGTGGTGCAAAGTGTGAAACTAGAAAGGAATGCAGTCGTTAAATGGTGCAAAGTGTGACACTAGAGTGGAATGCAGTCGTTAAGTGGTGCAAAGTGTGAAACTAGAGTGGAATGCAGTCGTTAAGTGGTGCAAAGTGTGACACTAGAGTGGAATGCAGTCGTTAAGTGGTGCAAAGTGTGAAACTAGAGTGGAATGCAGTCGTTAAGTGGTGCAAAGTGTGACACTAGAGTGGAATGTAGTCGTTAAGTGGTGCAAAGGGTGAAACGAGAGTGGAATGTAGTCGTTAAGTGGTGCAAAGTGTGAAACTAGAGTGGAAAGCAGTCGTTAAGTGGTGCAAAGTGTGACACTAGAGTGGAATGCAGTCGTTAAGTGGTGCAAAGTGTGAAACTAGACTGGAATGCAGTCGTTAAGTGGTGCAAAGTGTGACAGTAGAGTGGAATGCAGTCGTGAAGTGGTGCAAAGTGTGAAACTAGAGTAGAATGCAGTCCTTAAGTGGTGCAACGTGTGAAACTAGAGTGGAATGCAGTCGTTAAGTGGTGCAAAGTGTGACACTAGAGTGGAATGTAGTCGTTAAGTGGTGCAAAGTGTGACACTAGAGTGGAAAGCAGTCGTTAAGTGGTGCAAAGTGTGCAACTAGAGTGGAATGTAGTCGTTAAGTGATGCAAAGAGTGAAACTAGAGTGGAATGTAGTCGTTAAGTGGTGCAAAGAGTGAAACTAGAGTGGAATGCAGTCGTTAAGTGGTGCAAAGCGTGCAACTAGAGTGGAAAGCAGTCGTTAAGTGGTGCAAAGTGTGAAACTAGAGTGGAATGTAGTCGTCAAGTGGTGCAAAGTGTGAAACTAGAGTGGAATGCAGTCGTTAAGTGGTGCAAAGTGTGAAACTAGAGTGGAATGTAGTCGTTAAGTGGTGCAAAGTGTGAAACTAGAGTGGAATGCAGTCGTTAAGTGGTGCAAAGTGTGAAACTAGAGTGGAATGCAGTCGTTAGGTGGTGCAAAGTGTGAAACTGGAGTGGAATGCAGTCGTTAAGTGGTGCAAAGTGTGAAACTAGAGTGGAATGTAGTTGTTAAGTGGTGCAAGTGTGAAACTAGAGTGGAATGAAATCGTTAAGTGGTGCAAAGTGTGCAACTAAAGTGGAAAGCAGTCGTTAAGTGGTGCAAAGTGTGAAACTAGAGTGGAATGTAGTCGTTAAGTGGTGCAAAGTGTGAAACTAGAGTGGAATGTAGTCGTTAAGTGGTGCAAAGTGTGAAACTAGAGTGGAATGTAGTCGCTAAGTGGTGCAAAGTGTGAAACTAGAATGGAATGCAGTCGTTAAATGGTGCAAAGTGTGACACTAGAGTGGAATGCAGTCGTTAAGTTGTGCAAAGTGTGAAACTAGAGTGGAATGCAGTCGTTAAGTGGTGCAAAGTGTGACACTAGAGTGGAATGCAGTCGTTAAGTGGTGCAAAGTGTGAAACTAGAGTGGAATGCAGTCGTTAAGTGGTGCAAAGTGTGACACTAGAGTGGAATGTAGTCGTTAAGTGGTGCAAAGGGTGAAACGAGAGTGGAATGTAGTCGTTAAGTGGTGCAAAGTGTGAAACTAGAGTGGAAAGCAGTCGTTAAGTGGTGCAAAGTGTGACACTAGAGTGGAATGCAGTCGTTAAGTGGTGCAAAGTGTGAAACTAGAGTGGAGTGCAGTCGTTAAGTGGTGCAAAGTGTGAAACTAGAGTGGAATGTAGTTGTTAAGTGGTGCAAGTGTGAAACTAGAGTGGAATGCAATCGTTAAGTGGTGCAAAGTGTGCAACTAAAGTGGAAAGCAGTCGTTAAGTGGTGCAAAGTGTGAAACTAGAGTGGAATGTAGTCGTTAAGTGGTGCAAAGTGTGAAACTAGAGTGGAATGTAGTCGTTAAGTGGTGCAAAGTGTGAAACTAGAGTGGAATGTAGTCGCTAAGTGGTGCAAAGTGTGAAACTAGAATGGAATGCAGTCGTTAAATGGTGCAAAGTGTGACACTAGAGTGGAATGCAGTCGTTAAGTGGTGCAAAGTGTGAAACTAGAGTGGAATGCAGTCGTTAAGTGGTGCAAAGTGTGACACTAGAGTGGAATGCAGTCGTTAAGTGGTGCAAAGTGTGACACTAGAGTGGAATGCAGTCGTTAAGTGGTGCAAAGTGTGAAACTAGACTGGAATGCAGTCGTTAAGTGGTGCAAAGTGTGACAGTAGAGTGGAATGCAGTCGTGAAGTGGTGCAAAGTGTGAAACTAGAGTAGAATGCAGTCCTTAAGTGGTGCAACGTGTGAAACTAGAGTGGAATGCAGTCGTTAAGTGGTGCAAAGTGTGACACTAGAGTGGAATGTAGTCGTTAAGTGGTGCAAAGTGTGACACTAGAGTGGAAAGCAGTCGTTAAGTGGTGCAAAGTGTGCAACTAGAGTGGAATGTAGTCGTTAAGTGATGCAAAGAGTGAAACTAGAGTGGAATGTAGTCGTTAAGTGGTGCAAAGAGTGAAACTAGAGTGGAATGCAGTCGTTAAGTGGTGCAAAGCGTGCAACTAGAGTGGAAAGCAGTCGTTAAGTGGTGCAAAGTGTGAAACTAGAGTGGAATGTAGTCGTCAAGTGGTGCAAAGTGTGAAACTAGAGTGGAATGCAGTCGTTAAGTGGTGCAAAGTGTGAAACTAGAGTGGAATGTAGTCGTTAAGTGGTGCAAAGTGTGAAACTAGAGTGGAATGCAGTCGTTAAGTGGTGCAAAGTGTGAAACTAGAGTGGAATGCAGTCGTTAGGTGGTGCAAAGTGTGAAACTGGAGTGGAATGCAGTCGTTAAGTGGTGCAAAGTGTGAAACTAGAGTGGAATGTAGTTGTTAAGTGGTGCAAGTGTGAAACTAGAGTGGAATGAAATCGTTAAGTGGTGCAAAGTGTGCAACTAAAGTGGAAAGCAGTCGTTAAGTGGTGCAAAGTGTGAAACTAGAGTGGAATGTAGTCGTTAAGTGGTGCAAAGTGTGAAACTAGAGTGGAATGTAGTCGTTAAGTGGTGCAAAGTGTGAAACTAGAGTGGAATGTAGTCGCTAAGTGGTGCAAAGTGTGAAACTAGAATGGAATGCAGTCGTTAAATGGTGCAAAGTGTGACACTAGAGTGGAATGCAGTCGTTAAGTTGTGCAAAGTGTGAAACTAGAGTGGAATGCAGTCGTTAAGTGGTGCAAAGTGTGACACTAGAGTGGAATGCAGTCGTTAAGTGGTGCAAAGTGTGAAACTAGAGTGGAATGCAGTCGTTAAGTGGTGCAAAGTGTGACACTAGAGTGGAATGTAGTCGTTAAGTGGTGCAAAGGGTGAAACGAGAGTGGAATGTAGTCGTTAAGTGGTGCAAAGTGTGAAACTAGAGTGGAAAGCAGTCGTTAAGTGGTGCAAAGTGTGACACTAGAGTGGAATGCAGTCGTTAAGTGGTGCAAAGTGTGAAACTAGAGTGGAGTGCAGTCGTTAAGTGGTGCAAAGTGTGAAACTAGAGTGGAATGTAGTTGTTAAGTGGTGCAAGTGTGAAACTAGAGTGGAATGCAATCGTTAAGTGGTGCAAAGTGTGCAACTAAAGTGGAAAGCAGTCGTTAAGTGGTGCAAAGTGTGAAACTAGAGTGGAATGTAGTCGTTAAGTGGTGCAAAGTGTGAAACTAGAGTGGAATGTAGTCGTTAAGTGGTGCAAAGTGTGAAACTAGAGTGGAATGTAGTCGCTAAGTGGTGCAAAGTGTGAAACTAGAATGGAATGCAGTCGTTAAATGGTGCAAAGTGTGACACTAGAGTGGAATGCAGTCGTTAAGTGGTGCAAAGTGTGAAACTAGAGTGGAATGCAGTCGTTAAGTGGTGCAAAGTGTGACACTAGAGTGGAATGCAGTCGTTAAGTGGTGCAAAGTGTGAAACTAGAGTGGAATGCAGTCGTTAAGTGGTGCAAAGTGTGACACTAGAGTGGAATGTAGTCGTTAAGTGGTGCAAAGGGTGAAACGAGAGTGGAATGTAGTCGTTAAGTGGTGCAAAGTGTGAAACTAGAGTGGAAAGCAGTCGTTAAGTGGTGCAAAGTGTGACACTAGAGTGGAATGCAGTCGTTAAGTGGTGCAAAGTGTGAAACTAGACTGGAATGCAGTCGTTAAGTGGTGCAAAGTGTGACAGTAGAGTGGAATGCAGTCGTGAAGTGGTGCAAAGTGTGAAACTAGAGTAGAATGCAGTCCTTAAGTGGTGCAACGTGTGAAACTAGAGTGGAATGCAGTCGTTAAGTGGGGCAAAGTGTGACACTAGAGTGGAATGTAGTCGTTAAGTGGTGCAAAGTGTGACACTAGAGTGGAAAGCAGTCGTTAAGTGGTGCAAAGTGTGCAACTAGAGTGGAATGTAGTCGTTAAGTGATGCAAAGAGTGAAACTAGAGTGGAATGTAGTCGTTAAGTGGTGCAAAGAGTGAAACTAGAGTGGAATGCAGTCGTTAAGTGGTGCAAAGCGTGCAACTAGAGTGGAAAGCAGTCGTTAAGTGGTGCAAAGTGTGAAACTAGAGTGGAATGTAGTCGTCAAGTGGTGCAAAGTGTGAAACTAGAGTGGAATGCAGTCGTTAAGTGGTGCAAAGTGTGAAACTAGAGTGGAATGTAGTCGTTAAGTGGTGCAAAGTGTGAAACTAGAGTGGAATGCAGTCGTTAAGTGGTGCAAAGTGTGAAACTAGAGTGGAATGCAGTCGTTAGGTGGTGCAAAGTGTGAAACTGGAGTGGAATGCAGTCGTTAAGTGGTGCAAAGTGTGAAACTAGAGTGGAATGTAGTTGTTAAGTGGTGCAAGTGTGAAACTAGAGTGGAATGAAATCGTTAAGTGGTGCAAAGTGTGCAACTAAAGTGGAAAGCAGTCGTTAAGTGGTGCAAAGTGTGAAACTAGAGTGGAATGTAGTCGTTAAGTGGTGCAAAGTGTGAAACTAGAGTGGAATGTAGTCGTTAAGTGGTGCAAAGTGTGAAACTAGAGTGGAATGTAGTCGCTAAGTGGTGCAAAGTGTGAAACTAGAATGGAATGCAGTCGTTAAATGGTGCAAAGTGTGACACTAGAGTGGAATGCAGTCGTTAAGTTGTGCAAAGTGTGAAACTAGAGTGGAATGCAGTCGTTAAGTGGTGCAAAGTGTGACACTAGAGTGGAATGCAGTCGTTAAGTGGTGCAAAGTGTGAAACTAGAGTGGAATGCAGTCGTTAAGTGGTGCAAAGTGTGACACTAGAGTGGAATGTAGTCGTTAAGTGGTGCAAAGGGTGAAACGAGAGTGGAATGTAGTCGTTAAGTGGTGCAAAGTGTGAAACTAGAGTGGAAAGCAGTCGTTAAGTGGTGCAAAGTGTGACACTAGAGTGGAATGCAGTCGTTAAAAGGTGCAAAGTGTGAAACTAGACTGGAATGCAGTCGTTAAGTGGTGCAAAGTGTGACAGTAGAGTGGAATGCAGTCGTGAAGTGGTGCAAAGTGTGAAACTAGAGTAGAATGCAGTCCTTAAGTGGTGCAACGTGTGAAACTAGAGTGGAATGCAGTCGTTAAGTGGTGCAAAGTGTGACACTAGAGTGGAATGTAGTCGTTAAGTGGTGCAAAGTGTGACACTAGAGTGGAAAGCAGTCGTTAAGTGGTGCAAAGTGTGCAACTAGAGTGGAATGTAGTCGTTAAGTGGTGCAAAGAGTGAAACTAGAGTGGAATGTAGTCGTTAAGTGGTGCAAAGAGTGAAACTAGAGTGGAATGCAGTCGTTAAGTGGTGCAAAGCGTGCAACTAGAGTGGAAAGCAGTCGTTAAGTGGTGCAAAGTGTGAAACTAGAGTGGAATGTAGTCGTCAAGTGGTGCAAAGTGTGAAACTTGAGTGGAATGCAGTCGTTAAGTGGTGCAAAGTGTGAAACTAGAGTGGAATGTAGTCGTTAAGTGGTGCAAAGTGTGAAACTAGAGTGGAATGCAGTCGTTAAGTGGTGCAAAGTGTGAAACTAGAGTGGAATGCAGTCGTTAGGTTGTGCAAAGTGTGAAACTAGAGTGAAATGTAGTCGTTACGTGGTGCAAAGTGTGAACCTCGAGTGGAATGCAGTCGTTAGGTGGTGCAAAGTGTGACACTGGAGTGGAATGTAGTCGTTAAGTGGTGTGAAGTGCGAACCTAGAGTGGAATGGAGTCGTTAAGTGGTGCAAAGTGAGACACTAGATAGGAATGTAGTCGTTAAGTGGTGCAACGTGTGAAACTAGAGTGGAATGTAGACGTTATGTAGTGCAAAGTGCGAAACTAGAGTGGAATGTAGTCGTTAAGTGGTGCAAAGTGTGAAACTAGAGTGGAATGTAGTCGTTAAGTGGTGCAAAGTGTGAAACTAGAGTGGAATGCAGTCGTTAAGTGGTGCAAAGTGTGACACTAGAGTGGAATGCAGTCGTTAAGTGGTGCAAAGTGTGAAACTAGAGTGGAATGCAGTCGTTAAGTGGTGCAAAGTGTGACACTAGAGTGGAATGAGTCGTTAAGTGGTGCAAAGTGTGAAACTAGAGTGGAATGCAGTCGTTAAGTGGTGCAAAGTGTGACACTAGAGTGGAATGTAGTCGTTAAGTGGTGCAAAGTGTGAAACTAGAGTGGAATGCAGTCGTTAAGTGGTGCAAAGTGTGACACTAGAGTGGAATGCAGTCGTTAAGTGGTGCAAAGTGTGAAACTAGAGTGGAATGCAGTCCTTAAGTGGTGCAAAGTGTGAAACTAAAGTGGAATGTAGTCGTTAAGTGGTACAAAGTGTGACACTAGAGTGGAATGTAGTCTTTAAGTGGTGCAACGAGTGAAACTAGAGTGGAATGTAGTCGTTAAGTAGTGCAAAGTGCGAAACTAGAGTGGAATGTAGTCGTTAAGTGGTGCAAAGTGTGACACTAGTGTGGAATGTAGTCGTTAAGTGGTGCAAAGTGTGAAACTAGAGTGGAATGTAGTCGTTAAGTGGTGCAAAGTGTGAAACTAGAGTGGAATGCAGTCGTTAAGTGGTGCAAAATTTGACACTAGAGTGGAATGCAGTCGTTAAGTGGTGCAAAGTGTGACACTAGAGTGGAATGCAGTCGTTAAGTGGTGAAAAGTGTGAAACTAGAGTGGAATGCAGTCGTTAAGTGGTGCAAAGTGTGACACTAGAGTGGAATGTAGTCGTTAAATGGTGCAAAGTGTGAAACTAGAGTGGAATGCAGTCGTTAAGTGGTGCAAAGTGTGACACTAGAGTGGAATGTAGTCGTTAAGTGGTGCAAAGTGTGACACTAGAGTGGAATGCAGTCGTTAAGTGGTGCAGTGTGCAACTAGAGTAGAAAGCAATCGTTAAGTGGTGCAAAGTGTGCAACTAGAGTGGAATGTAGTCGTTAAGTGGTGCAAACAGTGAAACTAGAGTGGAATGTAGTCGTTAAGTGGTGCAAAGTGTGAAACTAGAGTGGAATGCAGTCGTTAAGTGGTACAAAGTGTGAAACTAGAGTGGAATACAGTCGTTAAGTGGTGCAAAGTGTGAAACTAGAGTGGAATGCAGTCGTTAAGTGGTGCAATGTGTGAAAGTAGAGTGGAATGTAGTCGTTAAGTGGTGCAAAGAGTGAAACTAGAGTGGAATGTAGTCGTTAAGTGGTGCAAAGAGTGACACTATAGTGGAATGTAGTCGTTAATTGGTGCAAAGTGTGAATCTTGAGTGGAATGCAGTCGTTAATTGGTGCAAAGTGTGAATCTAGAGTGGAATGCAGTCGTTAAGTGGTGCAAAGTGTGACACAGAGTGAAATGTAGTCGTTAAGTGGTGCAAAGTGTGAATCTAGAGTGGAATGTAGTCGTTAAGTGGTGCAAAGTGTGAAACTAGAGTGGAATGCAGTCGTTAATTGGTGCAAAGTGTGAAAATAAAGTGGAATTCAGTCGTTAAGTGGTACAAAGTGTGAAACTGGAGTGGAATGCAGTCATTAAGTGGTGCAAAGTGTGAAACTAGAGTGGAATGTAGTCATTAAGTGGTGCAAAGTGTGAAACTAGAATGGAATGCAGTCGTTAATTGGTGCAAAGTGTGAAACTAGAGAGGAATGCAGTCGTTAAGTGATGCAAAGTGTGACACTAGAGTGGAATGCAGTCGTTAAGTGGTGCAAAGTGTGAAACTAGAGTGGAATGCAGTCGTTAAGTGGTGCAAAGTGTGAAACTAGAGTGGAATGCAGTTGTTAAGTGGTGCAAAGTGTGAAACTAGAGTGGAATGCAATCGTTAAGTGGTGCAAAGTGTGCAACTAAAGTGGAAAGCAGTCGTTAAGTGGTGCAAAGTGTGAAACTAGAGTGGAATGTAGTCGTTAAGTGGTGCAAAGAGTGAAACTAGAGTGGAATGTAGTCGTTAAGTGGTGCAAAGTGTGAAACTAAAGTGGAATGTAGTCGTTAAGTGGTGCAAAGTGTGAAACTAGAATGGAATGCAGTCGTTAAGTGGTGCAAAGTGTGACACTAGAGTGGAATGTAGTCGTTAAGTGGTGCAAAGTTTGAAACTAGAATGGAATGCAGTCGTTAAGTGGTGCAAAGTGTGACACTAGAGTGGAATGCAGTCGTTAAGTGGTGCAAAGTGTGAAACTAGAGTGGAATGCAGTCGTTAAGTGGTGCAAAGTGTGACACTAGAGTGGAATGCAGTCGTTAAGTGGTGCAAAGTGTGAAACTAGAGTGGAATGCAGTCGTTAAGTGGTGCAAAATGTGACACTAGAGTGGAATGTAGTCGTTAAGTGGTGCAAAGTGTGAAACGAGAGTGGAATGTAGTCGTTAAGTGGTGCAAAGTGTGAAACTAGAGTGGAAAGCAGTCGTTAAGTGGTGCAAAGTGTGACACTAGAGTGGAATGCAGTCGTTAAGTGGTGCAAAGTGTGAAACTAGACTGGAATGCAGTCGTTAAGTGGTGCAAAGTGTGACACTAGAGTGGAATGCAGTCGTTAAGTGGTGCAAAGTGTGAAACTAGAGTAGAATGCAGTCCTTAAGTGGTGCCACGTGTGAAACTAGAGTGGAATGCAGTCGTTAAGTGGTGCAAAGTGTGACACTAGAGTGGAATGTAGTCGTTAAGTGGTGCAAAGTGTGACACTAGAGTGGAAAGCAGTCGTTAAGTGGTGCAAAGTGTGCAACTAGAGTGGAATGTAGTCGTTAAGTGGTGCAAAGAGTGAAACTAGAGTGGAATGTAGTCGTTAAGTGGTGCAAAGAGTGAAACTAGAGTGGAATGCAGTCGTTAAGTGGTGCAAAGCGTGCAACTAGAGTGGAAAGCAGTCGTTAAGTGGTGCAAAGTGTGAAACTAGAGTGGAATGTAGTCGTTAAGTGGTGCAAAGTGTGAAACTAGAGTGGAATGCAGTCGATAAGTGGTGCAAAGTGTGAAACTAGAGTGGAATGCAGTCGTTAAGTGGTGCAAAGTGTGACACTAGAGTGGAATGTAGTCGTTAAATGGTGCAAAGTGTGAAACTAGAGTGGAATGCAGTCGTTAAGTGGTGCAAAGTGTGACACTAGAGTGGAATGTAGTCGTTAAGTGGTGCAAAGTGTGACACTAGTGTGGAATGCAGTCGTTAAGTGGTGCAGTGTGCAACTAGAGTAGAAAGCAATCGTTAAGTGGTGCAAAGTGTGCAACTAGAGTGGAATGTAGTCGTTAAGTGGTGCAAACAGTGAAACTAGAGTGGAATGTAGTCGTTAAGTGGTGCAAAGTGTGAAACTAGAGTGGAATGCAGTCGTTAAGTGGTACAAAGTGTGAAACTAGAGTGGAATGCAGTCGTTAAGTGGTGCAAAGTGTGAAACTAGAGTGGAATGCAGTCGTTAAGTGGTGCAATGTGTGAAAGTAGAGTGGAATGTAGTCGTTAAGTGGTGCAAAGAGTGAAACTAGAGTGGAATGTAGTCGTTAAGTGGTGCAAAGAGTGACACTATAGTGGAATGTAGTCGTTAATTGGTGCAAAGTGTGAATCTTGAGTGGAATGCAGTCGTTAATTGGTGCAAAGTGTGAATCTAGAGTGGAATGCAGTCGTTAAGTGGTGCAAAGTGTGACACAGAGTGAAATGTAGTCGTTAAGTGGTGCAAAGTGTGAATCTAGAGTGGAATGTAGTCGTTAAGTGGTGCAAAGTGTGAAACTAGAGTGGAATGCAGTCGTTAATTGGTGCAAAGTGTGAAAATAAAGTGGAATGCAGTCGTTAAGTGGTACAAAGTGTGAAACTAGAGTGGAATGCAGTCATTAAGTGGTGCAATGTGTGAAACTAGAGTGGAATGTAGTCATTAAGTGGTGCAAAGTGTGAAACTAGAGTGGAATGCAGTCGTTAATTGGTGCAAAGTGTGAAACTAGAGAGGAATGCAGTCGTTAAGTGATGCAAAGTGTGACACTAGAGTGGAATGCAGTCGTTAAGTGGTGCAAAATGTGAAACTAGAGTGGAATGCAGTCGTTAAGTGGTGTAAAGTGTGAAACTAGAGTGGAATGTAGTTGTTAAGTGGTGCAAAGTGTGAAACTAGAGTGGAATGCAATCGTTAAGTGGTGCAAAGTGTGCAACTAAAGTGGAAAGCAGTCGTTAAGTGGTGCAAAGTGTGAAACTAGAGTGGAATGTAGTCGTTAAGTGGTGCAAAGAGTGAAACTAGAGTGGAATGTAGTCGTTAAGTGGTGCAAAGTGTGAAACTAGAGTGGAATGTAGTCGTTAAGTGGTGCAAAGTGTGAAACTAGAATGGAATGCAGTCGTTAAGTGGTGCAAAGTGTGACACTAGAGTGGAATGTAGTCGTTAAGTGGTGCAAAGTTTGAAACTAGAATGGAATGCAGTCGTTAAGTGGTGCAAAGTGTGACACTAGAGTGGAATGTAGTCGTTAAGTGGTGCAAAGTGTGAAACTAGAGTGGAATGCAGTCGTTAAGTGGTGCAAAGTGTGACACTAGAGTGGAATGCAGTCGTTAAGTGGTGCAAAGTGTGAAACTAGAGTGGAATGCAGTCGTTAAGTGGTGCAAAATGTGACACTAGAGTGGAATGTAGTCGTTAAGTGGTGCAAAGTGTGAAACGAGAGTGGAATGTAGTCGTTAAGTGGTGCAAAGTGTGAAACTAGAGTGGAAAGCAGTCGTTAAGTGGTGCAAAGTGTGACACTAGAGTGGAATGCAGTCGTTAAGTGGTGCAAAGTGTGAAACTAGACTGGAATGCAGTCGTTAAGTGGTGCAAAGTGTGACACTAGAGTGGAATGCAGTCGTTAAGTGGTGCAAAGTGTGAAACTAGAGTAGAATGCAGTCCTTAAGTGGTGCCACGTGTGAAACTAGAGTGGAAAGCAGTCGTTAAGTGGTGCAAAGTGTGCAACTAGAGTGGAATGTAGTCGTTAAGTGGTGCAAAGAGTGAAACTAGAGTGGAATGTAGTCGTTAAGTGGTGCAAAGAGTGAAACTAGAGTGGAATGCAGTCGTTAAGTGGTGCAAAGCGTGCAACTAGAGTGGAAAGCAGTCGTTAAGTGGTGCAAAGTGTGAAACTAGAGTGGAATGTAGTCGTTAAGTGGTGCAAAGTGTGAAACTAGAGTGGAATGCAGTCGATAAGTGGTGCAAAGTGTGAAACTAGAGTGGAATGCAGTCGTTAAGTGGTGCAAAGTGTGACACTAGAGTGGAATGTAGTCGTTAAATGGTGCAAAGTGTGAAACTAGAGTGGAATGCAGTCGTTAAGTGGTGCAAAGTGTGACACTAGAGTGGAATGTAGTCGTTAAGTGGTGCAAAGTGTGACACTAGAGTGGAATGCAGTCGTTAAGTGGTGCAGTGTGCAACTAGAGTAGAAAGCAATCGTTAAGTGGTGCAAAGTGTGCAACTAGAGTGGAATGTAGTCGTTAAGTGGTGCAAACAGTGAAACTAGAGTGGAATGTAGTCGTTAAGTGGTGCAAAGTGTGAAACTAGAGTGGAATGCAGTCGTTAAGTGGTACAAAGTGTGAAACTAGAGTGGAATGCAGTCGTTAAGTGGTGCAAAGTGTGAAACTAGAGTGGAATGCAGTCGTTAAGTGGTGCAATGTGTGAAAGTAGAGTGGAATGTAGTCGTTAAGTGGTGCAAAGAGTGAAACTAGAGTGGAATGTAGTCGTTAAGTGGTGCAAAGAGTGACACTATAGTGGAATGTAGTCGTTAATTGGTGCAAAGTGTGAATCTTGAGTGGAATGCAGTCGTTAATTGGTGCAAAGTGTGAATCTAGAGTGGAATGCAGTCGTTAAGTGGTGCAAAGTGTGACACAGAGTGAAATGTAGTCGTTAAGTGGTGCAAAGTGTGAATCTAGAGTGGAATGTAGTCGTTAAGTGGTGCAAAGTGTGAAACTAGAGTGGAATGCAGTCGTTAATTGGTGCAAAGTGTGAAAATAAAGTGGAATGCAGTCGTTAAGTGGTACAAAGTGTGAAACTAGAGTGGAATGCAGTCATTAAGTGGTGCAATGTGTGAAACTAGAGTGGAATGTAGTCATTAAGTGGTGCAAAGTGTGAAACTAGAGTGGAATGCAGTCGTTAATTGGTGCAAAGTGTGAAACTAGAGAGGAATGCAGTCGTTAAGTGATGCAAAGTGTGACACTAGAGTGGAATGCAGTCGTTAAGTGGTGCAAAATGTGAAACTAGAGTGGAATGCAGTCGTTAAGTGGTGTAAAGTGTGAAACTAGAGTGGAATGTAGTTGTTAAGTGGTGCAAAGTGTGAAACTAGAGTGGAATGCAATCGTTAAGTGGTGCAAAGTGTGCAACTAAAGTGGAAAGCAGTCGTTAAGTGGTGCAAAGTGTGAAACTAGAGTGGAATGTAGTCGTTAAGTGGTGCAAAGAGTGAAACTAGAGTGGAATGTAGTCGTTAAGTGGTGCAAAGTGTGAAACTAGAGTGGAATGTAGTCGTTAAGTGGTGCAAAGTGTGAAACTAGAATGGAATGCAGTCGTTAAGTGGTGCAAAGTGTGACACTAGAGTGGAATGTAGTCGTTAAGTGGTGCAAAGTTTGAAACTAGAATGGAATGCAGTCGTTAAGTGGTGCAAAGTGTGACACTAGAGTGGAATGTAATCGTTAAGTGGTGCAAAGTGTGAAACTAGAGTGGAATGCAGTCGTTAAGTGGTGCAAAGTGTGACACTAGAGTGGAATGCAGTCGTTTAGTGGTGCAAAGTGTGAAACTAGAGTGGAATGCAGTCGTTAAGTGGTGCAAAATGTGACACTAGAGTGAAATGTAGTCGTTAAGTGGTGCAAAGTGTGAAACGAGAGTGGAATGTAGTCGTTAAGTGGTGCAAAGTGTGAAACTAGAGTGGAAAGCAGTCGTTAAGTGGTGCAAAGTGTGACACTAGAGTGGAATGCAGTCGTTAAGTGGTGCAAAGTGTGAAACTAGACTGGAATGCAGTCGTTAAGTGGTGCAAAGTGTGACACTAGAGTGGAATGCAGTCGTTAAGTGGTGCAAAGTGTGAAACTAGAGTAGAATGCAGTCCTTAAGTGGTGCCACGTGTGAAACTAGAGTGGAATGCAGTCGTTAAGTGGTGCAAGGGTGTGACACTAGAGTGGAATGTACTCGTTAAATGGTGCAAAGTGTGACACTAGAGTGGAAAGCAGTCGTTAAGTGGTGCAAAGTGTGCAACTAGAGTGGAATGTAGTCGTTAAGTGGTGCAAAGTGTGAACCTAGAGTGGAATGTAGTCGTTAAGTGGTGCAAAGAGTGAAACTAGAGTGGTATGCAGTCGTTAAGTGGTGCAAAGCGTGCAACTAGAGTGGAAAGCAGTCGTTAAGTGGTGCAAAGTGTGAAACTAGAGTGGAATGTAGTCGTTAAGTGGTGCAAAGTGTGAAACTAGAGTGGAATGCAGTCGTTAAGTGGTGCAAAGTGTGAAACTAGAGTGGAATGTAGTCGTTAAGTGGTGCAAAGTGTGAAACTAGAGTGGAATGCTGTCGTTAAGTGGTGCAAAGTGTGAAACTAGAGTGGAATGCAGTCGTTAGGTGGTGCAAAGTGTGAAACTAGAGTGAAATGTAGTCGTTACGTGGTGCAAAGTGTGAACCTCGAGTGGAATGCAGTCGTTAGGTGGTGCAAAGTGTGACACTGGAGTGGAATGTAGTCGTTAAGTAGTGTGAAGTGTGAACCTAGAGTGGAATGCAGTCGTTAAGTGTTGCAAAGTGAGACACTAGATAGGAATGTAGTCGTTAAGTGGTGCAACGTGTGAAACTAGAGTGGAATGTAGTAGTTAAGTAGTGCAAAGTGCGAAACTAGAGTGGAATGTAGTCGTTAAGTGGTGCAAACTGTGAAACTAGAGTGGAATGTAGTCGTTAAGTGGTGCAAAGTGTGAAACTAGAGTGGAAAGCAGTCGTTAAGTGGTGCAAAGTGTGACACTAGAGTGGAATGCAGTCGTTAAGTGGTGCAAAGTGTAAAACTAGAGTGGAATGCAGTCGTTAAGTGGTGCAAAGTGTGACACTAGAGTGGAATGCAGTCGTTAAGTGGTGCAAAGTGTGACACTAGAGTGTAATGTAGTCGTTAAGTGGTGCAAAGTGTGAAACTAGAGTGGAATGCAGTCGTTAAGTGGTGCAAAGTGTGACACTAGAGTGGAATGCAGTCGTTAAGTGGTGCAAAGTGTGAAACTAGAGTGGAATGCAGTCCTTAAGTGGTGCAAAGTGTGAAACTAGAGTGGAATGTAGTCGTTAAGTGGTGCAAAGTGTGACACTAGAGTGGAATGTAGTCTTTAAGTGGTGCAACGAGTGAAACTAGAGTGGAATGTAGTCGTTAAGTAGTGCAAAGTGCGAAACTAGAGTGGAATGTAGTCGTTAAGTGGTGCAAAGTGCGAAACTAGAGTGGAATGTAGTCGTTAAGTGGTGCAAAGTGTGAAACTAGAGTGGAATGTAGTCGTTAAGTGGTGCAAAGTGTGAAACTAGAGTGGAATGTAGTCGTTAAGTGGTGCAAAGTGTGAAACTAGAGTAGAATGCAGTCGTTAAGTGGTGCAAAGTTTGACACTAGAGTGGAATGCAGTCGTTAAGTGGTGCAAAGTGTGAAACTAGAGTGGAATGCAGTCGTTAAGTGGTGCAAAGTGTGACACTAGAGTGGAATGTAGTCGTTAAATGGTGCTAAGTGTGAAACTCGAGTGGAATGCAGTCGTTAAGTGGTGCAAAGTGTGACACTAGAGTGGAATGTAGTCGTTAAGTGGTGCAAAGTGTGACACTAGAGTGGAATGCAGTCGTTAAGTGGTGCAGTGTGCAACTAGAGTAGAAAGCAATCGTTAAGTGGTGCAAAGTGTGCAACTAGAGTGGAATGTAGTCGTTAAGTGGTGCAAACAGTGAAACTAGAGTGGAATGTAGTCGTTAAGTGGTGCAAAGTGTGAAACTAGAGTGGAATGCAGTCGTTAAGTGGTACAAAGTGTGAAACTAGAGTGGAAAGCAGTCGTTAAGTGGTGCAAAGTGTGCAACTAGAGTGGAATGTAGTAGTTAAGTGGTGCAAAGAGTGAAACTAGAGTGGAATGCAGTCGTTAAGTGGTGCAAAGTGTGACACTAGAGTGGAATGCAGTCGTTAAGTGGTGCAAAGTGTGAAACTAGAGTGGAATGCAGTCGTTAAGTGGTGCAGTGTGCAACTAGAGTAGAAAGCAATCGTTAAGTGGTGCAAAGTGTGCAACTAGAGTGGAATGTAGTCGTTAAGTGATGCAAACAGTGAAACTAGAGTGGAATGTAGTCGTTAATGGTGCAAAGTGTGAAACTAGAGTGGAATGCAGTCGTTAAGTGGTACAAAGTGTGAAACTAGAGTGGAAAGCAGTCGTTAAGTGGTGCAAAGTGTGCAACTAGAGTGGAATGTAGTAGTTAAGTGGTGCAAAGAGTGAAACTAGAGTGGAATGTAGTCGTTAAGTAGTGCAAAGTGCGAAACTAGAGTGGAATGTAGTCGTTAAGTGGTGCAAAGTGTGAAACTAGAGTGGAATGTAGTCGTTAAGTGGTGCAAAGTGTGAAACTAGAGTGGAATGCAGTCGTTAAGTGGTGCAAAGTGTGACACTAGAGCGGAATGCAGTCGTTAAGTGGTGCAAAGTGTGAAACTAGAGTGGAATGCAGTCGTTAAGTGGTGCAAAGTGTGACACTAGAGTGGAATGAGTCGTTAAGTGGTGCAAAGTGTGAAACTAGAGTGGAATGCAGTCGTTAAGTGGTGCAAAGTGTGACACTAGAGTGGAATGTAGTCGTTAAGTGGTGCAAAGTGTGAAACTAGAGTGGAATGCAGTCGTTAAGTGGTGCAAAGTGTGACACTAGAGTGGAATGCAGTCGTTAAGTGGTGCAAAGTGTGAAACTAGAGTGGAATGCAGTCCTTAAGTGGTGCAAAGTGTGAAACTAGAGTGGAATGTAGTCGTTAAGTGGTGCAAAGTGTGACACTAGAGTGGAATGTAGTCTTTAAGTGGTGCAACGAGTGAAACTAGAGTGGAATGTAGTCGTTAAGTAGTGCAAAGTGCGAAACTAGAGTGGAATGTAGTCGTTAAGTGGTGCAAAGTGTGACACTAGAGTGGAATGTAGTCGTTAAGTGGTGCAAAGTGTGAAACTAGAGTGGAATGTAGTCGTTAAGTGGTGCAAAGTGTGAAACTAGAGTGGAATGCAGTCGTTATGTGGTGCAAAGTTTGACACTAGAGTGGAATACAGTCGTTAAGTGGTGCAAAGTGTGACACTAGAGAGGAATGCAGTCGTTAAGTGGTGCAAAGTGTGAAACTAGAGTGGAATGCAGTCGTTAAGTGGTGCAAAGTGTGACACTAGAGTGGAATGTAGTCGTTAAATGGTGCAAAGTGTGAAACTAGAGTGGAATGCAGTCGTTAAGTGGTGCAAAGTGTGACACTAGAGTGGAATGCAGTCGTTAAGTGGTGCAGTGTGAAACTAGAGTGGAATGCAGTCGTTAAGTGGTGCAAAGTGTGACACTAGAGTGGAATGTAGTCGTTAAGTGGTGCAAAGTGTGACACTAGAGTGGAATGCAGTCGTTAAGTGGTGCAGTGTGCAACTAGAGTAGAAAGCAATCGTTAAGTGGTGCAAAGTGTGCAACTAGAGTGGAATGTAGTCGTTAAGTGGTGCAAACAGTGAAACTAGAGTGGAATGTAGTCGTTAAGTGGTGCAAAGTGTGAAACTAGAGTGGAATGCAGTCGTTAAGTGGTACAAAGTGTGAAACTAGAGTGGAAAGCAGTCGTTAAGTGGTGCAAAGTGTGCAACTAGAGTGGAATGTAGTAGTTAAGTGGTGCAAAGAGTGAAACTAGAGTGGAATGTAGTCGTTAAGTAGTGCAAAGTGCGAAACTAGAGTGGAATGTAGTCGTTAAGTGGTGCAAAGTGTGAAACTAGAGTGGAATGTAGTCGTTAAGTGGTGCAAAGTGTGAAACTAGAGTGGAATGCAGTCGTTAAGTGGTGCAAAGTGTGACACTAGAGCGGAATGCAGTCGTTAAGTGGTGCAAAGTGTGAAACTAGAGTGGAATGCAGTCGTTAAGTGGTGCAAAGTGTGACACTAGAGTGGAATGAGTCGTTAAGTGGTACAAAGTGTGAAACTAGAGTGGAATGCAGTCGTTAAGTGGTGCAAAGTGTGACACTAGAGTGGAATGTAGTCGTTAAGTGGTGCAAAGTGTGAAACTAGAGTGGAATGCAGTCGTTAAGTGGTGCAAAGTGTGACACTAGAGTGGAATGCAGTCGTTAAGTGGTGCAAAGTGTGACACTAGCGTGGAATGCAGTCGTTAAGTGGTGCAAAGTGTGAAACTAGAGTGGAATGTAGTCGTTAAGTGGTGCAAAGTGTGACACTAGAGTGGAATGTAGTCTTTAAGTGGTGCAACGAGTGAAACTAGAGTGGAATGTAGTCGTTAAGTAGTGCAAAGTGCGAAACTAGAGTGGAATGTAGTCGTTAAGTGGTGCAAAGTGTGACACTAGAGTGGAATGTAGTCGTTAAGTGGTGCAAAGTGTGAAACTAGAGTGGAATGCAGTCGTTAAGTGGTGCAAAGTGTGACACTAGAGTGGAATGTAGTCGTTAAATGGTGCAAAGTGTGAAACTAGAGTGGAATGCAGTCGTTAAGTGGTGCAAAGTGTGACACTAGAGTGGAATGCAGTCGTTAAGTGGTGCAGTGTGCAACTAGAGTAGAAAGCAATCGTTAAGTGGTGCAAAGTGTGCAACTAGAGTGGAATGTAGTCGTTAAGTGGTGCAAACAGTGAAACTAGAGTGGAATGTAGTCGTTAAGTGGAGCAAAGTGTGAAACTAGAGTGGAATACAGTCGTTAAGTGGTACAAAGTGTGAAACTAGAGTGGAATGAAGTCGTTAAGTGGTGCAAAGTGTGAAACTAGAGTGGAATGTAGTCGTTAAGTGGTGCAAAGTGTGAAACTAGAGTGGAATGCCATCGTTAAGCGGTGTATAGTGTGAAACTAGAGTGGAATGCAGTCGTCGTTAAGTGGTGCAAAGTGTGAACCTAGAGTGGAATTTAGTCGTTAAGTGGTGCAAACAGTGAAACTAGAGTGGAATGTAGTCGTTAAGTAGAGCAAAGTGTGAAACTAGAGTGGAATACAGTCGTTAAGTGGTGCAAAGTGTGAAACTAGAGTGGAATGCAGTCGTTAAGTGGTACAAAGTGTGAAACTAGAGTGGAATGTAGTCGTTAAGTGATGCAAAGTGTGAAACTAGAGTGGAATGCCGTCGTTAAGCGGTGTATAGTGTGAAACTAGAGTGGAATGCAGTCGTCGTTAAGTGGTGCAAAGTGTGAACCTAGAGTGGAATTTAGTCGTTAAGTGGTGCAAAGTGGGAAACTAGAGTGGAATGCAGTCGTTAAGTGGTGCAAAGTGTGAACCTAGAGTGGAATGCAGTCGTTAAGTGGGTGCAAAGTGTGACACTAGAGTGGAATGTAGTTGTTAAGTGGTGCAACGTGTGAAACTAGAGTGGAATGTAGTCGTTAAGTAGTGCAAAGTGTGAAACTAGAGTGGAATGTAGTCGTTAAGTGGTACAAAGTGTGAAACTAGAGTGGAATGCAGTCGTTAAGTGGTGCAAAGTGTGAAACTAGAGTGGAATGTAGTCGTTAAGCAGTGCAAAGTGTGAAACTAGAGTGGAATGCAGTCGTTAAGTGGTGCAAAGTGTGAAACTAGAGTGGAATGCAGTCGTTAAGTGGTGCAAAGTGTGAAACTAGAGTGGAATGCAGTCGTTAAGTGGTACAAAGTGTGAAACTAGAGTGGAATGCAGTCGTTAAGTGGTGCAAAGTGTGAAACTAGAGTGGAATGTAGTCGTTAAGTGGTGCAAAGTGTGCAACTAAAGTGGAAAGCAGTCGTTAAGTGGTGCAAAGTGTGAAACTAGAGTGGAATGCAGTCGTTAAGTGGTGCAACGAGTGAAACTAGAGTGGAATGTAGTCGTTAAGTAGTGCAAAGTGCGAAACTAGAGTGGAATGTAGTCGTTAAGTGGTGCAAAGTGTGACACTAGAGTGGAATGTAGTCGTTAAGTGGTGCAAAGTGTGAAACTAGAGTGGAATGTAGTCGTTAAGTGGTGCAAAGTGTGAAACTAGAGTGGAATGCAGTCGTTATGTGGTGCAAAGTTTGACACTAGAGCGGAATACAGTCGTTAAGTGGTGCAAAGTGTGACACTAGAGAGGAATGCAGTCGTTAAGTGGTGCAAAGTGTGAAACTAGAGTGGAATGCAGTCGTTAAGTGGTGCAAAGTGTGACACTAGAGTGGAATGTAGTCGTTAAATGGTGCAAAGTGTGAAACTAGAGTGGAATGCAGTCGGTAAGTGGTGCAAAGTGTGACACTAGAGTGGAATGCAGTCGTTAAGTGGTGCAGTGTGCAACTAGAGTAGAAAGCAATCGTTAAGTGGTGCAAAGTGTGCAACTAGAGTGGAATGTAGTCGTTAAGTGGTGCAAACAGTGAAACTATAGTGGAATGTAGTCGTTAAGTGGAGCAAAGTGTGAAACTAGAGTGGAATACAGTCGTTAAGTGGTACAAAGTGTGAAACTAGAGTGGAATGAAGTCGTTAAGTGGTGCAAAGTGTGAAACTAGAGTGGAATGTAGTCGTTAAGTGGTGCAAAGTGTGAAACTAGAGTGGAATGCAGTCGTTAGGTGGTGCAAAGTGTGAAACTAGAGTGGAATGCAGTCGTTAGGTGGTGCAAAGTGTGACACTAGAGTGGAATGTAGTCGTTAAGTGATGCAAAGTGTGAAACTAGAGTGGAATGCAGTCGTTAAGTGGTGCAAAGTGTGACACTAGAGTGGAATGTAGTCGTTAAGTGGTGCAATGTGTGACACTAGAGTGGAATGCAGTCGTTAAGTGGTGCAGTGTGCAACTAGAGTGGAAAGCAGTCGTTAAGTGGTGCAAAGTGTGCAACTAGAGTGGAATGTAGTCGTTAAGTGGTGCAAACAGTGAAACTAGAGTGGAATGTAGTCGTTAAGTGGTGTGAAGTGTGAACCTAGAGTGGAATGCAGTCGTTAAGTGGTGCAAAGTGTGACACTAGATTGGAATGTAGTCGTTAAGTGGTGCAACGTGTGAAACTAGAGTGGAATGTAGTCGTTAAGCAGTGCAAAGTGTGAAATAGAGTGGAATGTAGTCGTTAAGTGGTGCAAAGTGTGAAACTAGAGTGGAATGTAGTCGTTAAGTGGAGCAAACAGTGAAACTAGAGTGGAATGTAGTCGTTAAGTGGTGTGAAGTGTGAACCTAGAGTGGAATGCAGTCGTTAAGTGGTGCAAAGTGTGACACTAGATTGGAATGTAGTCGTTAAGTGGTGCAACGAGTGAAACTAGAGTGGAATGTAGTCGTTAAGTAGTGCAAAGTGTGAAATAGAGTGGAATGTAGTCGTTAAGTGGTGCAAAGTGTGAAATAGAGTGGAATGTAGTCGTTAAGTGGTGCAAAGTGTGAAATAGAGTGGAATGTAGTCGTTAAGTGGTGCAAAGTGTGACACTAGATTGGAATGTAGTCGTTAAGTGGTGCAACGAGTGAAACTAGAGTGGAATGTAGTCGTTAAGTAGTGCAAAGTGTGAAATAGAGTGGAATGTAGTCGTTAAGTGGTGCAAAGTGTGAAACTAGAGTGGAATGCAGTCGTTAAGTGGTGCAAAGTGTGAAACTAGAGTGGAATGCAGTCGTTAAGTGGTGCAAAGTGTGCAACTAGAGTGGAAAGCAGTCGTTAAGTGGCCGAAAGTGTGAAACTAGAGTGGAATGTAGTCGTTAAGTGGTGCAAAGAGTGAAACTAGAGTGGAATGTAGTCGTTAAGTGGTGCAAAGTGTGAAACTAGAGTGGAATGCAGTCGTTAAGTGGTACAAAGTGTGAAACTAGAGTGGAATGTAGTCGTTAAGTGATGCAAAGTGTGAAACTAGAGTGGAATGCCGTCGTTAAGTGGTGTATAGTGTGAAACTAGAGTGGAATGCAGTCGTCGTTAAGTGGTGCAAAGTGTGAACCTAGAGTGGAATTTAGTCGTTAAGTGGTGCAAAGTGTGAAACTAGAGTGGAATGCAGTCGTTAAGTGGTGCAAAGTGTGAACCTAGAGTGGAATGCAGTCGTTCAGTGGTGTAAAGTGTGAAACTAGAGTGGAATGTAGTTGTTAAGTGGTGCAAAGTGTGAAACTAGAGTGGAATGCAATCGTTAAGTGGTGCAAAGGGTGACACTAGAGTGGAATGAAGTCGTTAAGTGGTGCAAAGTGTGAAACTAGAGTGGAATGCAGTCGTTAAGTGGTGCAAAGTGTGAAACTAGAGTGGAATGCAGTCGTTAAGTGGTGCAAAGTGTGACACTAGAGTGGAATGCAGTCGTTAAGTGGTGCAAAGTGTGCAACTAGAGTGGAAAGCAGTCGTTAAGTGGCCGAAAGTGTGAAACTAGAGTGGAATGTAGTCGTTAAGTGGTGCAAAGAGTGAAACTAGAGTGGAATGTAGTCGTTAAGTGGTGCAAAGTGTGAAACTAGAGTGGAATGCAGTCGTTAAGTGGTACAAAGTGTGAAACTAGAGTGGAATGTAGTCGTTAAGTGATGCAAAGTGTGAAACTAGAGTGGAATGCCGTCGTTAAGTGGTGTATAGTGTGAAACTAGAGTGCAATGCAGTCGTCGTTAAGTGGTGCAAAGTGTGAACCTAGAGTGGAATTTAGTCGTTAAGTGGTGCAAAGTGTGAAACTAGAGTGGAATGCAGTCGTTAAGTGGTGCAAAGTGTGAACCTAGAGTGGAATGCAGTCGTTAAGTGGGTGCAAAGTGTGACACTAGAGTGGAATGTAGTTGTTAAGTAGTGCAAAGTGTGAAACTAGAGTGGAATGTACTCGTTAAGTGGTGCAAAGTGTGAAACTAGAGTGGAATGCAGTCGTTAAGTGGTGCAAAGTGTGAAACTAGAGTGGAATGTAGTCGTTAAGCAGTGCAAAGTGTGAAACTAGAGTGGAATGCAGTCGTTAAGTGGTGCAAAGTGTGAAACTAGAGTGGAATGCAGTCGTTAAGTGGTGCAAAGTGTGAAACTAGAGTGGAATGCAGTCGTTAAGTGGTACAAAGTGTGAAACTAGAGTGGAATGCAGTCGTTAAGTGGTGCAAAGTGTGAAACTAGAGTGGAATGTAGTCGTTAAGTGGTGCAAAGTGTGAAACTAGAGTGGAATGCAGTCGTTAATTGGTGCAAAGAGTGAAACTAGAGTGGAATGTAGTTGTTAAGTGGTGCAAAGTGTGAAACTAGAGTGGAATGTAGTCGTTAAGTGGTGCAAAATGTGAAACTAGAGTGGAATGCAGTCGTTAAGTGGTGCAAAGTGTGACACTAGAGTGGAATGCAGTCGTTAAGTGGTGCAAAGTGTGACACTAGAGTGGAATGCAGTCGTTAAGTGGTGCAAAGTGTGCTACTAGAGTGGAATGCAGTCGTTAAGTGGTGCAAAGTGTGACACTAGAGTGGAATGCAGTCGTTAAGTGGTGCAAAGTGTGCTACTAGAGTGGAATGTAGTCGTTAAGTGGTGCAAAGTGTGCTACTAGAGTGGAATGTAGTCGTTAAGTGGTGCAAAGTGTGCTACTAGAGTGGAATGCAGTCGTTAATTGGTGCAAAGTGTGAATCTAGTGTGGAATGCAGTCGTTAAGTGGTGCAAAGTGTGACACAGAGTGGAATGTAGTCGTTAAGTGGTGCAAAGTGGGAAACTAGAGTGGAATGCAGTCGTTAATTGGTGCAAAGTGTGAAACTAGAGTGGAATGCAGTCGTTAAGTGGTGCAAAGTGTGAAACTAGAGTGGAATGCAGTCGTTAAGTGGTGCAAAGTGTGAAACTAGAGTGGAATGTAGTCATTAAGTGGTGCAAAGTGTGAAACTAGAGTGGAATGCAGTCGTTAATTGGTGCAAAGTGTGAAACTAGAGAGGAATGCAGTCGTTAAGTGGTGCAAAGTGTGACACTAGAGTGGAATGCAGTCGTTAAGTGGTGCAAAGTGTGAAACTAGAGTGGAATGCAGTCGTTAAGTGGTGCAAAGTGTGAAACTATAGTGGAATGTAGTTGTTAAGTGGTGCAAAGTGTGAAACTAGAGTGGAATGCAATCGTTAAGTGTGCAAAGTGTGCAACTAAAGTGCAAAGCAGTCGTTAAGTGGTGCAAAGTGTGAAACTAGAGTGGAATATAGTCGTTAAGTGGTGCAAAGTGTGAAACTAGAGTGGAATGCAGTCGTTAAGTGGTGCAAAGTGTGAAACTAGAGTGGAATGTAGTCGTTAAGCAGTGCAAAGTGTGAAACTAGAGTGGAATGCAGTCGTTAAGTGGTGCAAAGTGTGAAACTAGAGTGGAATGCAGTCGTTAAGTGGTGCAAAGTGTGAAACTAGAGTGGAATGCAGTCGTTAAGTGGTACAAAGTGTGAAACTAGAGTGGAATGCAGTCGTTAAGTGGTGCAAAGTGTGAAACTAGAGTGGAATGTAGTCGTTAAGTGGTGCAAAGTGTGCAACTAAAGTGGAAAGCAGTCGTTAAGTGGTGCAAAGTGTGAAACTAGAGTGGAATGCAGTCGTTAATTGGTGCAAAGAGTGAAACTAGAGTGGAATGTAGTTGTTAAGTGGTGCAAAGTGTGAAACTAGAGTGGAATGTAGTCGTTAAGTGGTGCAAAGTGTGAAACTAGAGTGGAATGCAGTCGTTAAGTGGTGCAAAGTGTGACACTAGAGTGGAATGCAGTCGTTAAGTGGTGCAAAGTGTGACACTAGAGTGGAATGCAGTCGTTAAGTGGTGCAAAGTGTGCTACTAGAGTGGAATGCAGTCGTTAAGTGGTGCAAAGTGTGACACTAGAGTGGAATGCAGTCGTTAAGTGGTGCAAAGTGTGCTACTAGAGTGGAATGTAGTCGTTAAGTGGTGCAAAGTGTGCTACTAGAGTGGAATGTAGTCGTTAAGTGGTGCAAAGTGTGCTACTAGAGTGGAATGCAGTCGTTAATTGGTGCAAAGTGTGAATCTAGAGTGGAATGCAGTCGTTAAGTGGTGCAAAGTGTGACACAGAGTGGAATGTAGTCGTTAAGTGGTGCAAAGTGGGAAACTAGAGTGGAATGCAGTCGTTAATTGGTGCAAAGTGTGAAACTAGAGTGGAATGCAGTCGTTAAGTGGTGCAAAGTGTGAAACTAGAGTGGAATGCAGTCGTTAAGTGGTGCAAAGTGTGAAACTAGAGTGGAATGTAGTCATTAAGTGGTGCAAAGTGTGAAACTAGAGTGGAATGCAGTCGTTAATTGGTGCAAAGTGTGAAACTAGAGAGGAATGCAGTCGTTAAGTGGTGCAAAGTGTGACACTAGAGAGGAATGCAGTCGTTAAGTGGTGCAAAGTGTGAAACTAGAGTGGAATGCAGTCGTTCAGTGGTGCAAAGTGTGAAACTATAGTGGAATGTAGTTGTTAAGTGGTGCAAAGTGTGAAACTAGAGTGGAATGCAATCGTTAAGTGTGCAAAGTGTGCAACTAAAGTGCAAAGCAGTCGTTAAGTGGTGCAAAGTGTGAAACTAGAGTGGAATATAGTCGTTAAGTGGTGCAAAGTGTGAAACTAGAGTGGAATGCAGTCGTTAAGTGGTGCAAAGTGTGAAACTAGAGTGGAATGTAGTCGTTAAGCAGTGCAAAGTGTGAAACTAGAGTGGAATGCAGTCGTTAAGTGGTGCAAAGTGTGAAACTAGAGTGGAATGCAGTCGTTAAGTGGTGCAAAGTGTGAAACTAGAGTGGAATGCAGTCGTTAAGTGGTACAAAGTGTGAAACTAGAGTGGAATGCAGTCGTTAAGTGGTGCAAAGTGTGAAACTAGAGTGGAATGTAGTCGTTAAGTGGTGCAAAGTGTGCAACTAAAGTGGAAAGCAGTCGTTAAGTGGTGCAAAGTGTGAAACTAGAGTGGAATGCAGTCGTTAATTGGTGCAAAGAGTGAAACTAGAGTGGAATGTAGTTGTTAAGTGGTGCAAAGTGTGAAACTAGAGTGGAATGTAGTCGTTAAGTGGTGCAAAGTGTGAAACTAGAGTGGAATGCAGTCGTTAAGTGGTGCAAAGTGTGACACTAGAGTGGAATGCAGTCGTTAAGTGGTGCAAAGTATGACACTAGAGTGGAATGCAGTCGTTAAGTGGTGCAAAGTGTGCTACTAGAGTGGAATGCAGTCGTTAAGTGGTGCAAAGTGTGACACTAGAGTGGAATGCAGTCGTTAAGTGGTGCAAAGTGTGCTACTAGAGTGGAATGTAGTCGTTAAGTGGTGCAAAGTGTGCTACTAGAGTGGAATGTAGTCGTTAAGTGGTGCAAAGTGTGCTACTAGAGTGGAATGCAGTCGTTAATTGGTGCAAAGTGTGAATCTAGAGTGGAATGCAGTCGTTAAGTGGTGCAAAGTGTGACACAGAGTGGAATGTAGTCGTTAAGTGGTGCAAAGTGTGAAACTAGAGTGGAATGCAGTCGTTAATTGGTGCAAAGTGTGAAACTAGAGTGGAATGCAGTCGTTAAGTGGTGCAAAGTGTGAAACTAGAGTGGAATGCAGTCGTTAAGTGGTGCAAAGTGTGAAACTAGAGTGGAATGTAGTCATTAAGTGGTGCAAAGTGTGAAACTAGAGTGGAATGCAGTCGTTAATTGGTGCAAAGTGTGAAACTAGAGAGGAATGCAGTCGTTAAGTGGTGCAAAGTGTGACACTAGAGTGGAATACAGTCGTTAAGTGGTGCAAAGTGTGAAACTAGAGTGGAATGCAGTCGTTAAGTGGTGCAAAGTGTGAAACTATAGTGGAATGTAGTTGTTAAGTGGTGCAAAGTGTGAAACTAGAGTGGAATGCAATCGTTAAGTGGTGCAAAGTGTGCAACTAAAGTGCAAAGCAGTCGTTAAGTGGTGCAAAGTGTGAAACTAGAGTGGAATGTAGTCGTTAAGTGGTGCAAAGAGTGAAACTAGAGTGGAATGCAGTCGTTAAGTGGTGCAAATTGTGACACTAGAGTGGAATGTAGTCGTTAAGTGGTGCAAAGTGTGAAACTAGAGTGGAATGTAGTCGTTAAGTGGCGCAAAGTGTGAAACTAGAGTGGAAAGCAGTCGTTAAGTGGTGCAAAGTGTGACACTAGAGTGGAATGCAGTCGTTAAGTGGTGCAAAGTGTGAAACTAGAGTGGTATGCAGTCGTTAAGTGGTGCAAAGTGTGACACTAGAGTGGAATGCAGTCGTTAAGTGGTGCAAAGTGTGAAACTAAAGTGGAATGCAGTCGTTAAGTGGTGCAAAGTGTGCAACTAGAGAGGAATGTAGTCGTTAAGTGGTGCAAACAGTGAAACTAGAGTGGAATGTAGTCGTTAAGTGGTGCAAAGTGTGAAACTAGAGTGGAATGTAGTCGTTAAGTGGTGCAAAGTGTGAAACTAGAGTGGAATGCAGTCGTTAAGTGGTGCAAAGTGTGAAACTAAAGTGGAATGCAGTCGTTAGGTGGTGCAAAGTGTGACACTAGATTGGAATGTAGTCGTTAAGTGATGAAAAGTGTGAAACTAGAGTGGAATGCAGTCGTTAAGTGGTGCAAAGTGTAACACTAGAGTGGAATGTAGTCGTTAAGTGGTGCAAAGTGTGACACTAGAGTGGAATGCAGTCGTTAAGTGGTGCAGTGTGCACCTAGAGTGGAAAGCAGTCGTTAAGTGGTGCAAAGTGTGCAACTAGAGTGGAATGTAGTCGTTAAGTGGTGGAAACAGTGAAACTAGAGTGGAATGTAGTCGTTAAGTGGCGCAAAGTGTGACAGTATAGTGGAATGTAGTCTTTAAGTGGTGCAACGAGTGAAACTAGAGTGGAATGTAGTCGTTAAGTAGTGCAAAGTGCGAAACTAGAGTGGAATGTAGTCGTTAAGTGGTGCAAAGTGTGACACTAGAGTGGAATGTAGTCGTTAAGTGGTGCAAAGTGTGAAACTAGAGTGGAATGTAGTCGTTAAGTGGTGCAAAGTGTGAAACTAGAGTGGAATGCAGTCGTTAAGTGGTGCAAAGTTTGACACTAGAGTGGAATGCAGTCGTTAAGTGGTGCAAAGTGTGACACTAGAGTGGAATGCAGTCGTTAAGTGGTGCAAAGTGTGACACTAGAGTGGAATGTAGTCGTTAAATGGTGCAAAGTGCGAAACTAGAGTGGAATGCAGTCGTTAAGTGGTGCAAAGTGTGAAACTAGAGTGGAATGCAGTCGTTAAGTGGTGCAAAGTGTGCAACTAGAGTGGAATGTAGTCGTTAAGTGGTGCAAAGTGTGAAACTAGAGTGGAATGCAGTCGTTAAGTGGTGCAAAGTGTGACACTAGAGTGGAATGTAGTCGTTAAATGGTGCAAAGTGCGAAACTAGAGTGGAATGCAGTCGTTAAGTGGTGCAAAGTGTGAAACTAGAGTGGAATGCAGTCGTTAAGTGGTGCAAAGTGTGCAGCTAGAGTGGAATGTAGTCGGTAAGTGGTGCAAACAGTGAAACTAGAGTGGAATGTAGTCGTTAAGTGGTGCAAAGTGTGAAACTAGAGTGGAATGCAGTCGTTAAGCGGTACAAAGTGTGAAACTAGAGTGGAAAGCAGTCGTTAAGTGGTGCAAAGTGTGCAACTAGAGTGGAATGTAGTAGTTAAGTGGTGCAAAGAGTGAAACTAGAGTGGAATGTAGTCGTTAAGTAGTGCAAAGTGCGAAACTAGAGTGGAATGTAGTCGTTAAGTGGTGCAAAGTGTGAAACTAGAGTGGAATGTAGTCGTTAAGTGGTGCAAAGTGTGAAACTAGAGTGGAATGCAGTCGTTAAGTGGTGCAAAGTGTGACACTAGAGCGGAATGCAGTCGTTAAGTGGTGCAAAGTGTGAAACTAGAGTGGAATGCAGTCGTTAAGTGGTGCAAAGTGTGACACTAGAGTGGAATGAGTCGTTAAGTGGTGCAAAGTGTGACACTAGAGTGGAATGCAGTCGTTAAGTGGTGCAAAGTGTGAAACTAGTGTGGAATGCAGTCGTTAAGTGGTGCAAAGTGTGAAACTAAAGTGGAATGCAGTCGTTAGGTGGTGCAAAGTGTGACACTAGATTGGAATGTAGTCGTTAAGTAATGAAAAGTGTGAAACTAGAGTGGAATGCAGTCGTTAAGTGGTGCAAAGTGTAACACTAGAGTGGAATGTAGTCGTTAAGTGGTGCAAAGTGTGACACTAGAGTGGAATGCAGTCGTTAAGTGGTGCAGTGTGCACCTAGAGTGGAAAGCAGTCGTTAAGTGGTGCAAAGTGTGCAACTAGAGTGGAATGTAGTCGTTAAGTGGTGGAAACAGTGAAACTAGAGTGGAATGTAGTCGTTAAGTGGCGCAAAGTGTGACAGTATAGTGGAATGTAGTCTTTAAGTGGTGCAACGAGTGAAACTAGAGTGGAATGTAGTCGTTAAGTAGTGCAAAGTGCGAAACTAGAGTGGAATGTAGTCGTTAAGTGGTGCAAAGTGTGACACTAGAGTGGAATGTAGTCGTTAAGTGGTGCAAAGTGTGAAACTAGAGTGGAATGTAGTCGTTAAGTGGTGCAAAGTGTGAAACTAGAGTGGAATGCAGTCGTTAAGTGGTGCAAAGTTTGACACTAGAGTGGAATGCAGTCGTTAAGTGGTGAAAAGTGTGACACTAGAGTGGAATGCAGTCGTTAAGTGGTGCAAAGTGTGACACTAGAGTGGAATGTAGTCGTTAAATGGTGCAAAGTGCGAAACTAGAGTGGAATGCAGTCGTTAAGTGGTGCAAAGTGTGAAACTAGAGTGGAATGCAGTCGTTAAGTGGTGCAAAGTGTGCAACTAGAGTGGAATGTAGTCGTTAAGTGGTGCAAAGTGTGAAACTAGAGTGGAATGCAGTCGTTAAGTGGTGCAAAGTGTGACACTAGAGTGGAATGTAGTCGTTAAATGGTGCAAAGTGCGAAACTAGAGTGGAATGCAGTCGTTAAGTGGTGCAAAGTGTGAAACTAGAGTGGAATGCAGTCGTTAAGTGGTGCAAAGTGTGCAACTAGAGTGGAATGTAGTCGTTAAGTGGTGCAAAGTGTGAAACTAGAGTGGAATGCAGTCGTTAAGTGGTGCAAAGTGTGACACTAGAGTGGAATGTAGTCGTTAAATGGTGCAAAGTGCGAAACTAGAGTGGAATGCAGTCGTTAAGTGGTGCAAAGTGTGAAACTAGAGTGGAATGCAGTCGTTAAGTGGTGCAAAGTGTGCAACTAGAGTGGAATGTAGTCGGTAAGTGGTGCAAACAGTGAAACTAGAGTGGAATGTAGTCGTTAAGTGGTGCAAAGTGTGAAACTAGAGTGGAATGCAGTCGTTAAGCGGTACAAAGTGTGAAACTAGAGTGGAAAGCAGTCGTTAAGTGGTGCAAAGTGTGCAACTAGAGTGGAATGTAGTAGTTAAGTGGTGCAAAGAGTGAAACTAGAGTGGAATGTAGTCGTTAAGTAGTGCAAAGTGCGAAACTAGAGTGGAATGTAGTCGTTAAGTGGTGCAAAGTGTGAAACTAGAGTGGAATGTAGTCGTTAAGTGGTGCAAAGTGTGAAACTAGAGTGGAATGCAGTCGTTAAGTGGTGCAAAGTGTGACACTAGAGCGGAATGCAGTCGTTAAGTGGTGCAAAGTGTGAAACTAGAGTGGAATGCAGTCGTTAAGTGGTGCAAAGTGTGACACTAGAGTGGAATGAGTCGTTAAGTGGTGCAAAGTGTGACACTAGAGTGGAATGCAGTCGTTAAGTGGTGCAAAGTGTGAAACTAGAGTGGAATGCAGTCGTTAAGTGGTGCAAAGTGTGAAACTAAAGTGGAATGCAGTCGTTAGGTGGTGCAAAGTGTGACACTAGATTGGAATGTAGTCGTTAAGTAATGAAAAGTGTGAAACTAGAGTGGAATGCAGTCGTTAAGTGGTGCAAAGTGTAACACTAGAGTGGAATGTAGTCGTTAAGTGGTGCAAAGTGTGACACTAGAGTGGAATGCAGTCGTTAAGTGGTGCAGTGTGCACCTAGAGTGGAAAGCAGTCGTTAAGTGGTGCAAAGTGTGCAACTAGAGTGGAATGTAGTCGTTAAGTGGTGGAAACAGTGAAACTAGAGTGGAATGTAGTCGTTAAGTGGCGCAAAGTGTGACAGTATAGTGGAATGTAGTCTTTAAGTGGTGCAACGAGTGAAACTAGAGTGGAATGTAGTCGTTAAGTAGTGCAAAGTGCGAAACTAGAGTGGAATGTAGTCGTTAAGTGGTGCAAAGTGTGACACTAGAGTGGAATGTAGTCGTTAAGTGGTGCAAAGTGTGAAACTAGAGTGGAATGTAGTCGTTAAGTGGTGCAAAGTGTGAAACTAGAGTGGAATGCAGTCGTTAAGTGGTGCAAAGTTTGACACTAGAGTGGAATGCAGTCGTTAAGTGGTGCAAAGTGTGACACTAGAGTGGAATGCAGTCGTTAAGTGGTGCAAAGTGTGACACTAGAGTGGAATGTAGTCGTTAAATGGTGCAAAGTGCGAAACTAGAGTGGAATGCAGTCGTTAAGTGGTGCAAAGTGTGAAACTAGAGTGGAATGCAGTCGTTAAGTGGTGCAAAGTGTGCAACTAGAGTGGAATGTAGTCGTTAAGTGGTGCAAAGTGTGAAACTAGAGTGGAATGCAGTCGTTAAGTGGTGCAAAGTGTGACACTAGAGTGGAATGTAGTCGTTAAATGGTGCAAAGTGCGAAACTAGAGTGGAATGCAGTCGTTAAGTGGTGCAAAGTGTGAAACTAGAGTGGAATGCAGTCGTTAAGTGGTGCAAAGTGTGCAACTAGAGTGGGAATGTAGTCGGTAAGTGGTGCAAACAGTGAAACTAGAGTGGAATGTAGTCGTTAAGTGGTGCAAAGTGTGAAACTAGAGTGGAATGCAGTCGTTAAGTGGTACAAAGTGTGAAACTAGAGTGGAAAGCAGTCGTTAAGTGGTGCAAAGTGTGCAACTAGAGTGGAATGTAGTAGTTAAGTGGTGCAAAGAGTGAAACTAGAGTGGAATATAGTCGTTAAGTAGTGCAAAGTGCGAAACTAGAGTGGAATGTAGTCGTTAAGTGGTGCAAAGTGTGAAACTAGAGTGGAATGTAGTCGTTAAGTGGTGCAAAGTGTGAAACTAGAGTGGAATGCAGTCGTTAAGTGCTGCAAAGTGTGACACTAGAGCGGAATGCAGTCGTTAAGTGGTGCAAAGTGTGAAACTAGAGTGGAATGCAGTCGTTAAGTGGTGCAAAGTGTGACACTAGAGTGGAATGAGTCGTTAAGTGGTGCAAAGTGTGACACTAGAGTGGAATGCAGTCGTTAATTGGTGCAAAGTGTGACACTAGAGTGGAATGTAGTCGTTAAGTGGTGCAAAGTGTGAAACTAGAGTGGAATGCAGTCGTTAAGTGGTGCAAAGTGTGACACTAGAGTGGAATGCAGTCGTTAAGTGGTGCAAAGTGTGAAACTAGAGTGGAATGCAGTCCTTAAGTGGTGCAAAGTGTGACACTAGAGTGGAATGTAGTCGTTAAGTGGTGCAAAGTGTGACACTAGAGTGGAATGTAGTCTTTAAGTGGTGCAACGAGTGAAACTAGAGTGGAATGTAGTCGTTAAGTAGTGCAAAGTGCGAAACTAGAGTGGAATGTAGTCGTTAAGTGGTGCAAAGTGTGACACTAGAGTGGAATGTAGTCGTTAAGTGGTGCAAAGTGTGCAACTAGAGTGGAATGTAGTCGTTAAGTGGTGCAAAGTGTGAAACTAGAGTGGAATGCAGTCGTTAAGTGGTGCAAAGTTTGACACTAGAGTGGAATGCAGTCGTTAAGTGGTGCAAAGTGTGAAACTAGAGTGGAATGCAGTCGTTAAGTGGTGCAGTGTGCAACTAGAGTAGAAAGCAATCGTTAAGTGGTGCAAAGTGTGCAACTACAGTAGAATGTAGTCGTTAAGTGGTGCAAACAGTGAAACTAGAGTGGAATGTAGTCTTTAAGTGGTGCAACGAGTGAAACTAGAGTGGAAATTAGTCGTTAAGTAGTGCAAAGTGCGAAACTAGAGTGGAATGTAGTCGTTAAGTGGTGCAAAGTGTGACACTAGAGTGGAATGTAGTCGTTAAGAGGTGCAAAGTGTGCAACTAGAGTGGAATGTAGTCGTTAAGTGGTGCAAAGTGTGAAACTAGAGTGGAATGCAGTCGTTAAGTGGTGCAAAGTTTGACACTAGAGTGGAATGCAGTCGTTAAGTGGTGCAAAGTGTGAAACTAGAGTGGAATGCAGTCGTTAAGTGGTGCAAAGTGTGACACCAGAGTGGAATGTAGTCGTTAAATGGTGCAAAGTGTGAAACTAGAGTGGAATGCAGTCGTTAAGTGGTGCAAAGTGTGACACTAGAGTGGAATGTAGTCGTTAAGTGGTGCAAAGTGTGACACTAGAGTGGAATGCAGTCGTTAAGTGGTGCAGTGTGCAACTAGAGTAGAAAGCAATCGTTAAGTGGTGCAAAGTGTGCAACTAGAGTGGAATGTAGTCGTTAAGTGGTGCAAACAGTGAAACTAGAATGGAATGTAGTCGTTAAGTGGTGCAAAGTGTGAAACTAGAGTGGAATGCAGTCGTTAAGTGGTACAAAGTGTGAAACTAGAGTGGAATGCAGTCGTTAAGTGGTGCAAAGTGTGAAACTAGAGTGGAATGTAGTCGTTAAGTGGTGCAAAGTGTGAAACTAGAGTGGAATGCAGTCGTTAGGTGGTGCAAAGTGTGAAACTAGAGTGGAATGCAGTCGTTAGGTGGTGCAAAGTGTGGCACTAGAGTGGAATGTAGTCGTTAAGTGATGCAAAGTGTGAAACTAGAGTGGAATGCAGTCGTTAAGTGTTGCAAAGTGTGACACTAGAGTGGAATGTAGTCGTTAAGTGGTGCAAAGTGTGACACTAGAGTGGAATGCAGTCGTTAAGTGGTGCAGTGTGCAACTAGAGTGGAAAGCAGTCGTTAAGTGGTGCAAAGTGTGCAACTAGAGTGGAATGTAGTCGTTAAGTGGAGCAAACAGTGAAACTAGAGTGGAATGTAGTCGTTAAGTGGTGTGAAGTGTGAACCTAGAGTGGAATGCAGTCGTTAAGTGGTGCAAAGTGTTACACTAGATTGGAATGTAGTCGTTAAGTGGTGCAACGTGTGAAACTAGAGTGGAATGTAGTCGTTAAGTAGTGCAAAGTGTGAAATAGAGTGGAATGTAGTCGTTAAGTGGTGCAAAGTGTGAAACTAGAGTGGAATGTAGTCGTTAAGTGGAGCAAACAGTGAAACTAGAGTGGAATGTAGTCGTTAAGTGGTGTGAAGTGTGAACCTAGAGTGGAATGCAGTCGTTAAGTGATGCAAAGTGTGACACTAGATTGGAATGTAGTCGTTAAGTGGTGCAACGTGTGAAACTAGAGTGGAATGCAGTCGTTAATTGGTGCAAAGTGTGAAACTAGAGTGGAATGCAGTCGTTAAGTGGTGCAAAGTGTGAAACTAGAGTGGAATGAAGTCGTTAAGTGGTGCAAAGTGTGAAACTAGAGTGGAATGCAGTCGTTAAGTGGTGCAAAGTGTGAAACTAGAGTGGAATGCAGTCGTTAAGTGGTGCAAAGTGTGACACTAGAGTGGAATGCAGTCGTTAAGTGGTGCAAAGTGTGCAACTAGAGTGGAAAGCAGTCGTTAAGTGGCCGAAAGTGTGAAACTAGAGTGGAAAGTAGTCGTTAAGTGGTGCAAAGAGTGAAACTAGAGTGGAGTGCAGTCGTTAAGTGGTGCAAAGTGTGAAACTAGAGTGGAATGCAGTCGGTAAGTGGTACAAAGTGTGAAACTAGAGTGGAATGAAGTCGTTAAGTGATGCAAAGTGTGAAACTAGAGTGGAATGCCGTCGTTAAGTGGTGTATAGTGTGAAACTAGAGTGGAATGCAGTCGTCGTTAAGTGGTGCAAAGTGTGAACCTAGAGTGGAATTTAGTCGTTAAGTGGCGCAAAGTGTGAAACTAGAGTGGAATGCAGTCGTTAAGTGGTGCAAAGTGTGAACCTAGAGTGGAATGCAGTCGCTAAGTGGGTGCAAAGTGTGACACTACAGTGGAATGTAGTTGTTAAGTGGTGCAACGTGTGAAACTAGAGTGGAATGTAGTCGTTAAGTAGTGCAAAGTGTGAAACTAGAGTGGAATGTAGTCGTTAAGTGGTGCAAAGTGTGAAACTAGAGTGGAATGCAGTCGTTAAGTGGTGCAAAGTGTGAAATTAGAGTGGAATGTAGTCGTTAAGCAGTGCAAAGTGTGAAACTAGAGTGGAATGCAGTCGTTAAGTGGTGCAAAGTGTGAAACTAGAGTGGAATGCAGTCGTTAAGTGGTACAAAGTGTGAAACTAGAGTGGAATGTAGTCGTTAAGTGGTGCAAAGTGTGCAACTAAAGTGGAAAGCAGTCGTTAAGTGGTGCAAAGTGTGAAACTAGAGTGGAATGTAGTCGTTAAGTGGTGCAAAGAGTGAAACTAGAGTGGAATGTAGTTGTTAAGTGGTGCAAAGTGTGAAACTAGAGTGGAATGTAGTCGTTAAGTGGTGCAAAGTGTGAAACTAGAGTGGAGTGCAGTCGTTAAGTGGTGCAAAGTGTGACACTAGAGTGGAATGCAGTCGTTAAGTGGTGCAAAGTGTGACACTAGAGTGGAATGCAGTCGTTAAGTGGTGCAAAGTGTGCTACTAGAGTGGAATGCAGTCGTTAAGTGGTGCAAAGTGTGACACTAGAGTGGAATGCAGTCGTTAAGTGGTGCAAAGTGTGCTACTAGGTTGGAATGTAGTCGTTAAGTGGTGCAAAGTGTGCTACTAGAGTGGAATGTAGTCGTTAAGTGGTGCAAAGTGTGCTACTAGAGTGGAATGCGGTCGTTAATTGGTACAAAGTGTGAATCTAGAGTGGAATGCAGTCGTTAAGTGGTGCAAAGTGTGAAACTAGAGTGGAATGCAGTCGTTAAGTGGTGCAAAGTGTGAAACTAGAGTGGAATGCAGTCGTTAAGTGGTGCAAAGTGTGAAACTAGAGTGGAATGTAGTCATTAAGTGGTGCAAAGTGTGAAACTAGAGTGGAATGCAGTCGTTATTTGGTGCAAAGTGTGAAACTAGAGAGGAATGCAGTCGTTAAGTGGTGCAAAGTGTGACACTAGAGTGGAATGCAGTCGTTAAGTGGTGCAAAGTGTGAAACTAGAGTGGAATGCAGTCGTTAAGTGGTGCAAAGTGTGAAACTAGAGTGGAATGTAGTTGTTAAGTGGTGCAAAGTGTGAAACTAGAGTGGAATGCAATCGTTAAGTGGTGCAAAGTGTGCAACTAAAGTGGAAAGCAGTCGTTAAGTGGTGCAAAGTGTGAAACTAGAGTGGAATGTAGTCATTAAGTGGTGCAAAGAGTGAAACTAGAGTGGAATGCAGTCGTTAAGTGGTGCAAATTGTGACACTAGAGTGGAATGTAGTCGTTAAGTGGTGCAAAGTGTGAAAATAGAGTGGAATGTAGTCGTTAAGTGGTGCAAAGTGTGAAACTAGAGTGGAAAGCAGTCGTTAAGTGGTGCAAAGTGTGACACTAGAGTGGAATGCAGTCGTTAAGTGGTGCAAAGTATGAAACTGGAGTGGTATGCAGTCGTTAAGTGGTGCAAAGTGTGACACTAGAGTGGAATGCAGTCGTTAAGTGGTGCAAAGTGTGAAACTAGAGTGGAATGCAGTCGTTAAGTGGTGCAAAGTGTGCATCTAGAGTGGAATATAGTCGTTAAGTGGTGCAAACAGTGAAACTAGAGTGGAATGTAGTCGTTAAGTGGTGCAAAGTGTGAAACTAGAGTGGAATGTAGTCGTTAAGTGGTGCAAAGTGTGAAACTAGAGTGGAATGCAGTCGTTAAGTGGTGCAAAGTGTGAAACTAAAGTGGAATGCAGTCGTTAGGTGGTGCAAAGTGTGACACTAGAGTGGAATGCAGTCGTTAAGTGGTGCAAAGTGTAACACTAGAGTGGAATGAAGTCGTTAAGTGGTGCAAAGTGTGAAACTAGAGTGGAATGCAGTCGTTAAGTGGTGCAAAGTGTGAAACTAGAGTGGAATGCAGTCGTTAAGTGGTACAAAGTGTGACACTAGAGTGGAATGCAGTCGTTAAGTGGTGCAAAGTGTGCAACTAGAGTGGAAAGCAGTCGTTAAGTGGCCGAAAGTGTGAAACTAGAGTGGAAAGTAGTCGTTAAGTGGTGCAAAGAGTGAAACTAGAGTGGAATGTAGTCGTTAAGTGGTGCAAAGTGTGAAACTAGAGTGGAATGCAGTCGTTAAGTGGTACAAAGTGTGAAACTAGAGTGGAATGTAGTCGTTAAGTGATGCAAAGTGTGAAACTAGAGTGGAATGCCGTCGTTAAGTGGTGTATAGTGTGAAACTAGAGTGGAATGCAGTCGTCGTTAAGTGGTGCAAAGTGTGAACCTAGAGTGGAATTTAGTCGTTAAGTGGTGCAAAGTGTGAAACTAGAGTGGAATGCAGTCGTTAAGTGGTGCAAAGTGTGAAACTAGAGTGGAATGTAGTTGTTAAGTGGTGCAAAGTGTGAAACTAGAGTGGAATGCAATCGTTAAGTGGTGCAAAGTGTGCAACTAAAGTGGAAAGCAGTCGTTAAGTGGTGCAAAGTGTGAAACTAGAGTGGAATGTAGTCGTTAAGTGGTGCAAAGAGTGAAACTAGAGTGGAATGCAGTCGTTAAGTGGTGCAAATTGTGACACTAGAGTGGAATGTAGTCGTTAAGTGGTGCAAAGTGTGAAACTAGAGTGGAATGTAGTCGTTAAGTGGTGCAAAGTGTGAAACTAGAGTGGAAAGCAGTCGTTAAGTGGTGCAAAGTGTGACACTAGAGTGGAATGCAGTCGTTAAGTGGTGCAAAGTATGAAACTAGAGTGGTATGCAGTCGTTAAGTGGTGCAAAGTGTGACACTAGAGTGGAATGCAGTCGTTAAGTGGTGCAAAGTGTGAAACTAGAGTGGAATGCAGTCGTTAAGTGGTGCAAAGTGTGAAACTAGAGTGGAATGTAGTTGTTAAGTGGTGCAAAGTGTGAAACTAGAGTGGAATGCAATCGTTAAGTGGTGCAAAGTGTGCAACTAAAGTGGAAAGCAGTCGTTAAGTGGTGCAAAGTGTGAAACTAGAGTGGAATGTAGTCGTTAAGTGGTGCAAAGAGTGAAACTAGAGTGGAATGCAGTCGTTAAGTGGTGCAAATTGTGACACTAGAGTGGAATGTAGTCGTTAAGTGGTGCAAAGTGTGAAACTAGAGTGGAATGTAGTCGTTAAGTGGTGCAAAGTGTGAAACTAGAGTGGAAAGCAGTCGTTAAGTGGTGCAAAGTGTGACACTAGAGTGGAATGCAGTCGTTAAGTGGTGCAAAGTATGAAACTAGAGTGGTATGCAGTCGTTAAGTGGTGCAAAGTGTGACACTAGAGTGGAATGCAGTCGTTAAGTGGTGCAAAGTGTGAAACTAGAGTGGAATGCAGTCGTTAAGTGGTGCAAAGTGTGCATCTAGAGTGGAATGTAGTCGTTAAGTGGTGCAAACAGTGAAACTAGAGTGGAATGTAGTCGTTAAGTGGTGCAAAGTGTGAAACTAGAGTGGAATGTAGTCGTTAAGTGGTGCAAAGTGTGAAACTAGAGTGGAATGCAGTCGTTAAGTGGTGCAAAGTGTGAAACTAAAGTGGAATGCAGTCGTTAGGTGGTGCAAAGTGTGACACTAGAGTGGAATGTAGTCGTTAAGTGATGCAAAGTGTGAAACTAGAGTGGAATGCAGTCGTTAAGTGGTACAAAGTGTAACACTAGAGTGGAATGAAGTCGTTAAGTGGTGCAAAGTGTGAAACTAGAGTGGAATGCAGTCGTTAAGTGGTGCAAAGTGTGAAACTAGAGTGGAATGCAGTCGTTAAGTGGTGCAAAGTGTGACACTAGAGTGGAATGCAGTCGTTAAGTGGTGCAAAGTGTGCAACTAGAGTGGAAAGCAGTCGCTAAGTGGCCGAAAGTGTGAAACTAGAGTGGAAAGTAGTCGTTAAGTGGTGCAAAGAGTGAAACTAGAGTGGAATGTAGTCGTTAAGTGGTGCAAAGTGTGAAACTAGAGTGGAATGCAGTCGTTAAGTGGTACAAAGTGTGAAACTAGAGTGGAATGTAGTCGTTAAGTGATGCAAAGTGTGAAACTAGAGTGGAATGCCGTCGTTAAGTGGTGTATAGTGTGAAACTAGAGTGGAATGTAGTCGTTAAGTGGTACAAAGTGTGAAACTAGAGTGGAAAGCAGTCGTTAAGTGGTGCAAAGTGTGACACTAGAGTGGAATGCAGTCGTTAAGTGGTGCAAAGTATGAAACTAGAGTGGTATGCAGTCGTTAAGTGGTGCAAAGTGTGACACTAGAGTGGAATGCAGTCGTTAAGTGGTGCAAAGTGTGAAACTAGAGTGGAATGCAGTCGTTAAGTGGTGCAAAGTGTGCAACTAGAGTGGAATGTAGTCGTTAAGTGGTGCAAACAGTGAAACTAGAGTGGAATGTAGTCGTTAAGTGGTGCAAAGTGTGAAACTAGAGTGGAATGTAGTCGTTAAGTGGTGCAAAGTGTGAAACTAGAGTGGAATGCAGTGTTAAGTGGTGCAAAGTGTGAAACTAAAGTGGAATGCAGTCGTTAGGTGGTGCAAAGTGTGACACTAGAGTGGAATGTAGTCGTTAAGTGATGCAAAGTGTGAAACTAGAGTGGAATGCAGTCGTTAAGTGGTGCAAAGTGTGAAACTAGAGTGGAAAGCAGTCGTTAAGTGGTGCAAAGTGTGACACTAGAGTGGAATGCAGTCGTTAAGTGGTGCAAAGTATGAAACTAGAGTGGTATGCAGTCGTTAAGTGGTGCAAAGTGTGACACTAGAGTGGAATGCAGTCGTTAAGTGGTGCAAAGTGTGAAACTAGAGTGGAATGCAGTCGTTAAGTGGTGCAAAGTGTGCAACTAGAGTGGAATGTAGTCGTTAAGTGGTGCAAACAGTGAAACTAGAGTGGAATGTAGTCGTTAAGTGGTGCAAAGTGTGAAACTAGAGTGGAATGTAGTCGTTAAGTGGTGCAAAGTGTGAAACTAGAGTGGAATGCAGTGTTAAGTGGTGCAAAGTGTGAAACTAAAGTGGAATGCAGTCGTTAGGTGGTGCAAAGTGTGACACTAGAGTGGAATGTAGTCGTTAAGTGATGCAAAGTGTGAAACTAGAGTGGAATGCAGTCGTTTAGTGGTGCAAAGTGTAACACTAGAGTGGAATGAAGTCGTTAAGTGGTGCAAAGTGTGAAACTAGAGTGGAATGCAGTCGTTAAGTGGTGCAAAGTGTGAAACTAGAGTGGAATGCAGTCGTTAAGTGGTGCAAAGTGTGACACTAGAGTGGAATGCAGTCGTTAAGTGGTGCAAAGTGTGCAACTAGAGTGGAAAGCAGTCGTTAAGTGGCCGAAAGTGTGAAACTAGAGTGGAAAGTAGTCGTTAAGTGGTGCAAAGAGTGAAACTAGAGTGGAATGTAGTCGTTAAGTGGTGCAAAGTGTGAAACTAGAGTGGAATGCAGTCGTTAAGTGGTACAAAGTGTGAAACTAGAGTGGAATGTAGTCGTTAAGTGATGCAAAGTGTGAAACTAGAGTGGAATGCCGTCGTTAAGTGGTGTATAGTGTGAAACTAGAGTGGAATGCAGTCGTCGTTAAGTGGTGCAAAGTGTGAACCTAGAGTGGAATTTAGTCGTTAAGTGGTGCAAAGTGTGAAACTAGAGTGGAATGCAGTCGTTAAGTGGTGCAAAGTGAGAAACTAGAGTGGAATGCAGTCGTTAAGTGGTGCAAAGTGTGAAACTAGAGTGGAATGCAGTCGTTAAGTGGTGCAAAGTGTGACACTAGAGTGGAATGCAGTCGTTAAGTGGTGCAAAGTGTGCAACTAGAGTGGAAAGCAGTCGTTAAGTGGCCGAAAGTGTGAAACTAGAGTGGAAAGTAGTCGTTAAGTGGTGCAAAGAGTGAAACTAGAGTGGAATGTAGTCGTTAAGTGGTGCAAAGTGTGAAACTAGAGTGGAATGCAGTCGTTAAGTGGTACAAAGTGTGAAACTAGAGTGGAATGTAGTCGTTAAGTGATGCAAAGTGTGAAACTAGAGTGGAATGCCGTCGTTAAGTGGTGTATAGTGTGAAACTAGAGTGGAATGCAGTCGTCGTTAAGTGGTGCAAAGTGTGAACCTAGAGTGGAATTTAGTCGTTAAGTGGTGCAAAGTGTGAAACTAGAGTGGAATGCAGTCGTTAAGTGGTGCAAAGTGTGAACCTAGAGTGGAATGCAGTCGTTAAGTGGGTGCAAAGTGTGACACTAGAGTGGAATGTAGTTGTTAAGTGGTGCAACGTGTGAAACTAGAGTGGAATGTAGTCGTTAAGTACTGCAAAGTGTGAAACTAGAGTGGAATGTAGTCGTTAAGTGGTGCAAAGTGTGAAACTAGAGTGGAATGCAGTCGTTAAGTGGTGCAAAGTGTGAAATTAGAGTGGAATGTAGTCGTTAAGCAGTGCAAAGTGTGAAACTAGAGTGGAATGCAGTCGTTAAGTGGTGCAAAGTGTGAAACTAGAGTGGAATGCAGTCGTTAAGTGGTACAAAGTGTGAAACTAGAGTGGAATGTAGTCGTTAAGTGGTGCAAAGTGTGCAACTAAAGTGGAAAGCAGTCGTTAAGTGGTGCAAAGTGTGAAACTAGAGTGGAATGTAGTCGTTAAGTGGTGCAAAGAGTGAAACTAGAGTGGAATGTAGTTGTTAAGTGGTGCAAAGTGTGAAACTAGAGTGGAATGCAGTCGTTAAGTGGTGCAAAGTGTGACACTAGAGTGGAATGCAGTCGTTAAGTGGTGCAAAGTGTGAAACTAGAGTGGAATGCAGTCGTTAAGTGGTGCAAAGTGTGCAACTAGAGTGGAATGTAGTCGTTAAGTGGTGCAAACAGTGAAACTAGAGTGGAATGTAGTCGTTAAGTGGTGCAAAGTGTGAAACTAGAGTGGAATGTAGTCGTTAAGTGGTGCAAAGTGTGAAACTAGAGTGGAATGCAGTGTTAAGTGGTGCAAAGTGTGAAACTAAAGTGGAATGCAGTCGTTAGGTGGTGCAAAGTGTGACACTAGAGTGGAATGTAGTCGTTAAGTGATGCAAAGTGTGAAACTAGAGTGGAATGCAGTCGTTAAGTGGTGCAAAGTGTGAAACTAGAGTGGAAAGCAGTCGTTAAGTGGTGCAAAGTGTGACACTAGAGTGGAATGCAGTCGTTAAGTGGTGCAAAGTATGAAACTAGAGTGGTATGCAGTCGTTAAGTGGTGCAAAGTGTGACACTAGAGTGGAATGCAGTCGTTAAGTGGTGCAAAGTGTGAAACTAGAGTGGAATGCAGTCGTTAAGTGGTGCAAAGTGTGCAACTAGAGTGGAATGTAGTCGTTAAGTGGTGCAAACAGTGAAACTAGAGTGGAATGTAGTCGTTAAGTGGTGCAAAGTGTGAAACTAGAGTGGAATGTAGTCGTTAAGTGGTGCAAAGTGTGAAACTAGAGTGGAATGCAGTGTTAAGTGGTGCAAAGTGTGAAACTAAAGTGGAATGCAGTCGTTAGGTGGTGCAAAGTGTGACACTAGAGTGGAATGTAGTCGTTAAGTGATGCAAAGTGTGAAACTAGAGTGGAATGCAGTCGTTTAGTGGTGCAAAGTGTAACACTAGAGTGGAATGAAGTCGTTAAGTGGTGCAAAGTGTGAAACTAGAGTGGAATGCAGTCGTTAAGTGGTGCAAAGTGTGAAACTAGAGTGGAATGCAGTCGTTAAGTGGTGCAAAGTGTGACACTAGAGTGGAATGCAGTCGTTAAGTGGTGCAAAGTGTGCAACTAGAGTGGAAAGCAGTCGTTAAGTGGCCGAAAGTGTGAAACTAGAGTGGAAAGTAGTCGTTAAGTGGTGCAAAGAGTGAAACTAGAGTGGAATGTAGTCGTTAAGTGGTGCAAAGTGTGAAACTAGAGTGGAATGCAGTCGTTAAGTAGTACAAAGTGTGAAACTAGAGTGGAATGTAGTCGTTAAGTGATGCAAAGTGTGAAACTAGAGTGGAATGCCGTCGTTAAGTGGTGTATAGTGTGAAACTAGAGTGGAATGCAGTCGTCGTTAAGTGGTGCAAAGTGTGAACCTAGAGTGGAATTTAGTCGTTAAGTGGTGCAAAGTGTGAAACTAGAGTGGAATGCAGTCGTTAAGTGGTGCAAAGTGTGAAACTAGAGTGGAATGCAGTCGTTAAGTGGTGCAAAGTGTGAAACTAGAGTGAAATGCAGTCGTTAAGTGGTGCAAAGTGTGACACTAGAGTGGAATGCAGTCGTTAAGTGGTGCAAAGTGTGCAACTAGAGTGGAAAGCAGTCGTTAAGTGGCCGAAAGTGTGAAACTAGAGTGGAAAGTAGTCGTTAAGTGGTGCAAAGAGTGAAACTAGAGTGGAATGTAGTCGTTAAGTGGTGCAAAGTGTGAAACTAGAGTGGAATGCAGTCGTTAAGTGGTACAAAGTGTGAAACTAGAGTGGAATGTAGTCGTTAAGTGATGCAAAGTGTGAAACTAGAGTGGAATGCCGTCGTTAAGTGGTGTATAGTGTGAAACTAGAGTGGAATGCAGTCGTCGTTAAGTGGTGCAAAGTGTGAACCTAGAGTGGAATTTAGTCGTTAAGTGGTGCAAAGTGTGAAACTAGAGTGGAATGCAGTCGTTAAGTGGTGCAAAGTGTGAACCTAGAGTGGAATGCAGTCGTTAAGTGGGTGCAAAGTGTGACACTAGAGTGGAATGTAGTTGTTAAGTGGTGCAACGTGTGAAACTAGAGTGGAATGTAGTCGTTAAGTACTGCAAAGTGTGAAACTAGAGTGGAATGTAGTCGTTAAGTGGTGCAAAGTGTGAAACTAGAGTGGAATGCAGTCGTTAAGTGGTGCAAAGTGTGAAATTAGAGTGGAATGTAGTCGTTAAGCAGTGCAAAGTGTGAAACTAGAGTGGAATGCAGTCGTTAAGTGGTGCAAAGTGTGAAACTAGAGTGGAATGCAGTCGTTAAGTGGTACAAAGTGTGAAACTAGAGTGGAATGTAGTCGTTAAGTGGTGCAAAGTGTGCAACTAAAGTGGAAAGCAGTCGTTAAGTGGTGCAAAGTGTGAAACTAGAGTGGAATGTAGTCGTTAAGTGGTGCAAAGAGTGAAACTAGAGTGGAATGTAGTTGTTAAGAGTGCAAAGTGTGAAACTAGAGTGGAATGCAGTCGTTAAGTGGTGCAAAGTGTGACACTAGAGTGGAATGCAGTCGTTAAGTGGTGCAAAGTGTGCTACTAGAGTGGAATGCAGTCGTTAAGTGGTGCAAAGTGTGACACTAGAGTGGAATGTAGTCGTTAAGTGGTGCAAAGTGTGAAACTAGAGTGGAATGCAGTCGTTAAGTGGTGCAAAGTGTGACACTAGAGTGGAATGCAGTCGTTAAGTGGTGCAAAGTGTGACACTAGAGTGGAATGCAGTCGTTAAGTGGTGCAAAGTGTGCTACTAGAGTGGAATGCAGTCGTTAAGTGGTGCAAAGTGTGACACTAGAGTGGAATGCAGTCGTTAAGTGGTGCAAAGTGTGCTACTAGAGT